>NC_041388.1:706598730-706600006 GCF_002162155.2 Triticum dicoccoides | reverse complement strand
ACTGTATTCGGTCAGCCGGCTGAAGCTTCGGTCGGTCGACTAACTCGTCACATGTGACGCACTTGCGTATGCAGGCCACGTCGTCCCACATGTGCCCGTGCAACCGCCCACTCCCCTTTCTTTTCTCCCTCGCCACATGTTTCGACATTGGAACCATCCCCCTTCTTGATCCTTACTTCCATCCCCGCTTCGCCACTACTACTATCGCTCCTTCCCTCGGCCCCTTCCCCTAGAACTGATGCATGGAAGTGCCCACATGAAGCCCATGCTCTTCGTGTGTGCCGCCGTGAGTGCCCCAGTGGAGGCTGAAAGAGGTCAACACGGGGAGCTACAACCAGCGCAAAAAGAAGCTACAACCGGGCTCTGCACCCCGCGATGCGGCATCCGGCAGATCACTGGCCGTGCATGTTACAATGGCGGCCGTCACATTTTTTGTGCTTCAACCAGCCGTTGAAAAAGCTGCAATGTGATGCTGGAACCAATGGTGTTTTTTGCGGGGGCAGCAATTTTTTGTTGTAAGCGATGATGTGTTTCACTAGGACCAGCAGTGGTTTTTGTTGTGACGTCGGAGATTTTTGCGGGAATCGTGGTTTCTTTTTGATGGAACCAGCAAATGGTGGTGATGGGATGCTGGGGTGCGATGCATGGCGAGCTTCAACGGGCGATGCCCGGCGCCGTCAATGCTGGAATCGTCGACGGGGACGGTGCGGGGATGTGGAGTAGCACACGCAATTGCTGCAATGATAGGCGGCAAGCGCTACATCAGCGCGACAGTGTGTGTTGTGATGGCTCCCACGGCAAGCTTTAAATGGCAACAACAGCGACAGCGAGAAGCAACTGACAGCAGCATGCCAGAGCACCATGATGCTAGCACTGTCGAGGAGAAAGGGGATAAATGTTGTTGACCCAACCGCGATGAAGTAGATGATCAGGGAATTTCAACAGTGTGCAGGAGGGGGCAAATCAAACGGCCGTGAGGCGACCTGGCCAGAACCAAAGTACACGGCCAAACGATACAAGGTAGCAAAGAGGTCCTCTTACAAAGCAGATTGGGATAACCAAACAACACAGACGCACGCAACTACATTTCCGAGAACTAACACCTGTAGGCCTAGATACATGCCATGATACGTCCTAGACAACCTAAGCTCCACGACAACGCCCTTGGAAGGGGAAATGGTGCAAAGCTTCACCACCATGATGCACCCAGGACACCGACTCCAGATCCATAATTGGGTGCCACCGATGTCAACAATAGAGTGCGACCCCGACCCCC
>NC_041388.1:706567367-706598517 GCF_002162155.2 Triticum dicoccoides | reverse complement strand
ACGACCTTGAGGCATAGCCACAGCTGCCGTCATGATGCCTGCCGGAGACAGAAACATGCGGACTGCCAATCAGGGCCGCCGCCCCGACATCCAAGACTCAAGGTTCTACAAACCATCCACATCCCTACACACCAACCACGGTAGGAAGAGCAGAAGTCACCTTCTTCCAATCCTTGCTCATCATCAGCCACCAACTCGACATACAAGCCTCCACGGTAGGAAGCATCGACGTCTGAGTTGTCACATCCCTAGCTAGTTGTAAAATTTAGGGTTTTAACCCTTTAAATATGGCTTATGAGGATTTTCAATTTCCCTTAATTCCAATTTAAGGGAAAATGAACATGATGTACGCATGCTTAACTACTCTAGTACAATATTACCACTAGCTAGGGATGCAACACTGCGGCTCCACCCTGTCCTGGTGGATTGGAGGCTCTACCTAGTTGCTGCCGCCAGCCGCCGTAGAGCAACCCTTGGCCAGAGCCCACTGGCCATGGCTCGAGCGAGCTCACACGATGCCATGCCCGTGGCTATGGGCACCGATCTGTAGGACAACATAGTGATGCCAGGACACCTCGAATCGCACAAGGGAGCCCGCACGCCTTAACTCTGGAGTAGCATGCCCGAGCACGCGGGAGCACAACGTCACACCACCACCACATCATCCACTCGCAGCTCGATATCACCTGTTGCACCCCAATCCTACCACTGCACACATAAGCGCACATACATCGGGACGCCGCATTCCACCTCCAAGGAGATGGCCAGATATGGGTCGAAACATAGGCCACCGTGACTCCACAAGTACTATATGTGACTCCACAAGTACTATACGCAAGCACGACATACACCATGCACCCGTCCCGCCCAGGCGCCTCTAGAGAGCAGCCCCAGGCCGCTCCTAGCACCGGTGTCCAGATTTGGCAGAACCAGATCGAGCCGCCATGGCCGCCCACCACACACCATCTAGGCAAGGTCGATGCTGCCTCCATGTAGGAGGGCATCACCAGCTATGCCCGCCGTCGCCCGAGCACCGCCACCCCATGACGCGCACCACAGCAAGGATCACCGCCACCATGCGCCTCTCCCCGAAGACCACAATAGAGAACACGAGAGCCCCGCTGACACCTTCCTTGCCGCCGCCATGGCTTCGCCGACAACTCCTTAGGTGGCGGCGGCTAGGGTCCCTCATGTCGCTATATGCGGCCGATGATGGGGAGAACATAATGTTTTTCTTATCTTCCATTTCTCCGTTAGTGCGATGTGTATTGAAAAAAATAACTCTACCCAGAGAGAGAGAGAGAGAGGGTGAGGGGTCAGGGCGAAGTCTCGCTCGGGGGCGCATAGGTGATGGGGTCCATCACAAAAAGATTTCTTTTGCAAAAAACGGTCTACATCATGACGCTGTCCCAAAGATTTTTGAAAGAGAAATTGAGCGGGCAACTAGATAATAGTGGAGATCGACTACGCTGATGGAGGGGAAGAATGCCCCAATTTGGATACTAGTATGCTGGGAACATAACGCTAGCTGGGTCATCTTCCTCGTGACTGGATGTGAGTAATCCTCTAAAGTAATGGCCTAAATGCAATAGCACTGGCAAAAAGCAACGGCATTTTCATATATAGCTAAAATGCGAAGGCATAGTGAAAATCGCACGGGAGATTAGTATCATTGACATAATTTTCTCATTATTATTAATGTCTAGTGTAAAAATTATGTTTACAAAATATAACTTTTGTTGTTAAGATATCCGGTATTGACAAAACAATCTGAACACTTTACAAACTAAAAGCTATCGTGGATTGAACATACAGTTTGAGCACATTTATAATGCTGAATACATGTTATAACTAACAGGTCATATGATAGAGACAACTATTGTTTCTACTATAAGAGATGCCAAATGAAGCAATGGTCCACAATGCAACACCCTATGAGAGTACAACAGAAAAAAGAATCAGAACCTGACAATATGGTGCATGGAGGTCGATTGGCATCTCTTTAAATCCTTCCCCGCATTGAGGGCATTAATTAGGAAGGCAAATATTCGGACATAAGATTAGAAATTTCATGTGTACATATCATCATGATTCGTGAACATCAGTTAATATGAGGCACTTGTGTTTTGAATAATGCATGTTACCTTTACACTCTCATTCCCACAAAGCTGGTACTTGACCCACCTTATGAGGCACGACCAGCCGTAGACATGTCCGCAAGGAATGCAACTGCATATGGGAGACAGAGATGATCTAGAGCAGCCGCATTTATGCGTACATGTATAAAATCTTGAACCAGGAAAAATAGAAGAAAAACTGGCTGATCTTATCATCAAGACACCAAATACAACAAGCACCATGAAAGGTCCAACTAAGCTCTATCAGCGGCAGCTTGCCGTCCTACACTAAGTGATCGCCTGCTGCCACCTCCTCAGAACCTCAACCCAAACCTTGCTAAACTACATACACTGAGATCACCTAACTCATTTATGTCACGTGTATAATGAATTCATGGTCTGCAATAATTCAAATAGAGGAAAGAGATTAAGCCAAAATTGCAACTATGCCCTATAGTAGTTGTCTAGTTTTTTTTTACGTAATAGTACTTGTCTAGTTGATGGTGAGAAAGAAACATTCTTACTAATACAATGGCTACAGATAACCTATCATAAAATTAAATCTTAACTATTACTGAAAACACGAGTGGTGTTCTTTTCGATGAAAAAACATATCTCAAAAATAATGGAATGTAAAAGCTGGCGTATTATAAAAGAAATCGAAGTACGTCATCCACTAGTAGGAGTAGTTACTGTGATGATCCACAAGTGATGGCTACTGCGTATAGTGTGATGTTCTGTTTTCCACAAGTTGGGGAATATATAATAAAACTAGGATATCACTGAAGTTATTTGCACATGGGGCTCAATTTGAGCACAAGGGAGACTAGGGTCTGTTCAGTAGTATGTACCCAAAGAAAAATGAACCGATAGTTGAAAACATCTTCCTCACCAGATGTGATGCTCTCCAGTGGAGGTCCAAGGTTCCATACAGATAGAGCAGGTTGGCCCTGCTGCTGGATTGGTCTCGACGCGTTCAGCACCTTCAGCTGCAGCCTCCATATTCGTACTCGGCAACATCCCACTTGCTTCTTTGTTGGTGGCATTGAAATTATAGTGTCCAGAGTAGCCACTATCACCAAAGTGTTTGTTGTCCACTTCCTCAACCTCTCGTCTGTATGAGCCATCGGTCACCTCACCTGAAACCAATGTGGTATGGTTCACGTTGTTGCCTCTGCCACTCTGTTCATCGACTTCCACAGCATGGTTATATGGTCCCTCTCTGACCACTATTTCGATATCTGCAAGCTCCACATCCTCCATACTCGGTGTTGGCACCGACGGGAACAAGCACAATACACGAATCATCAGGTGAGGGAAATTCTGCTCCAGGAACTCTATCACATCCTTTGGCGCCATCTTTTCTTGTTCAGCCATCTTCTTCAATCGCTCCTTCATTAACATCAAGTTAGCCTTAGCCGTTGTCACTTTCTCATTCACTATTCCCTCTATCTGAGCCACTCGTTCTGTAAACAGTTGCTTCATGTCATCACATGTAGAATCACTTGATGGTTCCTCAGCAACATTATACTCTGAATGTTCCCTAAATACTGCAGCAAATATAGGCTGGTAGAATGCTTGAATTTCCTGCAGTGGCAGGTCAATTGAGCAAAAGATGAATTTGTGAGATATAATCAATATTGAAACTAAAGGAGTCTCCTAACAATGATAGTAGCTGTCATCAAAAATCTTGATTCATGTGGAAAATGTTACAGTTGATTATATGTTTGGAGCACTGTTCTTCGGGATCTGGTTACCAAATCAAACATAAGAAGTAATTTAATTTTCCAAATGCAATATCAAATAGTGAATAGATCCAAATGCCTTATATTGATAATGTATTCGGAGAATTCATATATTGGGAAAAGAAAGATATTATAGTTTCCCACTAGGCTTAGCTGCGAATACTTGCATCAGCTCTAACAAATTTATTTGTATAACTATGCCCACATGCAACAAGTGAAATCCACCCTTGCTTGGAGGGGAATATATATATATAGTTGTATTGATTAATTTTTTATTTTAAATGAAATCCATCACTACTCCACCAACATGATTTTGTATCAAAGAGAAACTAAATGATGTTTAGGTCGAAAGTTTTCATATATAATCTGAACTCAAAGTGAGACACCAAGGACTGTGTGAGAAAAGCAATGCAGCCCCAATTCTTCTTCATCACAGATTAGTTTTCTTCTTCGAATCAAGCTAGATACATGTTATCTATCCGCAGCAAAAAAAAAGATAGACGTTACCTATATATTCCTGCTGTAAGCCGTACGGGGTGAGTGCAAACTAATTTTAATTGCCATGATTAAGACTGCTATCATGCATCCTTGTTTTTTTTTCGCAAAGGTTGTTGACGGAAAAAATTGGTGCCTCATGCTGATCTACATTTGTTTGTTTCCTTGCCGGTTTCAATAAGAAAGTAGACTAAGCAGAGTGATGTTAGGGCATCTACAACGCCGGCGCTTGGGCCAGGCACTAGACTTTAATTCCTGGCCGTTATGGTCCAATCCCCTTCGACCGGAGGGATCTTGCTAGTATCGATGCCGGGACTGCTGCCGGGCACTTCGTTCTTTTTTCTTCCCCCCGAGCTTGTTTAACGAGGGTTGTCCTTTTTTACCAGAAGACAATTACATTAGCGCTCACCCAGGCACCCGTATGTTGAGGAGATGGACTCCTACACCGACGCCACTTGATTAATTAAAAAATTTATTGCCTAAGCGTACATATAAGCGCTCTTGCATTGTAAATGCCCTTAGCAAAACCGATTGTTTCTACTGTTAGAGACGCACAAGATAGTGATGCAAAATATGAATTAAGATAGTTTACAGTGCTCCACCTTACCACACTAAAGGTAAGGCAATATTTAAATATTTGCACTTGATTGATAGGCCCAGTCCTCATAAAATATCAAGAAAATTATGTATCCATTAGTAAGTTGTAGATAAAATGGCAGAGTATTAATCCGAATGTCCTTCCATACCGAGTAGGTGATGATACCATTAAAAATCTGTCGGGACTTGGGTCAAATTCAAAGAATTTAATGCACAACTTCTGAACTTTGTCCAAACTGATACAAATTTTATTGCGTTCTGATATCTAATCCTTGATAATTAACAACAAATATCAAATAGCGCATACTTTTAAAGTTCATACACATTGTTTCAATTTATTTATTTTTGAAACGGATTAAACAACATATTAAGTCTGATATTGAATAAACTATCAAATTCGAAAATTGATCTATCTTAGCCTCAGCAAAATCAAAAGATATGTACAATGGATCGTCCTAAAAAGAAGCTTAATACACGATCACCCATTTAGATTTGAACTTCATATGTAAAGTGTGTCGCTATAAAAATAAACTCGGAACATCTGTATGGAGATGTAAAATGGATGAAAGAAACTGGACCTCCGGACTGCAGCAACCCTCCAACATGTTTTCTGGTGCGTAGAGGTTGATAATAAGCTTCTCCACAAATCCTTTGCCACACTGAGGGCACTGATTAGAAAGAACAACATTGATGCATAAGTTGAGCTATTCGATGTAGGTATCCTCAATTTTTTTTTTTTAGAAAAGGAGGATGACCCCCGGCCTCTGCATCTGGGAGATGCATACGGCCACTTTATTGATTATTCCCGAGGACCTTACAAAGTATTACAACAATATGCCTGAATCCGCCATCTTGGCAACATATGCCACTACTCCTATCCATATGATGAAGGGGTGCTACCTGGGCCACATACCCGGTCTACTCACCTAAGCCTATCATCAAAAGCCAGAAGCCCCAGCCGAGCCACATACCGGGTCTGGGGCATAAACTGGTCTGACGCACTCACATGTGTCGTCGCCGCCATCTTTCCCAGGTCCGTCTTCAGAGCAGATATTGAGGCTTCTACCTTGTCAGGCCACTCCGTCATCGACGTCACCTTGACGCCAGACAACTACCTCCACCTGCGCGAGTCCATCCCCGCGCATCGGACGCCGAGTCTCCACTGCACCACGCCGCCGAGATTCGCCGTCATCAATGTGAAGGATGAAGTACCGCTCCACCAATAAGGCACCCGCTGGTCCCTCGATCCCGTGTACGCCTCCAAGAATGACGCCCCCAAGGAGGAAACGACACCAACGCGTCGCCGTCATCCGATCAACTGATCTAGGGTTTCCCCCGGAGGTAGCGGATAGAGGTCTAGAGCTTCTCCACGGCGATGCCTTCAAGAAGGTAATGACACCACAGGGTGCCACCAACGCCGGTCTTGGCAACAAGCCGAGCACAAGGTTTTCACCCGGATCCGCTCGAAGAACCTCCATCGCGTATTGTGCGCACGGGTCGCCGCCGATCTGAGCCGCCGCACATCGAGCATGCCGCACCGGGCAGATCAGATCTGTCCGGAGGGCAAACCACGCATGGCGCCGACCCAACCACCAGGCCCTCCATGCCGCCACCGCCGATCCGAGGACAGATGGTCCGTCGCTGCAGATCCGGCCGCCACCGCCGAACGCAGCCAAGGCCGCTGCCCGACGCAGGGCCGGCCGCCGCAACCGCCACCACCACCGCCCTAGGACGAGGCCGCCGCCGCGCAGGCCCGCCACGCCACGGAGGCCAGATCGGCCGTGCCACCTCACGCCGCGGAGCTCCGCACCATCCCCATGGCGCGGGAGAGAGGAAAGGCCCCCGCCACCGCCATCAGCCCCCGGGCAAAGGCCGGCGGCGTCCTTCGGCGGCGGCGGAGGGAGGGATGGAAGGACGAGGAGCCCCCGGCGGCTAGGGTTGGGATCCCGCCCGAGTCGCCCGAGGCGGGGCCGACGCGGGGGGCGTGCAAGGAAAACTCGTATCCTCAATTGAATCTGTTCACTGAGTATGCGCAGAATCACTCATGGCACCTTGGCACTCTCCTCGCCAGAACGACACAACAACTTCTCCAGACATGATCTGCCATACACATGGCCACAGGGAATGCAACTGCATGCATGTAGTAGATACAAAGTAGATGATCAGTGATCCCTAATTCTCACTAGTCGCATAGTTCCTACTTGAAGCCATGAACGCACATGGTGTATGCATCTGACATGGAAAAATGGGAACTAATATGCCTAAACATAAAAGAGGTAAAACAGCAGAATCAGAGCAATGTTCCCCACAAGAATAATAACAGATTCAAGCTTCTTCAGTATCCAATTAGCAGCGGTGTATGTATGCCCCCAAAACCCAACACAGACACGATACTGCGCTACTAGCCCCCATTCCATTACAGAGACGATAGACACTGGGCTAGTACTAATATGCAATAACCCCAAACCCCAATCGCAAAGGAGACCCGCGAGGCCGCGCGACAGAGAAGACAAAAAATAGCAACGAGAATGCACTGAGGCCGTGGGGGTGGTGGCCCTCGCTCACCAGATCCGATGCGGGCCGTCGCTGCTCCAAGGCACCATGCAGCCGGGGCAGATCGTCGCCTGGACCACACCGCCGGACGAATCGGTACCTCCGACGTCTCCCGCTGCGCCTGTAGTGTCCGCGGCGTGAGGACGCGGCGCGTCCACGTCGGCAGCCTGCCCCAAACGGAACGAGGGCGGCGGGGACGACATTGGATGGAGCCACCGAGGTTTCGAATTCGGGAGGAGGGAGAATTGGGTGGGGGTGAGAACGACAAGCGTCTTTTGGCTCCCGACAGAAAGTAGTACAACTCCTTCCTTCTTGAGTAAGCTTTCGGCCAGAGTTGGGTAGGTGGGTATTAATTCCACTACAGTACTACTCTCTCTGTATCACAAAATATAAGAGTATTTTATGTTTTTTTGCAACCATTGATTTATTGAACCCCATTGTCACTACTATGAAAAAGACTACTAATGGCGCGCCATTTTTGCCTACTAATGGCGCATCACTGGTGCGCCATTAGTATCACGCCACTAGAATTTTTTACTAATGGCGCACCACTGATGCGCCATTAGTATTTGGTATACTAATGGCGCACCAGGCAGTGCGCCATTAGTTTTGCCAACGGTGCGCCACTAGTGTCTGCTATACTAATGGCGCACCACATGGTAGTGCGCCATTAGTAACAATTTTTTTAATTTTTTTTCTTAATCTCAGGTCACTATTTCACCTATGAGATATCCAACACATATATATACAACAAGCATCCATATAACAATCATAGTCAACACACAAGTTCCATCATATATACAATCATAGCCAACACACAAGTTCCATCATATATACATACATAGCCAACACATAGTTCAATCGTTACATATTACAAAAGTTTCACATTGTTCATCCAACACCGTTATCCATCAATTCACAAAAGTTTCACATTGATACAAAATAAAAATACAAATGGAAAAGAAGCACTACTCCATCCATGCAAGCTTCCGTGAATTAAATCAAATCTGCAAAATGATAAACAAGAAGTTAGAAGAAGAAAAATAAGAAGACTAGAAGAATACTAGAAGAAGAAGAACACTAGAAGAAGAATAAGAAGAAGACTATAAGCTTATTATGTATATAAACTTGATCATTTTGTGCTAACATAAGTTATTTTGGAGCTAACCTATAGGAAACTAAGCATATAAGCTCTAAGTTAGTATATTAGAGCCAACTTAGGTAAAATGAAGCTAACCTATGTCAGTTTGGAAAAGAAGAAGAATAAGAAAAAGACTATAAGCTTATTATGTAAACTTGATCATTTTGTGCTAACATAAGTTATTTTGGAGCTAACCTATAGGAAACTAAGCATATAAGCTCTAAGTTAGCATATTAGAGCCAACTTAGGTAAAATGAAGCTAACCTATAGGAAACTAAGCATATTAGAGATAACATAGGTAACTAAGTATATATATATCATTTTGGAGATCTGACATACCTGACAAAGTTCAGTTCTCATGCATTGTTCTTCTCCTTCTCCTTCCTCGGCCTGATGCGCCAAGAGCGGCAAGGCGGTGGAGGCGGTGGAGGCAGTGGGATGTAGTCTTCTACCTCAATTGGCGTGGTCATGTCGCCCAGCTGTGGGATCGCCGGCGCCACCACTGGTGCGTGGTCATTGTCAGGCACCACCACCATCGCGAGGCCACCTTCAGGCATGACAATCGCTAGATCATCCTCAGCCACCTCCATCTCTTGCCCATGGTCAGTGAGGGAGTCCTGGATTAGGGGGTGTTCGGGTAGCCGGACTATACCTTCAGCCGGACTCCTGGACTATGAAGATACAAGATTGAAGACTTCGTCCCGTGTCCGGATGGGACTTTCCTTGGCGTGGAAGGCAAGCTTGGCGATGCGGATATTCAAGATCTCCTACCATTGTAACCGACTCTATGTAACCCTAACCCTATCCAGTGTCTATATAAACCGGAGGGTTGTAGTCCGTAGGCAATCAACTCCATACACAACAATCATACCATAGGCTAGCTTCTAGGGTTTAGCCTCCTTGATCTCGTGGTAGATCTACTCTTGTACTACCCATATCATCAATATTAATCAAGCAGGAGTAGGGCATTACCTCCATCGAGAGGGCCCGAACCTGGGTAAAAAACATCTTGTCCCTTGTCTCCTGTTATCATCCGGCCTTGACGCACAGTTCGGGACCCCCTACCCGAGATCCGCCGGTTTTGACACCGACATTGGTGCTTTCATTGAGAGTTTCTCTGTGCCGTCACAATCAGGAAGGATGCCTCCTCCCGTCTTTAAAGACGGCGCCGTTGCTAAGGGACCCTTGGCTGTCGGCCAAACCCTCTGGCTAGGTGGTTTCCTCATGACCGCCTGTTCGGCTGTTGCGCCGACGGTGACCTCTCGGGTCATCAAAAGCAACCTACACGTCATCTCGGAGCTCGTCGAGCAGCTAGATCCAATGGAGCTCTCTTCCGTAAACGAGCTCTTGGATCGCATCGCCGCCCTGGGGTCGCTACGGATTACGACCAGGTTGGGCTTAAACCCGATCTAAGAGAAATTAACTCTCCCCAAGTCACCCACCACGTTGCCATGGTAGAGGCGCAGTGCGGCGACCCTTCATCTATTTTAAGGACTAGCTACGTCCGAATTCCCGACTCCTCCAAGCCGGATCCTCGCGGAGAGGAGGGTGTAACTCAAGACCTGAGCTTAGGATCAGGCAACGGGCTAGATTCGTTGGACAACATCCAAGAATCTGAACTTCAGAGTTCGGAAACTCGTCAGCCTCCGAATCTTGGATTGGGCGAGGTTTCAGATTCAACGACACCCGCCCACCCGAACATAAGCGATCTCTCCCAAATCAGGCAGAGGCCCGAGGAAACAGTACATCATTACTGGGCCAGATTCCTCCTGGTTATGAACAGGATAAAGGATTGCCGCGAGGGAGACGCAATCTCAATTTTCTGCAGTAATTGCACGGACGAGGGAATCCTTAACGCCGTAAGTCTTCGTGATATTACACGCTTCGCTGACTTGGCGTCCATAGTACAAAAATACTGTGCGATGGAAAGCGCTTGGAAAACCGAAATAAAGTTTTGGGATAATCCGGCCTTGAATAGTAATCCCGTCCGAACTAAGAGGGTGCATCATTATAGGACACCCGGGATAAACACCAAAAAACCAAAACCCTCTACAGGGCATGGAACCGTACTAGAAAGGTGGCTTGATGGACCCTGTAGAATTCACAGTACAGAGGACGCCACACCAACTCACAACCTTAGAGCATGTTGGATACTCCGGCAGGTGGCCAAAATTGGCGAGGACCTCTTAATTCTAGAGGCCGCAGAAAGCCATCCCGAGGACACCAGTACCGTTCTCACAGTCTTCGAGACTTTTGCATCAAACAATATGCGAAAAAGAACACTCCGCAGCCTCGCCGAAGTCTATCAAGTTGCAACAATAAATCCATGGAGCGACACTGCTATTACCTTCAACGCAAGTGATGAACCTAGATTCCGAACAGCCCGAGCACCAGCCGCATTGGTCCTTAGTCCCATAGTGGACGGCTTTCTCCTCACCAAGGTGCTCATGGACGGAGGCAGCGGACTGAACCTCATTTATGAGGAAACCCTTCAAAAAATGGAAATAGACTGGAACCGCATCGAGCGAAGCAGCACAACCTTTAGAGGAATAATCCCCAGTCGGGAAGCGCGCTGCACAGGAAAAATCACACTAGATGTGGTGTTCGGCACGCCGGATAATTACAGGTCCGAAGAAGTCACGTTTTAGGTGGCCCCGTTTAAGAGCGGATATAACGCTTTACTAGGGCGAGAAGCATTCACAATCTTCCAAGCAATACCCCATTACGGATACATGAAGCTTAAGATGCCCGGGCCGAATGGAATTATCACTCTAGCTAGTGATCCAGACATAGCACTCCGCGCCGAAAACAAGACGGCCGCATTAGCCCTTGAGGCGCTATCCGAAGCCTTAGTGGCCGAGGAACTGACTGCGCTATGCTCCACGGTTAACAGGGATGATGTGATACTCGATAAGAGATCCAAATCCACATCCTTCAAGCCAACCGATGAAATAGTCAAATTCCAGGTCCATCCAACGGACCCCAATAAAACAGCTTCAATTGGGGCACGACTGAACCCTGATGCAGACGCCGCACTACGAGAGTTCCTACGAGAGAACTGGGACATCTTCGCCTGGCACCCTTCAGACATGCCAGGGATCCCACGCAGGCTGGCCGAACACAGCTTAAATATCCTAAAAGGATTTAAACCTGTCAAACAAGCCCTTCGGCGTTTTTCCGAACCCAAGAGACAGGCTATGGGAGATGAGCTAGCCAAGCTATTGGAGGTCGGATTCATCAGAGACATAAAACACCCGGACTGGCTAGCAAACCTGGTGATGGTACCAAAGAAGGACAAATCCTGGCGCCTGTGTGTCGACTTTAAAGACCTTAACAAGGCTTGCCCAAAGGATCCCTTCCCCCTCCCCCGCATCTACCAAATTATCGATGCCACCGCAGGACACGATTTGTTGTGTTTCCTCGACGCATACTCCCATTACCATCAAATCAAGATGGCAGAATCAGACCAAGCTGCAACAACATTCGTCACACCATACAGCCCATTCTGCTTCAACACAATACCCTTCGGGCTAAAAAACGCCGGCGCAACATATCAGCGCATGATCCAGACATGTTTGGCGAATCAGATCGGCAAAACAGTGGAGGCGTATGTGGACGATGTGGTCGTCAAATCAAGACATGTCGAATCTCTATTAGACGACTTGAGGCTTACATTCGATAACCTCCGAAAATATGACATCAAGCTCAACCCGAAAAAATGCGTCTTCGGCGTTCCAGCCGGAAAGCTCTTGGGCTTCATTGTATCTGGTAGAGGAATTGAAGCAAATCCAGCCAAGATCCGAGCTTTGTCACAATTGGATATCCCAAAGGACCTCAAACAAATACAAAAATTAACCGGATGCGTGGCGGCTTTAAGCCGATTCATCTCCCGCTTGGGAGAAAAGGCACTACCCCTCTATCGCCTCCTTCGGCGCACCGAACACTTCGAGTGGACGGAGGCCGCCCCGGACTTGATGAAATAAAAGCCATATTGGCAACAAACCCTGTCCTGGCCGCGCCGAACACCGGCGAACCAATGTCATTGTACATTGCAGCAACACATCAAGTTGTCAGCTCAGTACCCGTTGTCGAGCGGGAAACGGATGGACACAAATTCCCCCTTCAAAGGCCGGTCTACTACGTATCCACCGTCCTCACTCCATAGAAATCACGGTACCCGCATTATCAAAAGATTGCATACGCGGTATTCATGGCACCCCGGAAGCTACGACACTACTTTCAAGAGTGTTCCATAACAGTAGCCTCAGAAGTACCACTCAACGATATTATCAACAACCGCGACGCAACGGGCCGGATTGAAAAATGGGCCATCGAGCTTCTCCCGTTTGATATAACCTATAAGCCACGGCGAGCTATTAAATCACAAGTTTTGGCCGACTTTGTCGCAGAATGGACGGAGGACGAGCTCCCTAAAGAGTACGGCACATATTCAAACTAGATTATGCATTTCGACGGCTCCAAAATGTTGGCCGGACTGGGGGCTGGCGTCGTCCGGACGTCCCCCATAGGAGACACAGTCCAATATGTGCTCCAGATCATGTACATGGATTCCAACAATGCAGCCGAATATGAGGCCCTCCTACATGGCTTCCGGATAGCAGCATCCATGGGTATCCAGCGCCTAGAGGTACGCGGGGATTCAAACCTCGTGATATCCCAAATAAATGGAGACTTCGATGCCAAGGACCCAAAAATGGCAGCTTACCGCAACGCCGTCCTAAAAATGTCAGCTCGGTTCGAAGGGCTGGAGTTTCACCATATAGCCCGAGAAAACAATCAAGCAGCGGACGTCCTGGCACGCATCTGAGCAAGACGCGATGCAGTCCCCCCCAACATCTTTTTGGAAAGATTGTTCAAGCCATCCGTAGCATGGGAGGGGGTACCTGCAAATAACAGCCTGGACCAAGCCGCACCACTCGACGCCGAACAATCTGACACAACTGGAGGCTCTGCCAATGAAATTACACCTTCAGCCCATGTAATAATGGCGGTCATCGCCCCGTGGACAGAACCATTCCTAGCCTACCTTACTAGGCAGGAACTCTCGGAGGACCAAAACGAGGCCCGCTGCATAGTGCGGCGATCTAAATCCTATAGAGTCCATGAGGGAGAGCTTTATAAGAAAAGCACTACCGGAGTCCTTCAAAGGTGCATCTCTGAAGAGGAAGGGCGGAACCTTCTGGCTGAAATTCATGCCGAACTCGGTGGTCACCACGCCGCTGCTTGGTCCCTTGTTAGCAAGGCTTTCCGTACAGGCTTTTATTGGCCGACGGCCCGGGCAGATGCTCAGGACCTAGTCCAACGATGCGCTGGTTGCCAACCAAAGCCATATGCCACCCACCGCACTCCAAACTATACCCATCACCTGGCCCTTTGCGGTCTGGGGGCTTGACATGGTCAGACCCCTTAAAGGTGGGACCGATAGGAAAAAATACTTACTGGTCATGGTGGATAAATTCACCAAATGGATAGAAGCCAAGCCTGTTAAAACGGCCGAATCTGGACCTGTGATAGACTTCATATCCGGGGTTGTACACTGTTATGGCGTCCCCCACAGCATCATAACCGATAACGGTACAAACTTTACCGCCGACGAGGTAAAACTCTGGTGCAAAAACATGGGCATCAAGCTCGATTATGATTTCGTCTATCACCCACAAATCAATGGCCAGGTCGAATGTGCAAATGGTCTTATCATGAGCGGCATTAAACCCAGACTGGTGCGGTCCCTCAAGGAATCTAACACGCACTGGGTAGAGGAGCTCGACTCCGTGCTATGGGGGCTGCGGACCACGTCAAATCGCACCACCGGATACACACCATTTTTTATGGTGTACGGCGCAGAGGCAGTTCTGCCCTGCGACATAATTCATGACTCACCTAGAGTGCGCATGTACGAAGAAAGAGAAGCCAAGCTCGATCGGCAGGACAACTTGGACGCCCTGGAGGAGGAGCGTGACATGGCAAAAGCCCGTTCCGCATTTTTATCAATAGCAGGCCCGAAAATATCAAAGCAGAGAAGTACGGGCCAAAAATTACAATGTTAGCGAACTAGTTCTACGCCTGCCGGATAAGAAAAAGGACAAACTCAAGCCCAAGTGGGAAGGTCCATTCATAATCGACCAAGTCCTGACTGGCGGGGCGTACCGCCTGCGAGATGCGTCGGATAACCGACTCGAGCCGTACCCGTGGAACGCCACCCGTCTCCCAAGATTCTATGCCTAGCGCCGGACTCTGTGTTCGTCTCCTTCCTGTGTCCATTTTTTGCATTTTTCTGTCTTACATTTCTCTCCTTCCCCTCTTTTCTTTTATAGCCCTTAAAGGCTCATCTAGTGACGCGTCACTCGCACTCATTAAACCTGGGGGCTTCTTTAACAGAAGCTTATTTATACGGGCTTCACGCCCAACCCATGCGTCAAACTTCCGCATGTACCCTTTTTTTCACCATTATATGCATCGATATGACTTAAGTTTTGGCCAAGATGGGTTGCCTGGCTCCTTTGCTTACCCCTACGTTCCCGATTGTTCGGCTAGGCGGTAAAGGGAGCACCTCTACGATTGTTACTGCCGGGTCAGCCGGATATGTACCTCAGACTGAGTGAAGCCGAGAGCTAGCGTTCTTAAGGGAATATTCGGTCGGTGAGATAGAAGATGATCTTTTTACTCATTCTATGCGCCCCTTTTTTGTGCGTCTTTTTACGCAGTCCGGACATGCACTTTAGGGCATGCGTCCCAGCGAAAGGAACCCCTAATGGAACTATTCTCTCTGGAAGATGTTTCTTACTAACCATGTAATATAACATAACTAGTTGGGCACTTGTCTGATAAAGCACTAATGACCCCTATGCCTGGTCTCCACATATACCATGGTTCTTATATAACCGCCATGTTATTCGGACACACTCCGGACCGTCAGGTCCCGAGGTTGAAGTGAAAAGGTCGGCAATGACAAACGATCTACAATCCGGCTAGAAGGCATTACACATGTCAATTCAAAATTACATAGTCATTCTGACTGATTGTATTCCTCTTCTATACCATCTAACAGGCTGTCTAATTTACAATCCTGCTGGGAATACTTCGTGGCCAACTCTACTTGGCCGTATACTAAGATCACAGGGATCTCCTTCCCGTCAGGCCCCACTGGTCCGACCTCGGCCATGTGGTTTGGGTCAGACTTCATAAAACGGGTCTTCACCATGGCCCAGGCTTCCCGAGCGCCTTGTCGGCAGGCCGATATCTTCCACAACCGGAAGCGCCACCGAGCTCCCTTCAGCTTCTCCGCAAGCTCTCCAAGGCCCTCGGGCATGGAGTGGGCAGGCCATAAGGCTTGGGCAACACCTCGCATCGCCTGCCGAATTCGCTCATGCAGTTGCATGACTTCGGGAAGAAGGTCACCCGTAGAACCGGGCATCTCCTCTGCAGGACGACCTGTGAGCATACCTACAGACATTACTCTGTTAGTCGACTTCCTCGCCGAACTCTTTTTTCAAAGTTCGTTCAAGCACTTACTAAATATGCCACGTCGAAGCCGCTGATTCTCCTTCATGGAGTCCGACAGCTGACCACAAACATCTTTAAGTTCGACGTCCAGCCTGGTGTTGGCATCCTGAAGATCATTCTTCTCTCGCCTCACCTTCGTCAACGTACTCTCACCGGCCTTTAGCCGGCGTAAGAGTTGTTGCTTTTCTGGATCGTGTCCGGCGCCATCTGCAACATGATTTGTCAGATTTGCACCCACACCGCACAATACTAATCTTTCGAAGTGTATCTTACCTGAGGGGGTCTCTATGGACTCCCCTGCTGCGGCTAGTGCGGCCTCTAGTTGGGCCTTGCACTTTTCCAGCTCCTGGGACAGTACAGTATTCTTCTCTGTAAGAACCTGAATATTAAATGATCCTTAAATCAGTTGTTCTAACTGTTTCAAGTCTCGGGGGCTACGGATATATATATATTTGACCAAAATTTTCTTACCCGTATGTCTTTTACATACTGCTCCGTGGCTCTGGCTAAACCATTTTGAGCGGCACGGAGGTACGCATCTCCCGAATTAAAGGCATCTAAAGCCTCTTGGGAGAAACAAGCGTCGTGTAGAACTGTCCGGCGACGCCTGTGGTTCATGGCACTCTCCACTTCCGAATTTGTGGCAGACAGCCTGTCCGCATCCTCTGTCGGAGGAGCGTCCGGTGCGCGCCTTGTGCTCGCCTCCGCTTCCTGGCCAGACGTTGGAGCCTGGCTGGTGGAGGCGCGATTGGCAAGCTCTCCGGATATAGTCCGGCGAGGTCTCTTCGTTCTGAAGATAGCACGAACGTTAATATGCTCGGACAGAATAACACCAGGGAAGCAGAGGGTGCGCTATACCTTTGTGCCGACATCTCAGTCCGGACTACATTCCTTTTTGCCCCACGGGGCCCTGCCGCCGCAGGTTCGGCCTCCTGCCTCGGAAATCTCCCCTGCAAAACACGGTTGTTGTCAGAAACACCGGGATACGTGAGAGTGGAATCTCTCTCAAGGGAATGAGACTCCGGTTTCTGTCACCTGGGAGGCCGGGATTAACCCTGGGTAATCAGCCGTGATGGCTACCGAGGTATTGTCCTTGCTTAGCTGATGGAACACCCCATCGATAAGCTCCACCGATATGTCCAGATCCTCTTCGGAGTCCGGATCGAGGGACCGTTCTGGGTCCTCGGGTTGTGGAGGGCGGCTGTTTATATCCTTTACCACCTGTCGCAGTTCCTGCATTGAAGTCGTTAGACTACATATCTAACCGTGGGAGTACAAAACAAACGGACAAGCACAGTTGCTCACTTACCCAACTTGGAGGATCGTACATAGTAAATCCGGCCTGCGGGTTGACGCGGAGGAATTCCTCCTTTTCTCCCTTGTACAAAGAGGATAAGATCTTTACTAGGGCGACAGCTGAAGCCGGCCCCTTACGACCGTAACGGGTGGTGTCATCCTCCCCGTTGAAATCCCACATGGGGTGGCCTCCATATTGAAGTGGCTGCACCCCCCGCATAATGCATGCGGCCATGACTCCAATCATGGTTAGTCCGGAATGAGCCAACAGTCTTATCCGGCCCATCAGGTAAAGGACGTCTCCGTCGCTTTCTCTCTGAGAGCTCCGCGGACGCCAGCTCAAGCGTTTCTTCAATGGAGCACTGTTGAACTCAGGGAGACCGACCCAGATAGGGTCCGGTAGCGGGACGTCATCTATATAAAACCATTCTGAAGGCCAGTCCTCGGACGCCTTCTTCGGGGTTCCGGGTAGGTATCCGGTCCCGGCGATGCGCCATACTTCGGCTCCGCCCACTTGGTATATAGACCCCTCTTTAGAACGGGGCACCAGGCAGAATAACCTCTTCCACAGCGCGAAATGAGCCTCAACGCCTAAAAATAGCTCGCAAGGGGCGACGAAACCCGCAATATGCAATACGGAGGTAGGCATGAGGTTGTGCAGCTGGAGGCCGTAGAACTCCAGAAGCCCGCGGAGAAATGGGTGAATTGGAAATCCCAGTCCCCTTATTAGATAGGGGACGAGGCACACCCGCTCTCCTTTAGAAGGATTGGGGGTGCTCTCCGCTTGTTTTCCGCCATTATAGGTGGCGAGACCGGCTCGGACCGGGACCATGTATGTCTGAGGGAGAAATCCCTTGGCCTGAAGTGACGCTAACTCGCTATGCGGGATGGTGCAACTCTCCCAGTCCCCGGGTTTGGGACCGGAGGGGCGAGGGGAGGAGCTGCGACAGCTGGTCATGTTGGAATGGACCTTTGCTGGAAGCGCTCTAATGATAACTCGCGGAAAGGAGAAGATGTGGTTTGGACCTAAATCCCCATCCCGTTAAATAGGCGGCTCATTTATATGGCTAGGGGTGTGGATGTAAAAACACCCCGTCTTTTCGCATTCGTTTGAACACGTGGAAGACGGCCATTATTGGGCGTGGAAGCCGAGGAGCACTACATTACAAAAATCGGACATTATTCCTACAGGTACACAAGATTTGGAGTGGAACCCGCCTTGCAATGCCGAACAATCTGCGTGCCGGACTCATCGTCTATGAAGCCTGGTTCGGGGGGTATTGAGGGAGTCCTGGATTAGGGGGTGTTCAGGTAGCCGGACTATACCTTTAGCCGGACTCCTGGACTATGAAGATACAAGATTGAAGACTTCGTCCCGTGTCCGGATGGGACTTTCCTTGGCGTGGAAGGCAAGCTTGGCGATGCGGATATTCAAGATCTCCTACCATTGTAACCGACTCTATGTAACCCTAACCCTATCCGGTGTCTATATAAACCAGAGGGTTGTAGTTCGTAGGCAATCAACTCCATACACAACAATCATACCATAGGCTAGCTTCT
The DNA here is from genome assembly GCF_002162155.2 of Triticum dicoccoides. NCBI lineage: Eukaryota > Viridiplantae > Streptophyta > Magnoliopsida > Poales > Poaceae > Triticum > Triticum dicoccoides. The sequence continues at coordinate 706,579,489 of NC_041388.1, read as the reverse complement.
AGGGTTTAGCCTCCTTGATCTCGTGGTAGATCTACTCTTGTACTAACCATATCATCAATATTAATCAAGCAGGAGTAGGGCATTACCTCCATCGAGAGGGCCAGAACCTGGGTAAAAAACATCTTGTCCCTTGTCTCCTGTTACCATCCGGCCTTGACGCACAGTTCGGGACCCCCTACCCGAGATCCGCCAGTTTTGACACCGATAGTCAGCCACCACCATCTCTTGCCCATGGTCAGCCACCACCATCTCTTGCCCTTGGTCAGCCACCACCATCTCTTGCCCTTGGTCAGCCACCACTAGTGCTAGGTCATCCTCAGCCTGATGCCCATCGTCATCCTGCAGCTCCTCATCCCCACTCCGCTCCTCTTCTCCCGCACTCCAGTCCGGATCATCCTTCTTGTTGTCTATGCTACTGCCAGAATCGCTGCTGCTTTCTCTACAGCCAGAATCGCTGCTGCTTTCGCTACAGCCATGGTCGCTGTTGCTTTGGCTGTAGCCATTGTCGCTGCTGCTGCTCCCATTACCTGTCCAAATGCAACAATGACCGTTAACAATCGATGTGAGACAAAGCCAAATGTAGAGGAATGAGAAGAGGCAGAATGTACCGGCATCATAATCTTCAGCGTAGCGCATGCAACACATAGTCATGTTGAACACCTTCACGATGAGCATGGTGGCGTCGTCGTCGGAAGCTGCTACCTGAATTCGATGAGGAGGCCTCAGACCCCCCACAACCAAATATCAAAGCAGCCACCTGGCCGGATAGACGACCCCTCTACCAACACAGAGCGGCATACAACACCACTCACAATACAACACGCGACCCATGCGAGGGATCGCATCCAAAGGACAGTGCAACAAGATCCATCTATGGACCACGCAAGCGCGCCCCAGCATACAATGCAACACAACAAACATCCAAACAACATGGTACACCCAGCTACAGGGGTGCCGCACACCCCCTATGTTTCACCGATGAGGTGCTGGACCATGAATTTCCAGAGGGATTCAAACCCGTAAACATAGAGGCATACGACGGAACAACAGACCCTGGGGTCTGGATTGAGGACTACATCCTTCATATCCATATGGCTCGAGGAGATGATCTCCACGCCATCAAGTACTTACCCCTCAAGCTCAAAGGGCCAGCTCGTCACTAGCTTAAAGGCCTCCCCGAAAGCTCCATTGGAAGTTGGGAAGAGCTCGAAGACGCCTTTCGGGAAAATTTTCAAGGGACTTATGTCCGTCCTTCGAATGCGGACGATTTGAGTCATATAACTCAACAGCCCGGAGAGTCAGCCCGAAAGCTTTGGAATAGGTTTCTTACTAAAAAGAACCAGATTGTCGACTGTCCGGACGCCGAAGCCTTGCCAGCTTTTAAGCATAGCGTCTGTGACGAATGGCTCGCCAGACACCTCGGCCAAAATAAGCCGAGAACGATGGCCGCATTAACAAGCCTCATGACCCGCTTTTGCGCGGATGAGGACAGCTGGCTGGCCAGATGCAGCACCAGCGACCCCAGTACATCTGAAGTTAGAGATGGAAACGGGAAATCACGGCCCAACAGCAATAAAAAACGCCGGAATAAAGAAGACAACACGAAGGACACGACAGTAAACGCCAGATTCAAAAGCTCTCGGCCAGGTCAGCAAAAGCCGCCCTCTAAAGGCACCAGGGATGAACTGTCCAGCCTCAACAAAATTCTGGACCAAGTATGTCAGATCCATAGTACCCCTGGTAAACCGGCTAATCATACCCACAGAGAATGTTGGGTCTTCAAGTAGTCCGGCAAGCTCAACGCCGTACACAAGGGGGAGGATACACCAACTGAAGACGAGGACGGGCCTCCCAAGCAAGACACTGGGGAACAAAAGAAATTTCCACCAGAAGTCAAAACAGTAAACGTGTTACACGTGATCAAGGGAAAAAAACAACGCGACACTCCCAGGAAAATATACCCAAGTGCCTGTCACCGCGAAGTCCTGCCACTGGTCGTCTCAATCGATCACTTTCGACCATCGCGATTACTCAGCAAGTATCCGACACGCAGGATGGGCTGCCCTAGTATTAGACCCAGTAATTGGCGGATATCACTTCACACGAGTCTTGATGGACGGTGGCAGCAGTCTAAACCTAATATATCAGGATACAGTCCGCGGGATGGGGTTAGACCCAACAAAAATTCGCCATAGCAATACTACCTTTAAAGGAGTAACGCCAGGCCCAGGGGCTCGTTGTACGGGCTCCCTCCTACTACAAGTTATATTCGGCTCCCCCGATAACTTCCGTCGCGAGCATTTAACCTTCCACATCGCTCCGTTCCGAAGTGGCTATCAAGCACTGCTCAGACGCGAAGCTTTCGCTCGCTTTAATGCAATACCACACTACGCCTCCCTGACACTGAAAATGCCCAGTCCACATGGAATCATTTCAGTGAAAGGAAATATCAAGCGATCTCTACGCGCCGAAGAGAGTGCGGCTGCCTTGGCAGCCGCACACTAAAGGCGCCCGGACCAGCGAAAGCATCCAATAGGTCGTCAAGAACTCAGACACAACTAATCAAGTCCGGCGCCGCTATTTATACCGAATAAAGTCACACCCCTATTTTTCAATACAAGGGGCTCAACGCGCGCAAACAAGTGGCAATTTCTTCTCATCTTGAATTATACATGGTTTCTTTAAAAACTATCTTTTTGCACGACAACTTTTTCACCTAAATTCCTCTCTTTTACAGACGATCATCGTGCTACACCCGTCTAGGATACGACACAACGGAGACATAGGCGCAGACGTGCAGTAGGGACCCGCTCCAAGGATTCTTTTTAGATTAAGACCCTGCGTAAACCTTTTTACTGTCTCTTGTTGATACATATCCACAGTTGAGAAAGGATGCTGACGTCTTGGCATGTGGCCACGCCAGAAAAATGCACGTACCTAGACACAAGGGGCTTTTTACAAAGGCCATTATTTTGGCCCGGTTTATACCACAAAGACCGAATACCTTAGGGAGTGTTCGGCGTCGCGAGTTTGGCCCTATATGCATCAGCTCTGAATCATTGTCTTTGGTCAAATGTTGGGTTTGCCCGGCTCCTGTGTTTTGGTGCCTTACGTTCCACTTTACCGGCTAAGGTAGCACCAGGAGAACTACTGCGATTGTGCCCTGGTTCATCCGGACGAGCACCTCAGTAGAGAAAGCCGAAAACTAACTGTCATGATATAGCGTGAGACTGTTCAACCACTCGATGACCTGTTGGAATGTTAGAATTCCTCCGCCTTAACGAAGGGCCGTTTTCCGGCCAGGCATGTACGCACCTCGGAATCGGGAAAGTGCGGAGCCACCAGGGGCTATCTAGTAGCCCCACTATCAAACTCCTATGGCTAAGTGAAAGTGCTAAAGCATTATAGTCCGGTTGCCTCGCTCGCTCCGCTATCACCTCCTTAATAGGACCAAGATGTTGGGTTAAGTGTGAACGCGTGTTTTTTGCAAGCACCTCTGCATTATATGCGTGGTGTTTGAAGCCGACGGCTGCAATCTTTCAAGTTATAGACATGCATACATAAACGGCCGCCCAGGAGGCATCATATTACTTTTAGGCAAAAGTATAAAAATATCCTTATAAAAATCTATAAAAGCATTTCGCTTACAATGAGATTTCATATCACTCAAACATAATATTTTTTGAGCACTGGGTCTCTATCAAACGAGCACCCTCAAGAACTTCTTCAAAGTACTGCTCAACAGCCATTCGGCCTATGGCTGAATCCCGCGCTGCAACAGTGGTAGCATCCATCTCCGCCCAGTATGCTTTAACACGGGCAAAGGCCATCCGTGAGACCTCTATGCATGCCGACCTCTTCATCGCATTAATGCGCGGCACCACGTCAAGGAACTGTTGCACCAAGTTGAAATAGCTGTTCGGTTTTGGCCTTTCTGGCCATAGCTGATCCACAACAGACCTCATGGCGCGTCCGGACAACCTATTCAGTTTGGCCCATTCGGCTAATTGGTTAGTCAATGAAAGAGGACGCTCGGGAGAATGGAATTGTGTCCAAAACAGCTGGTCGACTTCACGGTCCGTCTGACCCTAGAAGTACTTGACCGCATCGGCAGCGCTCGCCGCCAAATCCATATACACATCCTCCGAACTCCACAGCCGGTCCAGAGGGGCATACCGTGGATCTCCAAACTTCCTCCGCAACATAAAGGATTTCCCAGCTACAATATCCCCAGCTTCCCACAGCTCCTCCTTCTTCGCCCTCATAGCAGAGCGGATGCCTTTCCTCGTAGCAGCAGCCTTCTCAAGGTCCGATGCCTTCGCTAGGTTTTCCTTTTCAAGAACCCGGCAATGGTCGGCGGCGGCTTTTAATTCTATGGCCATCTTGGCCATCTTATCTCGGCTCTCGCCATGCGCGGACTTCTCGGCTTTCAACTCTTCCGCCGCCTTCAAAGCAGCCGCATTACCAAACCTTGCTTGTTCCTTGGCTCGGGCAAGTTCTGCCCGCAAGGCTTCAACGGTGGCAGCTCCATCTGCAGTCACAACATATTAAAGATACCGGCATCATGCTGCTCTTACTATATGGTGTTTACCAGATAATGACACTTACCCTGTGCCTCGTCAAGCCTTTTGTTAACAAGCTCGATGTCGGCGTCTGCTGCATCCAACTGCCGTTTTAAATGGGGAAACTCGCTAGTCCGGCTAGCCACCGGAGCTTCCATCACCTGCACATAGAGGCAGTATGATTATTACCTAGGAATATGATCCTCTGTTCGTCGTCGTTTCCGATGACAACCAGAGTCTCAGGGGCTACTCTCTACACAGGGCACACCTAGCATGTGCAGGACTATCATACATTATTTTACGTACCTTAAAGCCTCTCAGTAGAATCATAAAAGCTTCATGCAATCCGCTTTCGGCGGACGAGATTCTCTCCATCACCGTATTCATCAGCATACGGTGTTCATCTGAGATGGCCGCTCGCCCCACCAACCCCCTCAGAACATCCGATCACACACTAGATAGTGTCGGACCCTTTTGTCTGCTCTCTTCGGGAGCCAGACACTGGGAGCTTCGGGAGTCAATGGGATTATCTTCTGGCCTCACCGGACTCGGAGAGGCCCTCCGCGATGACACTTCGGTGCCACCCGCTTCCGGAGCGGAGGAGTCCGAAGGAGGCGTTTCGCTCTCCATCATCTCTGGAAGAAGATCCCCCGAAGACGAGCTCATTTGAGAGGGGCTAAGGCCCGAACTGCAGAAATAAATGCGGTGGTTATTTTCTCAGAATAAAAAGAGGGCACACCTGTACTATTAAAGTATTTCGGGTCACTTACGACTCGCTGGAGAATTGATCCCCCCGCGGACTTCTTCTCCCGTTTGGAAGCTTCGGCTTACAAATCCCCGGGCGCAGTCCTTTTCCTCCTCCGGTCGTCTTCCTTCATGGAGACGCTCGCTCCCTCGGTTAGAGTGGGCAGCGTTGGGGGCCCGGGTCCGCCCGTATTATCCTCCCCAGTATCTTCCTTCAAGGGCTCCGGGCAAGGTGTGACCTGGAGCATCTTTTCCAATACCGGATTGTCCAAACCCTCAGGGAGGGGGCCGAACACCGAATCATCTTCGCCTTTGTTATCCAGTCCTGGTCAAAAAGCGAACTCTCAGAAATAACTTTGTAACAAATGAGAGATAGTATGTTCGGCCGGAAGATTCCTTACCTGTTCGCCGGCGCGGTTACTACTCAGGCCCACGTCCTCGGTGATTTCCGGACACTCTACCTGAGGTCCGAAGAATGACTTGTACATCTCCTCGTGCGTCAGGCCGAGGAAATTTTGAATGACATGCGGTCCCTCGGGATTGAACTCCCACAAGCGAAGGGGCCGGCATTTGCAAGGCTGGACTTGACGAACCAGTATAACTTGTATTACCGCAACCAGACTAAAATCTCCATTGAAGAGATCTCGAATGCGGCCTTGCAGTATAGGCACGTCCTTGGCTGGACCCCAGCTCAGACATCTGCTGATCCATGACATCAGTTGTGGTGGAGGGCCCGAGCGAAAAACAGGGGCAGCCGCCCACTTGGCACTTCTAGGAGCTGTGATGTAGAACCACTCCTGTTGCCACAATTCAGACACCTCTGGAATGGAACCTTTGGGCCATGGAGCTCTTGTCATCTTGCGTATTGAGGCACCTCCGCACGCTGCATGTTGCCCCTCGATCATCTTCGGCTTGACTTCAAAGGTCTTGAGCCACAGGCCAAAGTGAGGTGTAACCCGGAGGAAGGCCTCACACACGACAATAAATGTCGTGATATGAAGAAAGGAGTGCGGAGCTAGATCATGGAAATCTAGCCCGTAATAAAACATCAAACCCCTGACGAAAGGATCCAGAGCAAGGCCTAGACCTCGAAGGAAGTGGGAGACGAACACGACGTTCTCGTTGGGTTCGGGGGAGGGGACGGCCTGTCCTCGGGCAGGCAGCTGATGCAAAACCTCAGCGGTCAGATATCTGGCCTCCCTCAACTTTTTGATGTCTTCTTCCATGATGGAGGAAGGTACCCATCGGCCTTGAAGGCTAGATCCGGACATGATTGAAGGTTCGGAGCACCTGACCTGAACTTTGGGTGTTCGAGCTTGAGGTGGGGGAAGGATTCGATTGAGCACGGGAGGGAAAAAAGTAAAAGCCTTGTCCCTTTATAAAGAGGGTGAATATGAAGCGTCCTCTCCGTGGACGTTTGGACTTGCCTATAGTCTAGGAGTCCTAGAGGCGGTTGGGTTACCCACGCCCGTATTGATGAGAATCCCAGAATAAGGGGACACGATCTCTGCTTTAACAAGACGTGCCAAGGAAACCGCCTCGCATGACACGCTGAGGTGGGACAATAAAACGATTCGAATAAAGGCTTGGCCGTGGTGCGATGTTGCACTGTAGAATACATCAGCAGATTAAATTTGTGTAAATATTGTTCTCTCTATGGCAATATGTGGAAAGTTATTTTTGCAAAGCCGGACACTATATTTGTGTTCAAAATCTTCTATGAAGTACTTGGAGGAGGAACCCGCCTTGCAATACCGAAGACAATCTGCGCGCCGGACTCGTCGTCATTGAAGCCTGGTTCAAGGGCTACTGAGGGAGTCCTGGATTAGGGGGTGTCCGGATGGCCGGACTATACCTTCAGCCGGACTCCTGGACTATGAAGATACAAGATTGAAGACTTTGTCCCGTCACTACTAGAAAAAGGGCTGCTAGTGGCGCACCTATTTTCTCTACTAATGGCGCACTACTGGTGCGCCAGAATTCTATCCAACCCCAGCAACAGCTCACTTCACAGGCACTTGTTGATATATCTAGCATATCAATCCTATTATACCTTGTTGATGTCTAGGACTTTGTTCATGTTCATGACTATGATGAAATTTTGAAAAATATTTCAAACTTCCCGGTCATATTACGTATCATTTTTTGAATTTTTTTTTAAAAAAATTCAAAACCTTTTTCTTTTGAATTTTTTGCCTCTAGATCTTGAAAGCCCCGTAACTTTTTTGTGTTAGTTTTTTGGGATTTTGAAAATGTTTAACGGGGTTCCCTCGGTTAAAATCGGATGTAACTTTTCGAGTAGATGATTTTTCATATATAAAACTTTTTAATCTGAGTTCGTATGCAAAAATTATGCCCATTTTACAAATTTCTAGAGAGGTTTTGCAAATAAAGTTGAAATTTATATTTGTAAATTTTCCCAACAACTAGACCACATATCACATGGCAAACTTATTTTATTTTATTTTTTTGACATTTTTATCATTTTTTTATTTTTTTTAAACTGAAAAGGCGGTCCACAGGGGGGGGTTGCATTTGGTGGAAGCCGGGCAAACTAGTAATGGCGCACCATGGGGTGGTGCGCCATTAGTAGTTAAACTAGTAATGGCGCACCACACCCACAGTGCGCCATTACTAGTTTTGAAAAAAAAATAAAAAAATTTGAATTTTTTTTGAATTTTTTTTTAAAAAACTTAGTAATGGCGCACCAGTGGACAGTGCGCCATTACTAGTTAAAAACTAGTAATGGCGCACTGTCCACTGGTGCGCCATTACTAACAATTTTTTTTATTTTTTTACTTTTTTTTTCAAAACTTCTAATGGCGCACCGTGGGTGTGGTGCGCCATTACTATGTCAACTAGTAATGGCGCACCACACCCACAGTGCGCCATTAGTAACAAATTTCTTTTTATTTTTTTTCAAAACTTCTAATGGCGCACCGCACACCAGGTGCACCATTAGTAATATATTACTAATGGTGTACCTGTATGTGGTGCGCCATTGCTATATTCTAATGGCGCACCACACATGTGGTGCGCCAATAGTGACCATTTCATCTATAGCCGTTTTCCTAGTAGTGCATGTCTGGAAGGGACTTTCCTTGGCGTGGAAGGCAAGCTTGGCGATACAGATATGTAGATCTCCTACCATTGTAACCGACTTTTTGTAACCCTAACCCTCTCCGGTGTCTATATAAACCGGAGGGCTTTAGTCCGTAGGACGACATACAGAACAACAATCATACCATAGGCTAGCTTCTAGGGTTTAGCCTCTCCGATCTCGTGGTAGATCAACTCTTGTACTACCCATATCATCAATATTAATCAAGCAGGACGTAGGGTTTTACCTCAATCAAGAGGGCCCGAACCTGGGTAAAACTTTGTGTCCCTTGCCTCCTGTTACCATCCGGCCTAGATGCACAGTTCGAGACCCCCTACCCGAGATCTGCCGGTTTTAACACCGACAACAACCACGGTGCGGAGACACACGTTGGCAGCGACGGCTGATTCGTGCCGGCAGCCAAAGACGACGAGGTCGTCTCTTTCCACGAGTAGTGATAGTTTTTCTTTATGTTGTTGTTTTTATGGATCTTTTGCTGTGTAAAATATATATTTGTTATGCAAGTCCCCTGACTTGGGTCAGTCTACCATTTCAGGCGGTTGGATGAATATCCTACGTCTCCTAACCCTTCTTTCCTTCTTCCTCACCTCTTCTTCTTGCCCAACAGACCACCGCACGGGCCGTACGGATACTCCCCAACATGCGGTTGGATAAACATACTCTATGAATGAAAATTATGTGTCAGCGATAGGATGGCTGAGTTTGGTTTGTTCACATGCGACAGCACGGGTCAGTGAGGGTGTGCTCCCTTGGCTGGGTTTTGCGGCGTGCAGGAGCGACTGTGTGAGGGTGCGGTGCGACCGCGGCGTGCAGGAGCGACCGTGTGAGGGTGCGGTGCGACCGCGACAACCGTGCACAAGTGTACCTCCTTCTCATTTTGAAAACTTTAGGCAAGCTTGGCAAAAATATGTGGCGAAGTTTGGCAATGCAAGGCCTAGACCCAAACAGGATAAGTACGTACGTACTAGGAGTACTAGTGTTAAAAAAGAAAGGCGGGGTTTTCCTTCGCGGGATTTAATCGATACAAATCCTCGTTTCACGTGTCAATGAATCCGTATTTTTTCTCCAAAGACCAAAGAGCTAACCATCTCACTCCTCAGCGCTTGATTAATGCAGCGCCATGCAAACCAACCTTCTCACTTCCGCATGCATGCAGGGGATATTAATGTCCTTGGTTGCTAACCCCGTCAATTTTGCCTCGGTTAGTGTTAGTGGCCCTTTGCAAATTTTAATTTTGATATACTGGCCTTGTGTATAAAAAATGGAGGTAGTAACTATATTTGACTTCCTTCCCCATTGCGGTGACGTCGACGATATCTTTTTTTGGGTGGTTTGGTGAAGTGCGTTTGACGGAGAACACCATTGAGGGAGACCACGGTAAGTCGTTCACAAGTTCCGCCTGCAAGCCAAGACAACCGCCTTATTTGCATCCAGGAAGTCCTTTACTAGTACTACTAGGAGTACTAGTGCGGTGAGATGGTTTCTCGAAGAAGATGATGGAGAAGCGGAGTCAGCGAAGATTGAAATGATGGTTGCTTCTTCCATGCTTTTGTGATTTGACACCTCACTGCTTTGTGATTTGTGATAGAAGGGACAGGGGAGTAGGCTCTGTGCTCTATATTGTACTACATGCATCCAACCATGGGACAAAGAGGAGAGACGTTGCATTTTTCTATTCCTTCAATCAATCAATCAGGGAGCTTCGATTCCATCTTTTTGGCTTTGGCAACACCGTCCATAATGCTTCCCACGAAGCCAAAAGCTATTTTCACATTTGGCTACACATTGTGGATGCCCTTAACCGTACCACTTGGTTTTGCTCCTGTGTGCTATCTATACAAATCTCAATTATATTGATCTAAAAAATATAGAATCAAGATTAGTAAAAAGGAGGTGATTTTGCCATGCGGATGGCGGGGGAGGTTTCTTACTTGAGCAATGCTACATCCAAGTAATGGTTTATGTAAAGTTATGAACCGATGTGATGTGGGACTATTTGATTGGATTAAAGGAGAGGATTAGGCCCACCCCATCTGAAAATCAGGGGGGCATATATAGATTAGATGGAAAGTATACGTAGCAGCTACGTAACCCTTTGTAAGTCTAGGATTAGGCTTCTTATTTTTGGACGACGTTGTCCTGGCGGTTTGCTAACATGCGGTCCCACGTGTCAGTGCTTTACCAAGCCGATCCGCGTCCCACATGAGGCAGAATAACGGCAGAAGCAACACGTGGTTAAGTTGAAGAAGATGAGGGATAAGAGGATTCAGCAACGAGTGAAATGATAGCTGCTTCGTCCCTCCAACTTAATTGCGGGAAAGGTGCAGCTTTGTGATTTGACACCTCATTGCTCATTACACGCGAGAACGTGTAGAGATGTACTTTTGAGGGCCTACAGAGAGAAAAGCGTCATACGGTCACCAAACTTCATAATAAGCTGATTACAGTCACTATATACGTTTTGTGGTGATTATACGGTCACTTGCTCACAGTTCAGCATCGGATTGCACTCTGTTGACTGGCCAAATAGTCTGCATGGCGCCATGTTGACTAGTTGAATTGACCACGTTCCTTGTGGGTCCCACGTGTCAGTTCGCATAGGCAAAAGGTCAGATAAACACAAATTTACGCAGGCGTGACAAGGCTCCAACCCATGCGCGGGAATCACCTGGTTGTGTATGTGTCTGCCAGGGCCTGATGTGTGCGCATGCACGAGTAGGTTGAGCACTTGAGCGTGAGAGTGTGTATTGGTCGTGTGGAGTACAGGTGTGTGCATGCATGCGTGCGTGTGTGCGTGTGAGTGTTGCGTCCATGCGTGTGAGTGTTGCCTGCGTGTGTGGCTGCGTGTGTACGTGTGAGTGTTTTGTGCGTGCGTGGGTGCATGTGTTTGTGTGAGTGTTGTGCGGATGCAGTTCGTGTGCATGTGTGCGTGTGTGTATAATCACCACACCAACTCCTGTGTGTTAAAACAAACGGCTCAACAAAGCAATACAAGGCCACCTTGTCCGTTGTGCCCGCGGTCATGACTTCGAACCACCGTCCAAATATTTTTTTGTCGTTTGTTTTCATTCTTATTAGCAGGATGCCCGTGCGTTGCACGTAACATCAAGACGCATTTGTATGACTTGTTGATCTTGTGAGAGAAAACCACTAAATGTAAATGGTGACCGTAATGAGTGGACTCTGAAGTCCAATGTACGTATCCTGCTTTCGCTTCAAATACAATGATCGTCATTGCATATATCGCGAGAGAAAGATGAAACATGTGTGAATTTTCTGGGGGCTTACTTTTAGAGGACCTGGAGATAGTTTTGTGTGCATACGTGAAAGTGGCGCAAGGGGGGGTATGCGATGGAGAGAGAGATGCTCTTCGTTTCTCTTTATTATGATAAGCTTTGTATATAGTATAAAAATATACAAATTCACAGTGTGGAATAAATATCATTGTGGGCACCATGCAATGCAAATTAGCGTTCGTACTCCTCCATATTACTTTGTAATGTTGTATATATGTAGAAACTCTAAAATAATTTTTTGGCCACACTTTATTCAAAAGGAATGTTGTATGCGAAATAAACATGAAGACAGGGTTTTTAGATCAATGGGGTACATGATGTAACATGTGTGAATGTGTAGTTGATGCATTTGGCGAGGCCTAGAGAGGTATGTGTGTGTATTACATATTCGAGAGAGGC
>NC_041388.1:706533588-706567006 GCF_002162155.2 Triticum dicoccoides | reverse complement strand
GGGGGGGGGAGAGATAGCACGAGAAATGAGAGTGGTCTAGAGAGAGAGAGAGATGAATATGACGTCACGACAAGAGATTCCATTTCCTTGAGTGTGTATATGCAAGGGGGAGTGAATAGAGGCACCAGGAGAAATTTTCTGTGTGTATGTGGTGTTTCTGTTGGTATTTGTGGGTGTGAGAAGATAATGAGACGTGGGGGCAGAGGGTGTGTCACCGCGTGAGGTCCGGTGGGTCGAGGTGAGGCCCTTCGTTCGGTTCCGTCCTGCACCACATTGGTCGGCCCGTGACGCATTTAGGAAGACCCATGGATGACTAGTCGTACAAGACAAAGATAGCAGAATTGTGATGGACTCTGTGTCCACTAACAAAGTCGGCTAGGATTTGTAACCCTAGGTTCTCGGACTAAGGTAACCCCTTTATCTCTAATATTACTATTCATCCAACAGAATGCTCTGTTAGAATCATACTCATCGATTAGGAAGAGAGGTGTGAGACAATGCGTGAGAGACAGACGTAAAGATAATGTGCGTACATGAGACACATAGGCAGGTCCATGTATATAGAAAGGGTCGATGAGGATTGTGCGTGTGTATGTTTGCGAGAGGAAGAGTGCTTGTGATAAAGGTTAGTGAAAAAAGTTGTAAATGGTTACGAGAGGAAGGGAGGGTTATATCTAGAGCATGTGTACGAGAAAGACACCTCGGGAGAGAGTGTGTGAGCATGTGCGAGAGACCACCGATGGAGAGTGAAACTACACGTAAAAGACTACTCTACACATTGATTAAAGATATAAATTGTATCCAAATATTAGGATGGCATCATGATTTTGCAATTCACGTAAGGAGAGGTCATTGATCCATTAGACATCTAGATTCTATCGAATTTGAGAATGTCTATGTTATTATTCAACACAATTGATCCACATAGTTAGTATTTTGAACTCCAGACAATGCATCTCTTTAGCAATCGAATATAAATGTGAGTATAGTTCATGTTGTGTGTGTAAAGCACATTATACATACAAAAGTTGCACAATGGACATTATAAATAGCTACCTATGAACTAGCATACATTTGAATTCAACTTAAGGTGCTTTAAAAAAATGGAATTCAATATGAAGTCCATTCAATTATTTGAATTTGATATCATGGCATTTGTAAACCATACCTAAATTATGGGGGCACCAATCTTTGCTCTCATTTTGTACATAATAGCATATGTAGTCGTGTACAAAATAGATTCAAATTTAGCTCCTCCATTCCAAAATAATCGTAGTTATAGGATTTTCAAGTGTCAAATTTTCAAAAAGAAGCGGATAATTTAATGAGGTTTTCAAACATACAAGGTCAAATATAATGTTGTCTATTTAGGTCAATCCTCATAGTTCAAGAGTACTCTAAACGTGAATGCTTGTGTTTCAAAATTTCAAACAAAGCGCCAAAAGAGCCTCTACTCGCCCGAAACCGCGTGAGACCAATGTTTGGTAGTACAAGGAAAATACTTTTCTAATAACTCCGACCCGTGAAACCTACCGGCCCGACGTCCAAAGGTCTAAACCAGGGTAGGTTTGTAGCTTCATCTAGAAGCCACGCAACCACATCCGAAAAACATTCATACACAATGGCCGCCTAAGCACACATGCGCGCGTCCGAAATCCCTCCCGCCCACTATTTGGGACACCTGGGATTACCATCCTACCCCCGACCCGCAGTAGGTCCGAAATTTAAGAGGGGGGCAAAGTTTGTACTTTCCCCAAAATTCAAACAAGCGCGTCCCATCTTCTGTTCAAAAAAGCCAAAAACAAGCGCGTCCCAGACCGAAACATGGTTCCCCCCACCCGTCCGATTCCCCATTCGTACTCCTTGGGCACCAAAACTACCTCTCCACCAGCCGTGAAATCCCGGCGTCCTCTGTCTGCCACCCCATCCCACCCATCAACCGCCACCCTCCTCCATCACGTCGGAGCCGATACCCCAACGTCGTCGTCCACCGCAACGCCCTCCACGGCTAGTAGTTGAAGCCGAGGCCGAGCCATCCGTACCCGAGCCAGTTCAACCACGCCGTCCTGTGCCTCACCGCTGCCGCTCCAACTTCGCCACCCTCCACCACACCGGAGTTGTTCCTGCTAGGCCGTCCTTCGCCGCCTCGGACCTGCTTCCCCTCTGCCGACATACGGCCACGGCAACACAGTCAACAATTTGGCCATGGGTTCATCCAAGCCTGCACCCTCCAGAACATCGGTTTCCCCGGTAAAAAGAATAAGATCGGCACGACATGTGGAGGTGACCACACCGGCAACCGAAAAAGGTACTCCTCTTCCCTTATTCGTGCAAATCTTACGTCTCTGCTTGCACAGTATTCATCCCACAAAAGACACTAGTTGGCCGCTTCTTCTTGATACTATATGTTCCTAGTAACTCGTGATGCACAAGGTTTCTCCTCATATACTATTTCACCTTAGCTAGAGGTCCGTCGCCCCCTGAATTTCAATTTCTGGCCAGTTGATTCCCAATTAACAGAAGCATTCCCCGGCGTAACAGGTGCTAGTACGCCTATTACGCTGGGGAACCAGTGCCTTGATGTTTATCTTAGGGGCGTGTGCGGCATAGAGCTACTGGCTCCCGATCTGGAGGTCGGCCGGGATTAAAGGGATGGCCTAGGGTCGCTGCCAAGCACGGCAGTGGTGTGAGGTCGATGGGAGGCCGGGGCGGCGGAGGCAGGGGTCTAGGCCGGTGGTCGCTGGCGGTTCAGGAAAGATCGTCAACAGTGACTGGCGGGAGGTAGACGAAGGCCATCTACCCGTTCCTTATAGATCGGACAGTTCATTACAAAAATCGACTGACCTATTTATTTTCAGTTGACTATTATCTTAGATATGACCACATGTGGTGGTGTGCTGGAGGAGTACCTGCATTTCCTGTGCTCATATATTACAAAATCATACGGAGTAGAACCTAATTTTGTTTGCCATGCAATGTTGTAGAGCTATCATATGTCTCATGTCATTTATTTTTCTGCCACCTGCTATCTGCTACTTTTACAGTGCACTAGTTCTGCACACACTTCACCCTTACTCTCACTATTGTGTTTTTATGCAAGGGTATTTCAGACTCTGCTGCCATGAGAAAAGCCAAAAAGAAAAGAGAGAAGTCGCTCCAGCTTCTTATGCAGGTAGGCAAGACACGTTACATCGCTATAAAGGGTGCAGTGTCAGTAGATGGAGACGGTAAACATTGCTCTAGAGTTCATGATCTCGCTCGCAATGAACCACCATCCCAGGTGCTTGCTTTAACTTCGCGGTGTCATATGTGGTTGCATGTTCCATATGGTGTCTAGCTTGTATTCGAAAGGCCGAAGTCGGTAAGATAAGGAAAGGTATTTTTTCACATGAACCACCATCCAGTGAGCACCAGAAGACAAATAGCTAGTCAGGGCACTGGCCGAGCCAGTGACAAGCCCAACAAAGATAGGCATCACCTGGAAGCCAACTAAAAAGCTGCGATGGTGGCGAAGCAGCCCGCCTCCCACCAGGCTCTCAGGTCCTAGATGATCATGCTCACCACTCCAGCCGGATGTCTAGCTTGTATTGCTTCCAATTTGGTTAAATTGCATCTGCTTAGCTTACACATTATACCTTTGAATATGACATGCCTTTCTGTTTTTGGTACATACTAGAACATCTGTGTATTAACCATGTTCTTACATCAAACTAATGTTCTTGTGTATCCCTCATCAATCACTTATGACGAGGCAGGCAGGCAAGGGGACTACTCCTCATTTAAAGAATGCAGCTTCAGCCTCCCGACATGATTCTCAAGAAACAGAAATGCTAGATGAAGATAGTGAACATAGCTCTGTAGTTGATTACAACATTTCCCTACACTAGCATCGCAAGTGCTTGCTCTAACTTGGCAGCGTGATATGTGGTTGCATATTGCATATGGTGTCTAGATTATAATTCTTCCAATCTGGTTAAACTGCATGTGCTAGTCTGCTTAGCTTATACATTATACCTGTTAATGTGACACGCCTTCCTGTATTTAGTACATAGTACATCTGTCTATTAAGCATGTCCTTACATAAAACTATTGTTTTTTTGTATCCCGCATCAATCAACATGACGAGACACCTTTAGTATATGCAGTGCGATATTAGTTGCATCTTTCATATGATTTATAGCACGCGCTGCTTCTAATTTGTTGAAATTCCATTTATGATGGGACGCTTTTAACTTGGCAGAGTCATATTGGTTGCATCTTTCATGTGGTGTCTAGCTTGCATTGCTTCTTATTTTCTGGAATGGTTTCTGCTTAGTTTCCACAAACAGTTGTGAACATGCCATGCTGTCCTATTTTTCGTACATATTCCATCCTGGTATCATGTGTTTGCCTTACATCAAAGTAGTGATTGTCAGTACCATGCATGAATGAGTTCTTAAGAGAGAATTTTATTGCTTTTTGTTGTCAGTTTTACTTGACAATTCAAAATCAATAAAGCGGAAGGAAGTTAGCAAGGCAACGGATAAAGGTGCTCCTTCCGAACGGAGGGCCTCTACAGTTTCTACTCCTCCACACCCCCAAGATTATTTCCAAGACAACACATGCATAGACACTCAACAGAGTTGTGTTTATGATGAGCACGTCTCCCCTAGTGCAGCATCACTGGTGCTCCCTCTAACTTGGCACTGTTATATGTGGTTGCATGTTATGTGTGATGTCTAGTGTGTATTGCTTCTAATTTTGCTGAATTCCATCTGCTTACTTTACACATTATACTTGAATAAGACACGTGTTCCTGTTTCTAGAACATACAATATCTGTCTATCACACCATGTTCTTACATCAAATTACTACTATTGTGTAACCTGCAACAATCTCTTATCATAAGACACATTTGACTTCGGAGTGTGATATAGGTTACATCTCACATTCTTTTCTAGCTTGTATTACTAATTTGTTGAAATGGCACTTATGACGAGACAGTTTTAACTTGGTAGAGTGATATTCATTACATCTTTCATATGGTGTCTAGCTTTCATCGCTTCTAATTTGTTGAAATGCCTTCTCCTTAGTTTACACATCATAAGCTGTGAATATGCAATGGCACTAATGATGACAGACCTCTAACATGGTAGTGTGATGTTGTTTGCATCTTGCATATGATTTATTTCTTGTACTGCTTCACATTTGTTTAAACGCCATTTATGATGAGACACTGTTAACTTGGCAGAGCGATATTTGTAGCATCTTTCATATGGTGTCTACCTTCCATTGCATTGCTTCTAATTTGGTGAAATGTCTTCTTCTTAGTTTACACATCATAGTTCTGGTTATCTCTTCCGTCCTGTTTTTCATACATATTACATCCTCCTATCATGTGGTTGTGTAACATCAAAGTTCAGTTCATTTGCATCACACATCAATTTGTTCTGAAGAACTAAATTGTTATTCATTTTTCTTGTCGGCTTGACTTAACATGGCATAGAGAAAGAGGAAGAAACACAGAATGGTAGGGAATGAGAAGCGGATGAATCCTATTGATTCTGCTGGTACTAATGGTGCAATAGAAGGTCAAAGTCCAGCAGAAAATTCTACAAACACGGCATCCCATGCTACACGAGTTGCAAAAAAAAGCCCAACAGAAACAAATAGCTGCCACCAAACAAGCAGAGACAACCCTAGTTCTTGCAACACCTACCACAGTACTACCAGCTGCACGACTTACTCATGCGTCAACTGAGCTAGCAGCACGTTCCCAAGCTCCCTTGCCACCTGACACTACTTCCCAAGCACTCTTGACACAAGACGAGCTGGCAATATCAGATGAACCTTGTGAGCTTCAACAGCAAGAAGGTAGTTGCTAGAGTCAAGTTACAGTTGCATGCTTCTTTATATGTAGTCTCATAGTTTGATGTACATTAACACTTCCTAGGTTCGTTGTTCGACTAGCACCTAGGCGCAAGAGGAAACAAACATCTGGGATAATGCTCGATAGGTTAACTAAATCTAGAGGAAGAATGGAGATCCGTTTTGGGGCAGGTTTAAAAAGGCCACGTGATGCTACAGAGTCAGCCAAGTTAGTATCAGAGGCAGCGGTTGCCGTTAGGTGTCATGTATGTATCCTCTCAACATGGATTTAGTACAGGAATGACAAAGACGAAACCCAATTCAACACCTTCCTCGACCATTTATTTGTAAGTATGGTTATGTATGGAAACTAGTAATATCGTCTTGCTCTGTCTCATACTTTCTAGGTTGCTGATAATGAGACTCCCATAATTTTCAACAAATGAGGTTCAAGTTGGATAGCCAAGATCATGCAACCAGACAAGTTTGCACCCATGTTTTCAAGTCTGCTCTGCGAATGTATCGGTATAACTTGAGGAAAACTCACTTTGAAGGCAAGGCTAACAGTGAACTTTCCCAAACATCTCCAGTGGAAAATATATCGGATGAAGACTGGAGGGGCCTTGTTAAACACTGGTCTGATCCGAAGTATCAGGTACATTATATATATGTGATCGGATCACATGTTGAAGTCCTATTTATGCATGTGCCACACAAATCTATCTTCTTGTAGGTGAACTGTTCAAAGAACAAGGCCAACCGTACGAAAGTGAAATTCCAACAGATGACAGGATCTCGTAGCTATATTGCACACTGCGAGGCTCTTTTAATTAGCCAGTGTTTCACTCTTTTCATTGTACCATATTATCAGATCTATATTGATTTGTTCGAAATGCAGAGGAAAGCCCGCAAGGACCAAAAAGTACCTGAACCAAATGGTGTGGAAATCTTCAAGGACTGTCACACCAGCAAGAAGAAGGGCATGACTACATCAGTCAAAGCCGCTGTTGTAAGTCCTTAATCCTCATGCCTTTTAACTACTACTTACTTTGACTTGTGCCTTGAACTGCATGATTTGCAGCCAATGTCTATTACTCTTTTCAATTTTATACGCAATTGTCTTAGCGTATCATTGCACCTTACAAGGTTTAAAAGAGAGGAGTGATGTTCCTTTGATCTTGACCCGTAATCTAGTTCCGTGCTGGACTTGCCCACACAACGTTACAATTGCCTGTTTGTCTGTTCTCAATTGTTTTGTGATATGAATGATGCCATACTATGCTTACCGTATTATAAACTTTGTCTCTTTATCCTTAGCCCTCAATACAATGTGAAGAAATAGACAATACATTAGCGATGGTACATGGTCATATGTTTGGAACCTGGTTTTATTATGTACTTTGCAATAAAATACAACTAATATTTTACATGAGTTCACCAGAATAGGTTATGTATATAGACCAAAGCTATTTTGTTTGGTTTTGCTGCCTCCTTAATATCTTCTGTTCTAGTACTACTAATGTAAAACCTCAACTTCTCAGCGATCTATGGAAAAAATGGTGGAATTGCCACCTTCTGAAGGTGGCGAGGCAACTATAACCGCAATGTCATCTCTTGCTGCAGTGGGTCAGTACCTGTCCACTAATAGTGCCAAAAGCACGTTCCTGCCTAATACGGAGTTGGTTGTTAAGGCAATATCATCCAAACTGCCTCATGGTCAAGATATGCAAGCTCAAAGCAATGTTGTATCTGCGCTCCAGACACAAGTCCATTCCCTAACAGAGACCCTTTGTGAAACAAGGAGAAACATTGCTCAATATCGTCAAGATATGCATGGTTTTGAAACCAGACTATCAGACATTTGCTATGTTGTTCAGGAGCCTAGGGGAAATGAAGGCGAGGGTTATCGTGCTCCATCGGACAATACAGCATGAAAACGTAATAGTCAGGTCAAATGAACTGAGCTTCTGAACTTCTGGTGGTGCATTTATCTGCTAGACTGTTATGTTGTATGCCAACCTTCATTTTGTTATATAGTTGTAATTTGTTTTGGTGCGATACAAAATTTATTCTTAACATGCAGCCACCGGCTGAAGAAAATAGCAAGCCATTTTTGTATAGTGTAGGGTGTTCCCTATATTTGCACTGGCGGCGATCTTTGATGCCGAGTGGATGTAATATGTGCAATCGCCTTAATATCCTAGCATTAGTTTCGGCCTTATTTATTTCCTAGTCTTCTTTTTCCTTGGTTTGCTAGTGGCTGCAACTACCATGCGCCATATACGGGCCGTAGGATCCATGGGTCTCCTACGGGCCGTCGATAAATGGGCCTGTAATCGATGGGCCTTGGGCCGTCGGATAAATGGGTCTGCGTGGGCAGTAATCGGGTGTAATTGGTATCGGCCCAGCACGGTAACAAGCCATTAATAGGCCGTATGATAGCAAAGGCTTAATTCTGTCACAGGCATAACGGGTCGTTAATGGGCCAGAATATAGGATGGGCTGGAAACGGCGCAACGGGTTAACAGGCCAAAAACGGTCCAACTCTTGCCATGGGCCGAATTTGTCCCATTAGGGTAACAGGCCAGTAACGGGCCGACTCTTGCCATGGGCCAAATTTGGCCCATTAGGGGAACATGCCAGTAACGGGCCGACTCTTGCCATGGGCCGAATTTGGCCCATTAAGGGAATAGGCCAGTAATGGGCCAGAAGTAATCGAGGGCCAAAAAGGAGCCCAAGAATGTATGGGCCGTCAATAGGCCGAAAGCTAACACGGGCTGGAAACGGCCCATGTAAATCACGGGCCGTTAATGGGTGTAAAGAAAATTACTATTCATTATGGGCTAGAGTCACCGTGGGCCTGTAAAGGGCTGAAAGATACGAAGGCCTCATATGGGCCGAAAGACGTCATGGGCCATACATGGGCCGAAAGTGAAATGGGCGGGTGTTATATTCGATGGCCCACATGACGTTGTTGGGCCGATTTCCTTTAGGGCCTAACGGGCCGTGAGTTAACGGGTCGTAAAATGGGCTATTTGCGAAGAGACCGTTAACAGGCTTTTCATTGGCCAGCCCATTAACTTTTGACCAAGTCAAACGGGCTGGCTTTGTAAGCTAAATGGGCCAGTGGTGGGCCGTGGCACGTGTCGACATATCATAGGAGCCTATCTGACCCACTGATGAGCTGACACGTGTTTCGTCCGGCCAATAAGAATTTTAAACATGGAAATTTCCCATTGGTCGGGGCTGTTAACGGGTTATCGGATCCAAAACCCGACCCAATAGCTTAACGGCGTTCCGTTACGGTGGATGCCACGTGTTGGTCACCCTTGACGAAAGCACTTCTGTGACGCGCAATTTATCGTCATGGAAGTGGACACTTCCGTGATGATAATTTTGGTAATGTCATGGAACACTTCTACGACAGCACAGGTATGACTATCTTGATTCTGTCATAAAATCGTCATGGATGTACATGCATGACAAAAAACATGACCTACTATGACAAACACGTATCATCACAGAAGTGTATTTTTTTGTAGTGGAGGTAGTAATCCCCTACACTTGTGGGTCATCACTGTGGGCTACTACTCTCTCTAATGCAAGTTGAAATTCTTCTGGAGAAGCAAGCTGAATAACTGGGTCATCTCCCTCAGCTAAGTTGAGATCAAACAGAGCACCATCTTCTTCAACAAATTCTTTAAGTTGAGGAAGATCCAACTGTTCCTGCTGATCCTGATTGCAAAATTGATCAATTTGAGAGGGAGGCTGAGGTAGAGCTTTATTGAGGTCAAATCCTGGGAAGTTGTCTTGGTGCACTGGAGACAGCAGATTAATAAAATTATGAGGCTCAACTAGAGCTGGAATAAAAGGCTAGTCCCCCTGGATATCCACATCCTGCAAGAAAGGTTGGTGGGCTGGAAGAGGCCCAATAGCCAAGTTGAGGTTAGGTAGCTCCTCCTGGGCCTGGCCCAAGTGGTTCAAAAAGTTGTTTCCCTCCACCAAACTGGTTGTCTACCTCTATCTGGTACTCTACTTCTACACCATTTAAGCCAACTGAGAGGGTGAGCTCAGTTTGAGGGTCCACATCTGGGAGATTTTCCTGTAGCTGAGGTTCATCCAAGGGTTGAAAAAGATCAGCCAAATCCATGAACTCCCCCTCCTCCAATTCCTGATCAACAAGATCATCCACTTCTGCTGGCATGGCCCAGTGCCCCACAGCCTGGCAGGTTTTCTTCATCCTGCTGATGAAAATCTTGTGGGTTGCCATCAATTAGATCATTAGCTTTTTGCTCCTGGATTGGCCCAATGAAGTGGTTCAGCTGATTTGGGTGAAAAAAATTATTGGTAGGATGGGGATGAGGATTGCCATCAGCCGGGACTGGATCTTCATCAGATGGTCCACCCCCAAAACCTCTTGCTGAACAATGACCACTGGAACATTCCAAGATTTAGAGTTGGGGTCATCAGATTCTCCCACAACAATGCTTGCAGGCACATCCCTCATCTCTTCCACTCTGATTTTTAGCATTAGATCAGCTTGTGTGCTTCTGGCTCTGACCCAAAGCAACATCCTTCCAAAATTTCTGACAGCATTTGCCAATTCATGGATCTCTCTTTTATCAAAAGGAAAACCAATCAGAAGCACTCAAACATCTCTGTTTAGCGCCAGATTCCTCCAGTTCGGACCTTGGTTATGGCATTGGAAAATGATATGCACATCTTTGAAAGCATGAGGGCTTTGGAGTACTAGAGAATCTCTATCAAAAGGAGTGCGGAGTCTGACATAAGCTTGCCCAAATGGACAAGGGAAGATTTCTTGAACTATTAGGTGCTTAACTTCAGTGATGAACTCTTCAATGATTTGCCTGACATTAGGGAAAAGTACCTGCTGATCTGGCATTGGCAGAACTTTGTGATGGCCCAATCTTCATGTCGCAGCGGAGCTAGATCAGTGATTACCCGCATCCTAGCTGGCCGCCTTTCGATCTGTAGCGCCTGATGATGCGGCGGGAGGAATGGCGTGGGGTCAAAGGGGAAATTTTCCATGGTTTGTTCAACGAGCCTCCTGTCACTACTGTGGATTGCAGCAGACGACTAACAGTCAAGGGAGGAGGCGGAGGCAAAGAGGTTGAGCTAGAGGTTGGAGGAGCAAGAGCAACTAGGCTGTTAGGTGGGGAAATAACTCTCTGCGCTTGATTGTCGGGCTCATCGATAGCATTCCTCGGAGAAGGCACCACAATCGCTTCATTAGCAGGGGCTGCAGCGGCAGGAGAAGATATTGAGGCGAACTGCTGATTTGACAAGACGAGGGAGTGAAAGGCTGAACGGCAGCCATTGGCAACATGGCACCACCCCTTACAATTTCAACATCGAATTTTATTAACGCATTTCGGCCTCAAGTCTCCCTCCAGGAGACACTAGATGCAAAAGGCCTTGGGCTAGGCTAGCCTGGGCGCGAAATGGCCACATTCTCAACCCTTGTACCTTGACCAGTTTGAATGTCCTGACTTCCCGCCTCATTATTGCCAATAACCGGGAATTGAAGTCTGTCAAAACTGTAGTAACTTCAACCGTTGATAGAGCGCGATAATTCCTTTGAATATGGGAGGAGTTTGCAGACTGATTGATGTACCTTGCAGCTCGAACTGCATCTGCATAAGAATTTGAATTTCTAGCATGAGAAACCACTGTCCAACCTTCATCCTGATCGGGATCTAACAAAGAATGATGTTTCGCACTATTTGGCCCCCAAAGAAGGAAACCCAGGTTGAATTCAGGCAAATAAATATTTCCACCATTGTAAATAGAAAAACCAACATTGATAGAGGAGACTGAGAACTTGAACATAGTAGCACTAATTTTCTGAACTTTGAATAGAGATGCTCATCCTTCGAAGCAAGAGGGAAGAATTGTACCAAGTGAATCCTCCGTGAGCCTGATCTTGGATCGAGTAAACTCAGTAACGACAAAGAATTCTCTCTGCCCTTGTTTAGTCGAGAATTTGATCGGGAGCTTGAGAGAACGCCATATCCGATCTTCGAATGCATGGCCTCGCTCAGAGCGAAGGTCAGCGAGTGACATGGAGACGCGTGCCTTCTATCGAGGGCACCACAAATTTAATTTCCTCATGGAAATTTTCACAGGGTTAGAACACATACTCATGCCAGGGACTCGATGCCGCACACAGCTTCCATGGCGCGGTGCTGGCCGGCTGCAAAAGACCTTAGATTCAAACAGTCAGTCCAGATAGTTATCCATAGGGAAGTTGGTAGGGACTGAAGACATAGACAGCGAACCAGAGGAGAAGATGTCATTAGATTGAGCTGGTGTGCTTATGTGGGAAGAGACATCTTCTGCAGATATGGAGTTCGGAAAGAAGTATAGGTAATGGCGTACCACAGATCGCCAACAGGATAAGGGCAGAGGTTGGACACAGATTAAGCGACGAGGGTATTTCTTATACCTTGCGCCGCTAGCTAACTAGGAAACAACCATTTCGTATGGGCGTGCACAACAACTTATGTTTTCAGTATGGTCTAGGGTGTATGGGACAGATGTGACCCAGAAGGACCTTCTCAGCCTACTTGCTATTCTAAGGACTTATATTTAGCAATAGAGGGACCAAGAGTAGTGCATATTTCTGACAGTTTGAAACACCATTACTTCTTATACAACGTCTCGACACAGGATAACTCGACACTAGCTCCAGCTAACTAGCCAGCTACCATGTACTTGACAAAGGATGAAGTCAAACCAGAGAGTTCTTCAACATCATAGTAAATATCAAGAAGTAGAAATACATAATATGTTATAGAGTATGGTAAGAAGTTCACCGAGTTGCACAAAATAAGCCATTCACCAGCTTTGATCAGAAGGGGCACGGGGGCAGGCTGGGTAGGGTAGGAAAGAGTTGATGGCAATTCAGTTCCATGAATTCGAAAAGATCCTCCGTTCTCGCCTCGTCTTCTTCAGCCATATTCTTCATCTACTCCTTCATGGATGTGGCACCCCAGCTCAGAGAAACCAGAATGCCCCATATTCCATCCCAGAGATCGAGGAGAAGTCTTCTGGAATACGGCACTGCTTAGCATAAAACAAACCAGCTTTCTATTATCACACGAATATGAATACAAGGTCTCCGATATTACAATGAAAAACATCTCCACGGCGACACTACGCCATCCTCAGTTTCTCTATGCAAGCAGCAGAACAACTCGAAGTAGGGAAAAAACTTCTAGCAGTGGAACAACGATGACGGTGGTGAACTCCACTCCACAGGGACTCTGGCGGGAACGTTTATCCTAGCTCGCACGAACGGAAACCACGACAAGCAATCAAGCAATCACGGCATGACCTGCAAACTGGCATGACACGCCAGGTCAGTACATTGAATGTACCTGCAAGCTCGCAATAACCAGAAGCATTCAAGACAAACAACATCATGGCAATTACAGATTAAGTAGGAATTTATCAAGAGATTATCAGAATAACAAGGCATGAACCATATGAACATGATATAGCTGGAACATATGCGCATGACATGAGCATATAAATTTGAGGATACTAGCATGCATCATGATGACACTCTATATGCACCGTTTATTCTGCTCGGGTTACCTCGTAACCATAACAGGCATCACTTACCAACCTCGGACATCACACGATCATCTCAGGATCAAATCAAGCTTGGTATAAACAATACCGTAGTAATCATTAAATGACCACAAGGAGCTTGATGTTTACCCACGATTCTCGCACAACATCACGAATATTCAACATCTCGATATCCTCGATACCACGGTGATTATCTTGATCACGAATGGAACCACTCTTGGTTCAACGGGTTACCTCGTAACCAAACAGTGATCATTCCAGCGATCACAACCATGACCAACACTTGTTCTCAAACGGTGATCTTTCCGGCAGTCACAACCATGACCAACACTTGGTCTCAAACGGCGATCTTTCCGGCGATCACAACCAACTTATCTCATCATCGAACAGTGGTTACTAAGCACATTATTATTATTATTACTTTTGACCCATAGTGTGACCGACACGAACTGGGCCCTTATCCGTGGGCACGGCTATCGATAGATTTAATATACACTCTGCAGAGGTTAGTACACTCTACTAACACCACGGAACCCATGGCCTCGCACTTCCATTCCGGTGGACCAATGGCGTTCCGACAAAACCGTCCTACTGCCATGACACTCTTCCGGCCACTCCGACCAACTGTCCTCTGGGCCATGTCATTGGTGGCCCCGTGGCAACCAAAGGCACCAACGGCCACCATCGTACTATTGTGAGTTATCCGTACTGATTTAGGCTTGAGTTATCCGTACTATTGAGAGGAGTGCACACTAATGCAAAATTGATTATCAGCCTCAAGATCAGACATTTCCCATTTTACTGCAGATGACTGAGAATTCCATTATGTTTAGCTGAGTTTCCAAACATTTAAACTCCTTGTTGCTTCTTTGAGTCCGGTTGTCGGTGTCAAAACCGGCGGATCTCAGGTAGGGGGTCCCGAACTGTGCGTCTAGGCCGGATGGTAACAGGAGACAAGGGACACAAAGTTTTACCCAGGTTCGGGCCCTCTCGATGGAGGTAAAACCCTACGTCCTGCTTGATTAATATTGATGATATGGGTAGTACAAGAGTAGATCTACCACGAGATCGAGGAGGCTAAACCCTAGAAGCTAGCCTATGGTCTGATTGTTGATGTGTATGTCGTCCTACATACTAAAAGCCTCCGATTTATATAGACACCAGATAGGGTTAGGATTACATAGAGTCGGTTACAATGGTAGGAGATCTTCATATCCGTATCGCCAAGCTTGCCTTCCACGCCAAGGAAAGTCCCTTCCGGACGCAGGACAGAGTCTTCAATCTTGTATCTTCATAGTCCAGGAGTCCGGCTGAAGGTATAGTTCGGCTATCCAAACACCCCCTAATCCAGGACTCCCTCAGTAGCCCCCGAACCAAGCTTCAAT
This sequence comes from Triticum dicoccoides, assembly GCF_002162155.2. NCBI lineage: Eukaryota > Viridiplantae > Streptophyta > Magnoliopsida > Poales > Poaceae > Triticum > Triticum dicoccoides. Next base: position 706,552,157 of record NC_041388.1, on the reverse strand, counting down.
GATGATGAGTCCGGCGCGCAGATTGTCTTCGACATTGCAAGGCGGGTTCTCCTCCAAATTCCGTGCACCTGTTCGAATAATGTCCGGTTTCTTGTAGATGTTGCGCTCCTTGGCTTCTACGCCCAATAATGTCCGCTTCCCACGTGTCAAACGAATAAGAAAAGTCTGAGTGTTTTTACATTCACACCCCTAGCCGCGTAAATGAGCTTCCCTATTTAAGGGGACGAGGATTTAGATCCAATCCACACCTTCTCCCCTCCACGAGTGTTCATCAGAGCGCATCCGACAAAGGTCCATTCTACCATGGCCAGCTGTCGCAACTACTCCCCTCTCCCTTCCAGCCCTAAGCCTGGATATTGGGAGAGATGTTCCACCCTGCATAGCGAGCTAGTGACGCTCTAGACCAAGGGATTTCTCCCCCCGGCCTATATGGTCCCAGTTCGAGCCGGTCTTGCCGTCTACAACGGCGGAGAGCAAGCAGAGAATACCCCTAATCCCTCCAAAGGAGAGCGGGTGTGCCTTGTCCCTTACTTAATAAGGGGCTCGGATTTCTAATCCACCCATTTCTCCGGGGGCTGCTGGAGTTCTACGGCCTCCAGCTACATCATCTCACGCCTGCCTCAGTATTGCATATCACGGGCTTTGTAGCCCTCTGCGAGCTGTTCTTGGGTGTTGAGTCTCCTTTCGGATTGTGGAAGGAGCTATTTTGCCTCGTGCCCCGTTCCAAGAAGGGGTCAATGTATCAAGTGGGCGGAGCCGAAGTGTGGCGCATTGCCAGGACCGGATGTCTGTCCGGAACCCCAAAGAAGGCGTCCGAAGACTGGCCCTCAGAATGGTTCTATATAGAAGACGTCCCGCTGCCGGATCCTGTCTGGATCGGCCTCCCTAAATTCAACAGTGCTCCCTTAAAGAAGCGCCTAAGCTGGCGCCCACGGAGCCCTCGGAGGGAATGTGACAGGGATATCATTTACCTGATGGGCCGAATAAGATTGTTAGCCCATTCCGGACTAACCATGATCGGGGTTATGGCCGAATCCATTATGCGGGGGGTGCAGCCGCTTCAGTATAGAAGCCACCCCATGTGGGACTTCAACGGGGAGGACGACGCCACCCGCTATGGTCGTAAGGGGCCGGATTCAGCTGCCGCTCTACTAAAGATCTTGTCCACTTTGTATAAGGGAGAAGAGGAGGAATTTCTCTGCACCAACCCTCAGGGTGGATTCTCCATGCACAATCCCCCGAGCTGGGTAAGCGGCCGTATTTACTTGTCCATCCATTTTGTATTCCCATTGTTAAATATTCAGTCTAACGACTTTAACGCAGGAACTGCGCTGGGATGTTAAGGAAATAAGCAGCCCTCCTCCACAACCCGAGGACCCAGGACGGTCCCTCGACCCGGCCCCTCAAGAGGATCCGGACATATCTGTGGAGCTGATTGATGGAGTGTTCCATCAATTGAGCGAGGACAACGCCTTGGTCGCCATTACGGCCGATTACCCAGGGCTAATCCTGACGCCCCAGGTACCTGAGATCGAAGTCCCAGTACCCCGAATAGGTGTCCGCCCACTCGTGTTCAGTTTCCTTGTTGCAACCGAACTTTGCAGGGGAGGTTTTTAAGGCGGAAGGCCGAACCTGAGGCGACAAGCCAACGAGGGGCCGTAGGGCCCTGTGGGCCGAAAAGAAGTGCAGTCCGGACCGAGGCGTCAGCGCAAAGGTATGGCGCGCCCCCTTATCCTAGGTGTTATACCTTCGAGGCATATTGACACTCGTGCTTTCTTCAGGCTGCCAATCGCGCCTCCACCAGCCAGGCTCCAAAGCTAGGCACGCGCCAGACGCTCCTCCGATGGAGGATGTGGACGGGTTGTCTGCCACCAACTCTGAGGTGGAGAGTGCCATGAACCACAGGCGTCGCCGGACAATTCTTTGCAATGCTTGTTTCTCCCAAGGGGCGTTAGATGCCATCAACTCGGGAGATGCGCACCTCCGTGCCGCTCAAAATGGTCTAGCCGGAGCCACGGAGCAATATGTAAAAGACACACGGGTAAGAAAAATTGGGTAATTATATATAGCAGTAGCCCCCGAGACATGAAACAGTTAGAATAACTGATTTAAGGATCATTTGATATACAGGTTCTTACAGAAAAGAATTCCCTACTGTCCAAGGAGCTGGAAGAGTGCAAAGCCCAACTGGAGGCCGCACTAGCCGCAGTAGGGGAGCCTAAGGAGACCCCCTCTAGTAATATACACTTCGAAAGATAAGTATTTTGCGAAGCACGGCTTTGGTGCGAATCTGACAAATGAAATTGCAGATGGCGCCGGATTGAATCCGGAAAGGCAACGCCTCCTACGCCAGCTAAAGGCTGGTGAGAGGGTGCTGCTAAAGGTGATGGGGGAGAAGAACAATCTCCAAGATGCCAACACCAAGTTGGGCGTCGAGCTGAAAGATGTTCGTGCCCAGTTGTCAGACTCCGTGAAGGAGAATCAGCAGCTTCGGCGTGGCATATTTAGTAAGTGCTTGAACGAACCTTTTAAAAGAAAGTTCGGCAGGGAAGTCGGCTAACAGAGCAATGTCTGTAGGTGTACTAACAGGTCGTCCTGCAGAGGAGATGCCCGGTTCTACGGTTGACCTTCTTCCCGAGCTCTCGCAACTGCTCGATCGAGTTCGGCAGGCGATGCGAGGCGTCGGCCAGGCCCTATGGCCATGCGTCTCCATGCCCGAAGGTCTTGGAGAGCTTGTGGAGAAGCTAAAGGGAGCACGGCGGCACTTCCGATTGTGGAAGACATCAGCCTGACGTCAAGGCGCTAGGAAGGCCTGGGCCATGGTGAAGACGCGGTACGCAAAGGCTGACCCCAACCACATGGCCGAGGTCGGTCCTATAGGGCCCGATGGGAAGGAGATCCCTGTAAGCTTAGTATACGGCCAAGTAGAGTTGGCCGCAAAGTATTCCCAGCAGGACTATAAATTAGACAGCCTATTAGATGGTATTGAAGAGGAATACAACCAGTCAAAATGACTATGTAATTTAATTGACATTTATAATGCCTTCTAGCCGATTGTAGATCATTTGTCATGGCCGACCTTTTCGCTTCAGCCTCGGGACCTGACGGTCCGGAGTGTGTCCGAATTCCCATGCGGTTATATAGTCACCGGGGAATGCATGGAGACCAGGCGTAGGGGTCATTAGGGCGTGAACAGACAAGTGCCCGACTAGGTATGTTATATTACATGGTTAGTAAGAAACATCTTCCAGGGAGAATAGTTCCGTTAGGGGTTCCTTTCCCTGGGAGGCATGCCCTAAGGTTCATGTCCATGCTGCGAAAAGAAACGCAGGAAAAACATCTGGGGGCGTATAGATAAAAATAAAAAAAGATCATCTTTAGTTCACCGACCGAATATTCCCTTAAGAACGCTAGCTTTCGGCTTCACCCAGTCTGAGGTACACGTCCGGCTGACCCGGTAGTAACAATCGCAGAGGTGCTCCCTTTACCGCCTAGCCGAACAATCGGGAACATAGGGGTAAGCACAGGAGCCAGCCAACCCAGCTTGGCCAAAACTTAAGTCATATCGATGCATATAATGGTGAATAAAAGGTACATGCGGAAGTGTGACGCATGTGTTGGGCGTGAAGCCCGCATGAATAAGCTTCTGTTTAAAGAAGCCCCTAGGTTTAATGAGCGCGGATAGCGCGTCACTTTATGAGCCTTTAGAGGCTATAAGAGAGAGAGAGAGAGAGAGAGAGAGAGAGAGAGAGAGAGAGAGAAGAGAAATGTAAGACAGAAAATATAAAAAATGGACAGAGGAAGGAGACGAACATAGAGTCCGGCGCTAGGCATAGAATCTTCGGAGACGGGCTGCGTTCCATGGGTTTGGCTCAAGTCGGTTATCCGATGCATCCCGCAGGCGGTACGCTCCACCAGTCAGGACTTGGTCAATTATGAAGGGACCTTCCCACTTGGGCTTGAGTTTGTCCTTTTTCTTGTCCGGTAGTCGTAGAACTAATTCGCCAACCTTGTAATTTTTGGCCCGTACTTCTCTGCTTTGGTATCTTCGAGCCTGCTATTGATAGAATACGGAACGGGCTTTTGCCACGTCACGCTCCTCCTCCAATGCGTCCAAGCTGTCCTGCCGATCGAGCTCGGCTTATCTTTCTTCGTACATGCACACTCGAGGTGAGTCATGAATTATGTCGCAAGGCAAAACTGCTTCTGCGCCGTACACCATAAAGAATGGTGTGTATCCGGTGGTGCGATTCGGCATGGTCCGTAGCCCCCAGAGTACGGAGTCGAGCTCCTCTACCCAGTGCGTGTTAGATTCCTTGAGGGACCGCATTAATCTGGGTTTGATGCCGCTCATGATAAGACCATTTGCACGTTCGACCAGGCCGTTAGTTTGTGGGTGATAGACGGAAGCATAATCGAGCTTGATGCCCATGTTTTTGCACCAGAGTATTACCTCGTCGGCCATGAAGTTCGTGCCGTTATCAGTGATGGTGCTGTGTGTGACGCCGTAACGGTGTACAACCCCGGATATAAAGTCTATCACCGGTCCGGATTCGGCCGTCTTAACAGGCTTGGCTTCTATCCATTTGGTGAACTTATCCACCATGACCAGTAAGTATTTTTGCTTGTGGGTTCCGCCTTTAAGGGGTCCAACCATGTCAATCCCCCAGACCGCGAAGGGCCAAGTAATGGGGATGGTTTGGAGGGCGGTGGGTGGCATATGGCTTTGGTTTGCAAAGAGCTGGCAACCGGTGCATCGTTGGACTAAGTCCTGAGCATCTGCCCGGGTCGTCGGCCAATAAAAGCCTGTACGGAAGGCCTTGCTTACAAGGGACCGGGCTGCAGCGTGATGACCGCCGAGTCCGGCATGAATTTCAGCCAGGAGATTCCGCCCCTCCTCTTCGGAGATGCACCTTTGAAAGACTCTGGTAGTGCTTTTCTTATAAAGCTCTCCCTCGTGGACTCTGTAGGCTTTGGATCGCCGCACTATGCAGCGTGCCTCATTTTGGCCCTCGGGGACTTCCTGCCTAGTAAGGTAGGCGAGGAATGGTTCTGTCCACGGGGCGATGATGGCCATTATTACGTGGGCTGAAGGTGTTATTTCATTGGCCGAGCCTCCGATTGTGTCAGAATGTTCGGTGTCGGGCAGTGCGGTTGGGTCCGGGCTGTTATTGTTCGGCTCCCCTTCCCATGCTACGGATGGCTTGAACAGCCTTTCCAGGAAGATGTTGGGGGGGACTACATCGCATTTTGCGCCGATGCGTGCCAGGACATCTGCCGCCTGATTATTTTCCCGGGCTATATGGTGAAATTCAAGCCCCTCGAACCGAGCTGACATTTTTAGGACGGCGTTGCGGTAAGCTGCCATTTTTGGATCCTTGGCATCGAAGTCTCCATTTCTTTGGGATATTGCGAGGTTCGAGTCCCCGCGCACCTCTAGGCGTTGGATGCCCATGGATACTGCCATTCGGAGACCATGTAAAAGGGCCTCATATTCGGCAGCATTGTTGGAGTCCGTGTACATAATCTGTAGTACGTATTGAACTATGTCTCCTATGAGGGACGTCAAAACGACACCAGCCCCCAGTCCAGCCAACATCTTGGAGCCGTCGAAATGCAAGATCCAATTTGAATATGTGCCGTACTCTTTAGGGAGTTCGGCCTCCGTACATTCTGCGACGAAGTCGGCCAAGACTTGTGACTTGATGGATCGTCGTGTCTTATAAGTTATGTCGAACGGGAGGAGCTCGATGGCCCATTTCGCAATTCGGCCCATTGCGTCACGGTTTTTTATAATACCGTTAAGTGGTACTTCCGAGGCTACTATTATTGAACACTCTTGAAAGTAGTGTCGTAGCTTCCAGGATGCCATGAATACCGCGTACGCAATCTTTTGATAATGCGGGTTCCATGATTTGCAGGGAGTGAGGACAGTGGACACATAATAGACCAGCTTTTGAAGGGGAAATTTGTGTCCGTCTGCTTCTCGTTCGACGATGAGCACTGCGCTTACAACCTGATGTGTTGCTGCAATGTATAATAGCATTGGTTCGCTAATGTTTGGCGCGGCCAGGGCTGGGTTTGTTGCCAGTATGTCTTTTATTTCGTCGAGTCCGGCCAGTGCTGCGTCCGTATATTTGAAGTGTTCGGTGCGCCGAAGGAGGCGGTAAAGGGGTAGGGCCTTTGCTCCCAAGCGGGAGATAAAGCGGCTTAGAGCAACCATGCATCCGGATAACTTTTTTATTTGTTTGAGGTCCTTCGGGATATCCAGTTGCGACAGAGCTCGGATCTTGGCTGAATCATGCGCTGATATGTTGTGCCGGCGTTCTTTAGCCTGAAGGGCATCGTGTTGAAGCAGAATGGCCCGTATGGTGTGATAAATGCCGTTGCGGCTTGGTCTGCTTCTGCCATCTTGATTTGATGGTAGCCAGAATATGCATCGAGGAAACACAACGAATCGTGTCCTTCGGTAGCGTCGATAATTTGGTCGATGCGGTGGAGGGGGAAGGGATCCTTTGGGCAAGCCTTGTTAAGGTCTTTAAAATCAACACACAGGCGCCAGGATTTGTCCTTCTTTGGTACCATCACCAGGTTTGCTAGCCAGTCCGGATGTTTTATATCTCTGATGAATCCGGCCTCCAATAGCTTTGCTAGCTCCTCTCCCATGGCCTGTCTCTTAGGTTCGGAAAAACGCCAAAGAGCCTGTTTGACAGGTTTGAATCCTATTTGGATATTCAAGCTGTGCTTTGCCAGCCTGCGTGGGATTCCTGGCATGTCTGAAGGGTGCCAGGCGAAAATGTCCCAGTTCTCTCGTAGGAACTCTCGCAATGCGGCGTCGACATCAGGGTTTAACTGTGCCCCGATGGAAGCTGTTTTATTGGGGTCCATTGGATGGACTTGGAATTTGACTATTTCGTCCGCCGGTTTAAAGGAGGTGGACTTGGATCTTTTGTCGAGTACCACATCGTCCCTATTCACCGTAGAGCGCAGAGCAGTCAGCTCCTCAGCCGCTAGGGCTTCGGATAGTGCCTCGAGGGCCAGTGCGGCTGTCTCGTTTTCGGCGTGGAGTGCTATGTCCGGATCACTAGCGAGGGTGATGATCCCGTTAGGCCCGGCCATCTTGAGCTTCATGTACCCATAATGGGGTATTGCTTGGAAGATTGTAAACGTTTCCCGCGCTAGCAGAGCTTGATAACCGCTGCTGAATGGAGCCACATGGAACGTGACCTCTTCGGACCTGTAATTATCCGGCGTGCCGAACACCACATCTAGTGTGATTTTTCCTGTACAGCGCGCTTCCTTACTAGGGATTATTCCTCTAAAGGTTGTGCTGCTTCGCTCAATGCGGTTCCAGTCTATCTCCATTTTTTGAAGAGTCTCCTCGTAAATGAGGTTCAATTCGCTGCCGCCGTCCATGAGTACCTTGGTAAGACGAAAGCCGTCCACTATTGGACTGAGGACCAATGCGGCTGCTGCTCGGGCTGTTCAGAATTTAGGTTCATCACTGGCGTTAAAGGTAATAGTCGTGTCACTCCATGGGTTTATTGTTGCTACTTGGTAGACTTCGGCAAGGCTGCGGAGTGTCCTTTTTCGCATATTATTTGATGCGAAAGTCTCGAAGACTGTTAATACCGTATTGGTGTCTCTGGGGTGGCTTTCTGTGGCCTCCGGAATTAGGAGATTTTCGCCAATTTTGGCCACCTGCGGGAGTATCCAACATGCTCTGAGGCTGTGAGTTGGTGTGGCGTCCTCTGTACTATGAATTTTACAAGGTCCATTAAGCCACCCTTCCAGTACGGTTCCATGCCCTGTAGAGGGTTTTTGCTTTTTAGTGCTTGACCCGGGTGACTGGTGATGGTGCACCCTTTTATTTCGGACTGGGTTTGTATTCAGGGCCGGATTATCCCAAAATTTTATTTCGGTTTTCCAGGCGCTTTCCATCGCACAGTACTTTCGTACAATGGACGCCAAGTCAGCGAAGCGTGTAATATCACGGCGACTTATGGCGTTGAGTATTCCCTTGTCCGTGCAATTATTGCAGAAGATTGAGATTGCGTCTTAACCAGGAGCAATCTGGCCCAGTAATAATGTACTGTTTCATCGGGTTCTTGCCTAATTTTGGATAGTTCGCTTATGTTGGGGTGGGTGGGCGGAATTAAATCCGAAACCTCACCCCATCTAAGGCTCAAAGGCCGAGGAATTTCTGAATTCGACAATTTGGATTCCTGGATGTTGTCTAAAGAATCCAGCCCGTCGCCTGACTCTAAGTTCAGGTCTTGAGTGATATCCTCCCCTCCGCGGGTATCCGGCTTGGAGGGATCGGGAATCTGGACGTAGCGAGTCCTTAAGATAGATGAAGGGTTGCCGCACTGTCCCTCTACCATGGCGACATGATGGGTGACTTGGGGAGAGTTAATCTTTCTCAGATCGGTTTTAGGCCCAATCTGGTCGTAATCCGTAGCGACTCCCAGGGCAGCGAAGCGATCCAAGAGCTCATTTATGGAGGAAAGCTCTATTGGATCTAACTTCTTGGCGAGTTCCGAGTTGACATAAAGATTGTTTTCGATGGCTCGATAGGTCATCGTCGGCGCAGAAGCCGAACAGGCGGTCATAAGAAAGCCACCTAACTGGAGGGTTTGGCCGATACCCAAAGCTCCTTAGCAACGGTGCCGTCTTTAAAGACGGGGCGAGGCATCCTTCCTGATGGCGATGACACAGAGGAACTCTCAATGAAAGCACCAATGTCGGTGTCAAAACCAGCGGATCTCGGGTAGGGGGTCCCGAACTGTGCGTCTAGGTCGGATGGTAACAGGAGACAAGGGACACGAAGTTTTACCCAGGTTCGGGCCCTCTCGATGGAGGTAAAACCCTACGTCCTGCTTGATTAATATTGATGATATGGGTAGTACAAGAGTAGATCTACCATGAGATCGAGGAGGCTAAACCCTAGAAGCTAGCCTATGGTCTGATTGTTGATGTGTATGTTGTCCTACGGACTAAAACCCTCTGGTTTATATAGACACCAGATAGGGTTAGGGTTACATAGAGTCGGTTACAATGGTAGGAGATCTTCATATCCGTATCACCAAGCTTGCCTTCCATGCCAAGGAAAGTCCCTTCCGGAGGCGGGACGGAGTCTTCAATCTTGTATCTTCATAGTCCAGGAGTCCGGCTGAAGGTATAGTCCGGCCATCCGGACACCCCCTAATCCAGGACTCCCTCACCGGTGTTGGTTGATGACCAACTCTTTATAGGCGAAAAACATAATGTAACACCGGGGGCCGAAAGAAATAATTAAAAGAAAACTCAGTAAACAAAAGCACACAACAACAATCAATTCACACACAATCAATGTCACATATTACTGTTAGTCACACAATATGCATGCCTACTTAAGCACAAAAATCTCGTGGGAGCTCCGGTTCTATGATCTTGCATGATGTGACGGTATGCACGAGGATGAATAAATGTGTGGAAGAATTGGTGTAAACAACGCTACACCAAGTGCTAGCCTAGCCAGGTAGCAACCAGTACTAGCTCGGAGGCGAGGACGCACTTGATAAACCTGTAGTGGGACATGAAGGTCGCAACCATATTATTATCAAGCGGACGGAAAAAGGATCTGTACTCGTCCAACGCATAGAATAGCGGGGGGAAACTGAGGCTGCTGACACTGCCCTTTCTTGATAGCTAAGAACATTAAGGGTTGCCAACATGACAGAATAAAAGAGCGATTCGGGATAGAAGCATGTCCATCACCGAAACGATAGACAGGGTTGAAAGGAGGATATCGGCGAAATACCTGAGCACAAGTTTTGCAAATGGTGTCGGGATCGCTTGGCATCACTCTGATGGGACAGAAATGACACCAAACACCGAAGAAGGAGCAAGAAAAGAAAATTGGAGAAATGCAAAGGATGAGCTGTAGTGGATCCAAACCGATGCCAGCTACACTCACCAGATAAACCGTTAGCAACAAATACTAAGGCTATATGCATGCTATGCAACAAACAAATGCATCAACCAAATGCAATAAACACACTAGACTTCAAATTGCTGATTTCTACTGATTCCTACCGCTTGCGCTGACTAGGGCGTCCTACAACCAGACCTGCTCTGATACCAAGAGCTGTGGCACCCCGGCTCAGAGAAACCAGAATGCCCCATATTGCAGCCCAAAGATCGAGGAGAAGTCTTTTGGAATACGGCACTGCTCAGCATGGAACAAACCAGCTTTCTACTATTACACGAATATGAATACAAGGTCTTCGATATTACAATGAATAACATCGGCATGGCCACACTACGCCATCCTCAGTTGCTCTATGCAAGTAGCAGAACAACTTGAAGCAAGGAAAAAAACTTCTAGCAGTGGAACAACGACGAGGGTGGTGAACTCTAGTCCGCAGGGACTCTGGCGGGAATGTTTATCCTAGCTCGCACGAATGGAAACCATGACAAGCAATCAAGCAATCACAGCATGACCTGCAAACTGGCATGACATGCCAGGTCAGTACATTGAATGTACTTGCAAGCTCACAATAATAAGAAGCATTCAAGACAAACAACAGCAGGGTAATTACAGATTAAGTAGGAATTTATCAAGAGATTATCAGAATAACAAGGCATGAACCATATGAACATGATACAGCTGGAACATATGCGCATGGCATGAACATATAAATTTGAGGATACTAGCATGCATCATGATGACACTCTATATGCACCATTTATTCTGCTCGGGTTAGCTCGTAACCATAACAGGCATCACTTACCAACCTCGGACATCACACGATCATCTCAGGATCAAATCAAGCTTGGTATAAACAATACCGTAGTAATCATTAAATGACCACAAGGAGCTTGATCTTTACCCACGATTCTCGTACAACATCATGAATATTCAACATCTCGGTATCCTTGATGCCACAGTGATTATCTCATGAGCACGAACGGAACCAATCATGGTTCAACTGGCTACCTCGTAACCAAACGGTGATCATTCCGGCGATCACAACCATGACGAACACTTGGTCTCAAACGGTGATCTTTCCGGTGATCACAACCATGACCAACACTTGGTCTCAAACGGTGATCTTTCCGGCGATCAAAACCAACTTATCTCATCATTGAACCATGGTTATTAAGCACACTATTATTATTATTGTTAACGCATAGTGTGACCGACACGAACTGGGCCCTTATCCGCGGGCACGGCTATCAATAGATTTAATATACACTCTGCAGAGGTTAGTACACTATACCCACACCACGGAACCCACGGACTCACACTCCCATTCGGGTGGACCAACGACGATCTGACCAAACCGTCCTACTGCCATGACACTCTCCCGGCCACTCCGACCAACTTCCCTCTGGGCCAAGTCATGGGTGCCCCGTGCCTACCAAAGGTACCAACGGCCACCGTCATGGCAAAACGGTCCCAAACGGGGACAAAAGCGCTTATCATCCAACTATGGGCACACAAGGTTATGTCCGCTTATTGGGCCAGGGTACCGCACACCCATAACCTTCCCTCGTTGGAGGCATTGGTGAGAGGCACGACAATATACCCAGTTAGGACCTTCACATAAAGGTAAGCGTGGTTGCACTGGTCAGCTCGATATGGTGGCACCATGACTCGGCCAATAGTTGTTCAAGTTCAATTTAATCCGGTTAAACTTGAATGCAATATGCTGAGCCATGATAAAATAACATGATGCAATTACAATGCATGAGCATGATATCGACATAAGCACGGGGTGCAACATATCTATCCACCATTCAACAATGCATCATCTACAACTGAGCATGGCATAATGACGAGCATGCATATTACAAGTGCAACACTACTCATAGCATAGCATGACCACCAGCATCAACAATAAATATCATGCAAGAACATATCAACAATGCCATCAGGCAAGCATTTAACCAACTGGGTGCAATGGAACATAAATAACAATGGTACTCGGGACAGACGGCAGTCGTGCACCAAAGACAATTACCAACATTGAGGGAGTCCTAGATTAGGGGGTCTCCGGATAGCCGGACTATATCCTTTGGCTGGACTATTGGACTATGAAGATACAAGATTGAAGACTTCGTCCCGTGTCCGGATGGGACTCTCCTTCGCGTGGAAGGCAAGCTAGGCAATACGGATATGTAGATCTCCTCCCTTGTAACCGACTTTGTGTAACCCTAGCCCCCTCCGGTGTCTATATAGATCAGAAGGTTTAGTCCATAGGACAACATACACTCATACCACAGGCTAGCTTCTAGGGTGTAGCCTCTACGATCTTGTGGTAGATCAACTCTTGTAATACTCATATCATCAAGAACAATCAAGCAGGGCGTAGGGTATTACCTCCTTTAAGAGGGCCCGAACCTGGGTAAACATCGTGTCTCTTGTCTCCTGTTACCATCCGCCTTAGACGCACAGTTCGGGACCCCCTATGCGAGATCTGCCGATTTTGACACTGACAAACATCAACATGTACTACTAGCAATCATAAGCATATGAAAGGAATACCATCAACTAGCAGGGCATGATAATCAGGTGCATAACCACATAGCAAGAAAGTAAGCACTAACCAAGAATCATTACCGAAACAACGATAACCATATTTTGAACAAGCAAACATTTAATAAATATTCATGTTGAAAACCATGGCTACTGCATGACTATCATGCAAGTGGGTATTGTGGCTTGCTTGCGGATGATTAATGCACCGGGGAGATGTGCAGAATGATCGTTGAACAAATCGCCGGAAAATTTCTCTCCCAAAGAAGGCTGATTAGGGGCAAGGGCAAAAAGGTCATTTTCACAGTGTCAAACCATAGTGAAAACGAAACCAATAGAACGGGTTCGACGAAACGAAGACGTGGGCTTTGGATTCACCTCAAACGGAGTTGCGAGCAAAAAGTTATAGCCCGACGAAGTTCAGGGACCGATTTGTAAAAGAATCTCTACAAACAGGCTCCTGAGTGAGAAAACAGAAAGCGCCTAAGGAGAGAATATATTTTCAAACTAGGGAAGCGCACTTACGGCTGGAGCAGAAGAGGAATATGCTTTCTAAAGACGAAAACATACTTCTTGGAAGCACGCTTCCACTTATCCAACGTGGCAGTGGGGGCCCGCGCTTGGGGTCGCTGACGTGTGGGTCCCGCCGGGTGGGGCCCGTCACTTATCCACGTCGGCCGACCAGGTAAACGCGCGCAGAGGCGGGGCCGGGGTTTGTGTGGCTGGCGGGTGGGGTTAGGGAAGAGGAGCGAGGCCCGCCTGGCTCCGGTCTCCTTCTTCCTCTCGCTGGCCCGACCGAAGCAGAGGAGGGGGCAGGGGAGGGGCGACGCCGGCGATGGTCCGGGCAGCTCCGGCAGTCTCCGGCCAAGCTCCGGCCAACGGCGGAAGCGGGAGGCGACGCCACACCCAACCAGGGGGTCCATGAGCATTGGGGAAGTGCAGATTGGCCGCGGCTCGTGGCGGCAGAGAACATGGGGCGGCGGCCGGACTTGGGGAAACACGACCACAAGGGCTCCGCGCGAGGAGAAGATGGGGTGGGGAGGATCTCCGGCGTGTGGGTGAGCCACTGGTGGAGAAAGGAGGAGGGAAGCGTCTTGGGCTTGAGCCAATTTAGGCTGTAGGCGGCGGCGGCCATGGTGGCCAATAGAGGCGAGGAGAGGTCCTGGAGCTCGTGGGAGAGGTCGGGGAGGCTTGGTGGGGTGGTGTGAGGCTGGTGGTGAGCTCGTACTAGGCAGGATGGTCTTTATATAGGCGGGGCGAGGGGCACGGGCTCGGGTGCCGCCGCTCGCGCTCGGCAAAGGCTCTAGCGACGCACAGGAAACACAGGGTGGTGTGGGAAGGCGACGAGGGAGGCAATGGACGAGCTACATAGATGCACAAGGTAAGGGGGGCCAAGGGCGTTGAGGAGAAGCGGCCACGACGCCATTCAAGCTCGGTCGGCCCCAGTGCGCCCGTGGGCGCGCGACGACGAGTGCTGACAGAGGAGCTTACGGAGGGGGAGATGGCTCCAGGAGGACGGCAACGATGCGATAAAACGGTTAGACATGTTCATGAGATTGAAGACGGCAAGAGGGGAGGGGACCGAGCAAGAAACGATCCATCTCACGTCCATGGCATGCCAGAGCTCGTGATCACCGCGTGCACTAGTGCACACACAGTGCCACACGGCCAGCCAAACGATGTCTAGGGGTTTGTCCTTCCTGGGGAGGTTGCAACCGCGGTGGTAGTTCTGTAAAAAGCTTTGTGGTTAAATGGTAATCATCCTCTAAAGTTTACTGCAGTAAACTTGAATGTGTGCTGGTGATCCACAGGAAAGTGATTGTGGCCAATGGAGTTGTCTGGGAGGTTTACCTCAGTAAGGACTACGATCCTGGGGAGTTTGCGGAGATTAGGATCAAGATTTAATATAGTTGCTAAGCAACTGCCAAATCTGGTAAGAAACTAAATCAGGAAGGTGCACTCATATGGAGAAGTCACTTGAGCTGAAATTTTGCAAGGCTTAGTTATTTGGCCATACTAAGATTTTTTGTAAAAAAATCATACCATTTGGACAAGCCAAATGGTACTTGCTTCACAAACATCTCCTCTGGACAGAAACTTGCAATAATTTTAGAGAAATATTGGCTACGTGAAATGGTGCCAAATTTGGTGGAGATATGTTGTTTGGGTAGAAGAACAATCTGGTAATTTATCAGGATTTTTGAAGCAATATAAAATGTACTTGCTTCACAACCTGAAAATATTGCCAGAACCAAATATTTGGTCCTGTGCTCACATACATGATTTTAAGGGGCTGAAATTTGGAGGTGTGTAAAGATATGAGCACATTAAGTATTGTGCAAAATTTAAGCTCATTTGGATAACCCTAGCTAGCACTTCCTTCACAAAGGCTTCCCTCATACACGAACTTTGAAAAATCACTGAGGAAGTTTGGCTAGGGAAATAAATTTGAATTTTGGCACAGGTCAATTATTTGGACAGGAAAAGGTGTTCAAAATGTTTGGGGTCAAATGGGCAAAGATAAATAGCACTTGCTTCACAATGTGCCACTTAGGACAGAATAGGAAATGAATTTATTGAGCATGATGAGAAATATGTCCAGTGAAATATTTTGCCATATTTGAGGAAGATATGACCCAAATAATTTATAAGAATTATTTGGGGATTTTTGGATGGGCAGAAATATTGGTTGCTTCACAACCTAGGGCAGATAGGGTTATTCCTTTAATAGAAAAAGGAATATTCCTGAGAAAAAGAAATTAGGGAATGGTCATGAAGTGAAGTGACATGATCTTGCTAAGGTTTTGAGGATCATGAGTCACTTGGGAGAGGAAATGAAGATGATTTCCCAGGTGACAAGGCCACAGAACCACTCCAAAAGAAAAACAGAGCAAAAACCAATTAAATTAAAAGAAAAAGAAAAGGGCCAAAAACCAGGCCGTTACAATGGACCTCAATCTAGCGTTAGCCAGTGCCACGTGTACAATCGCCAACCTTTCATCTCAGCAAAATGACGGTCAAGTAGTGCACACAGTTCTGCATCATGAAGCTTGCTTAGCTCTCCTAAGTAAGAAGTTAATTCTGCATACAGCATATAGTCTTCTATCGATGCCCCGATCGTACCAAACTTAGATTCATAATACCCATGTACTTCCTGCACAGTCAAGTTAATTGGGAAAAAGAAGAACTTGTGAGATATAATCAACATCCAGTAAAAGGAATCTATTCAACATGTTACAACTGAGCATAGCAATTGAATTCTTAATGTCCCTTCAGCAACCAACCAAAGATAAGGCGGTTTATACAGGACATTGGTTGGTTGAGTGGTTTTCGATGAGGATGCAAAGATAACAGAAGAAGTCCCAATCATGATAGTTTGCATCACTACGTATTAACACATAATGGGATTAATATCGAAAAAACAAATGAACGTTTTATGTCAATGCTGCTAGTTGCTCCTGCAATTCTGCTTATGCCACTGCTTTTTTCTAATTATCAAAATGCCATTACTCCATTGAAACTACATGCATCTTTGCAAATAACATCTCAATCTCATCTTCGCCATTATCTTCCATTTCTCGAAACAGCCGGACGAAGCTTTGGCCGATCGACTAACTCGTCACACGCAGAACACTCGCGTATGCAAGCTACGTCATCCCACGTGTGCCGGCGCAACCACCCACTCCCTTATCTTTTCTCCCTTGCCACATGTTTCGACGCTTGCACCATCCCCCTTCTCGATGCTTACTTCCATCGCCGCTCCGCCACTACTACTACGACTGCTCCTTCCCTTGGCTGCCCCTTCCCCTAGAGCTGATGCATGGAAGTGCCCCCATGAAGCCCACAGTCATCGTGTGTGCCGCAGCGAGCGCCGTAGTGGAGGCTGAAAGAGGTCAACATGGGGAGCTAGCTACAACCAACGCAAAAAGAAGCTACAACCGGGTGCTACACCCCGCGATGCGCCGTCACCGCCGATGCTCGAACTGAAGCCGCATTCGGCATCCAGCAGATCACTGGCCTTGCATGTTACAACGGTGGCCGTTACATTTTTTGTTCTTCAACCAGCCGTTGAAAAAGCTGCAACCGATCATTGAAAAGTTGCGATGATAGCAACTAACATGGATGCAAACAGTGCTGGAACCAGGGCAACATGATGCTAGAAGCAATGGTATTTTTTGTTGCGGCGGCGGTAATTTTTTGCTGCGAGCGATGATGTGTTTTGCTGGGACAGCGGTGGCTTTTGTTGTGACGGCGCTGATTTTTGTTGGAACTGAGGTTTATTTTTGCTGGAACCAGCAAATGTGGGTGACAAGATGCTGGGGTGGCATGCATGGCGAGCTTCAACTGGCGATGCCCGGCATCGTCGATGCTGGAACCGTCGATGGGGGCGGTGGGGGATGGAGTAGCTAGCACACACAATTGCTACAAAGACTAGTGGCAGGCACTACACCAGCGCTATAATGTGTGTTGTGATTTCTCCTGCGGCAAGCTTCAAACGGCAACAGAAACGACCGCGAGTAGCAACTAAGGGCGGCACGCCAGAACACCACGATGCTGGCGCTATCAATGAGAAAGGGGACAAATGCAGTCGACCCAACTGCGATGAAGGAGGTGATCAGGGGAAATCCAAGGGTGCGGTGCAGGGGGCATATCAAACGGCCGTGATGCGACTGGCCAGAACAAAAGTACACGGCCGAATGATACAAGATAGCAAAGAGGCCCTCGTACAAAGCAGATTGTGATAACCAGGCAACACAGATACACGCAACTACATTTCCGAGAACTAACACCTGTAGGCATGGATACATGCCATGATACGTCCTAAAAAACCTAAACTCCACGACAACGCCCTTGGAAGGGGAAATGGTGCAAAGCATCGCCTCCATGAGGCAGCCAGGACACCGATGATGAGCACAGACCTCCAGATCCATATTTGGGCACCACCGATGTCAACAACAGCGTGCGATCACGAGCCCCCCGCTACAACACCTCTTGCCACCCACACGACCTGGAGGCATAGCCACCGCCGCCGCCATGATGCTCGCCGGAGAGAGAATCATGTGGACCACCAATCAGGGCTGCCTCCCCGTCATCCAAGACTCGAGGCTCTACAAATCGTCCACATCCCAGCACACCAACCACGGTAGGAAGAGCAAAAGTCACCTTCTTCCAATCCTTGCCCGTCATCAGCCACCAAGTCGACATATAAGCCTCCACGGTAGGAAGCATCGACGTCCAAGTAGTCACATCCCTAGCTAGTGATAAAATTTAGGGTTTAAACCCTTTTAAGATGGCTTATGAGGCTTTTTTATTTCCCTTAATTCCAATTTAAAGGAAAATGAACATGAGGTATACATCCTTAACTACTCTAGTACATTAGCACTAGCTAGGGATGTGACACTGCGGCTCCACCCATTCCTGGTGTATTGGAGGAGGCTCTACCCAGTTATTGCCGACGGCCGCCGTCGAGCAACCCTCGGCCATAGCCCACTGGGCATCGCTCGGGTGAGCTCACAGGACGCCATGCCTGTGGCTATGGGCACTGATCCGTACGACAGCATAGTGCCTCCAGGACACCTCGCGTCACACAATTGAGCCCGCACGCCATAATTCCGGAGTAGCATGCCCGAGCATGCAGCCACACAACGTCACACCACCACCACAGCATCCGCCCGCAGCCCGATATCACCTATTGCACCCCAACCCTGCCACTGCACACATGCATGCACATACGTCGGGATGCCACAATCCACCTCCAAGGACCTGGCCAGATATGGGTTGAATCATGGGCCACCCTTGCTCCGCCCGTACTCCGCACAAGCACCACACACACCATGCACCCATCCGGCCCAGGCGCCAGTAGAGAGCAGCCCCAGGCCACTCCTAGCGCCGGCGTCCGGATCTGGTTGGACCAGATCGAGCCACCATGGACTCGCAGCACGCACCTTCTAGGCAACGTTGATGCCGCCATTGACGAAAATAACTCTACCCCCCCCCCACCCACACAAACACGGTGAGGGGTCGGGGCGAACTCTTGCTCGGGGGC
>NC_041388.1:706518644-706533273 GCF_002162155.2 Triticum dicoccoides | reverse complement strand
CGGCCCAGGCGCCAGTAGAGAGCAGCCCCAGGCCACTCCTAGCGCCGGCGTCCGGATCTGGTTGGACCAGATCGAGCCACCATGGACTCGCAGCACGCACCTTCTAGGCAACGTTGATGCCGCCATTGACGAAAATAACTCTACCCCCCCCCCCACCCACACAAACACGGTGAGGGGTCGGGGCGAACTCTTGCTCGGGGGCACATAGGTGATGGGGCCCATCATAAAAAGGTAAAATTTGCACAAAAAAAGGGGGTCTACATCATGGTGTTGTCCTAAGGATTTGTGAAAGAGAAATTGAGCGGGCAACTAGACGAAGGTGAAGATCAATTACGCTGACTGGGGGAAGAATGCCCCAATTTGGATACTAGTATGTTGGGAACATGACGATAGCTGGATCATGTTCCTCGTGACTGGACGTGTGTACTCCTCTAAAGTAATGGCCTAAATGCAACAACAGTGCCAAAAAGCAACGGCATATTCATAAATAGCTTAAATGCGAAGGCATAGTGAAAATCGCACAGGAGATTAGTATCATTGACATAATTTTCTCATTACTATTAATGCCTAGTGTAAAAATTATGTTTACAAAATATAAGTTTTGTTGTTAAGACATCCAGTATTGAAACAACAATCTGAACACTTTACAAACTAAAAGCTATCGTGGATTGAACATACAGTTTGAGCACATTTATAATGCTGAATACATGTTATGATTAACAGGTCATACGAGAGAGACAACTACTGGAGAGTGGCGTTTCAGCGCCCGAGCTTAGATGAGTTCGGGCAAAATCAAAAATTCACAAAAAATAGAAAATAAACTCATAAAATTCTGAATTTTTTTGCAAGCAAGATGCCTGTGTGCGTGATCTTCGTGCAAATTTTGGTAGAGTTTTGACATTCCAGGTGCACGCGACAAAAAAGACAAAATTCGGCTTTGTGAGTAAGGTTACTGTTCAGACACTGTTCCGGACGGTTTTCTCTTCTTTGCCACGAACTCCACAGATGTTCAAATGGGCTGAAAATTTGCACGCACATCATCCACTCGGATTTTTTGATTTTTTTTCCCTATTTTTTATGGCGCTACTGTTCACCAGGTTCATATAGACCTGGGCACCGAATTGGATATTCACAACTACTGTTTCTACTATAAAAGACACCAAATAAAGCAATGGTCCACAATGCAACAATCTATGAGAGTACAACAGAAAAAAGAATCAGAACCTGAAATATGGTGCATGGAGGTCGATAGGCATCTCTTTAAATCCTTCCCCGCATTGAGGGCACTAATTAGAAAGACACATATTCATTTATAAGATTAGCAATTTCATGTGCACATATCATCAATGATTCGTGAACATCAGTTAACATGAGGCACCTGTGTTTTGAATAATGCATGTTACCTTTACACTCTCATTCCCACAAAGCTGGTACTTGAGCCACCTTATCAGGCACGACCAGCCGTAGACATGTCCGCAAGGAATGCAACTGCATATGGGAGATAGGAGCACTAGTAGAAAAAGGGCCATTTGTCCCGGTTCATAAAGGCCTTTAGTCCCGGTTCTGGAATCGGGACTAAAGGGTCGTTACTAAAGCCCCTCCCCCTTTAGTCCCGGGCTATATGGCAAGCCCCTCGAACCGAGCTGACATTTTTAGGACGGCGTTGCGGTAAGCTGCCATTTTTGGATCCTTGGCATCGAAGTCTCCATTTCTTTGGGATATTGCGAGGTTCGAGTCCCCGCGCACCTCTAGGCGTTGGATGCCCATGGATACTGCCATTCGGAGACCATGTAAAAGGGCCTCATATTCGGCAGCATTGTTGGAGTCCGTGTACATAATCTGTAGTACGTATTGAACTATGTCTCCTGTGGGGGACGTCAAAACGACACCAGCCCCCAGTCCGGCCAACATCTTGGAGCCGTCGAAATGCAAGATCCAATTTGAATATGTGCCGTACTCTTTAGGGAGTTCGGCCTCCGTACATTCTGCGACGAAGTCGGCCAAGACTTGTGACTTGATGGATCGTCGTGGCTTATAAGTTATGTCGAACGGGAGGAGCTCGATGGCCCATTTCGCAATCCGGCCCATTGCGTCACGGTTTTTTATAATATCGTTAAGTGGTACTTCCGAGGCTACTATTATTGAACACTCTTGAAAGTAGTGTCGTAGCTTCCAGGATGCCATGAATACCGCGTACGCAATCTTTTGATAATGCGGGTTCCATGATTTGCAGGGAGTGAGGACAGTGGACACATAATAGACCAGCTTTTGAAGGGGAAATTTGTGTCCGTCTGCTTCTCGTTCGACGATGAGCACTGCGCTTACAACCTGATGTGTTGCTGCAATGTATAATAGCATTGGTTCGCTAATGTTTGGCGCGGCCAGGGCTGGGTTTGTTGCCAGTATGTCTTTTATATCGTCGAGTCCGGCCAGTGCTGCGTCCGTATATTTGAAGTGTTCGGTGCGCCGAAGGAGGCGGTAAAGGGGTAGGGCCTTTGCTCCCAAGCGGGAGATAAAGCGGCTTAGAGCAAATATGCATCCGGTTAACTTTTGTATTTGTTTGAGGTCCTTTGGGATATCCAGTTGCGACAGAGCTCGGATCTTGGCTGAATCATGCGCTGATATGTTGTGCCGGCGTTCTTGAGCCTGAAGGGCATCGTGTTGAAGCAGAATGGCCCGTATGGTGTGATAAATGCCGTTGCGGCTTGGTCTGCTTCTGCCATCTTGATTTGATGGTAGCCAGAATATGCATCGAGGAAACACAACGAATCGTGTCCTTCGGTAGCGTCGATAATTTGGTCGATGCGGGGGAGGGGGAAGGGATCCTTTGGGCAAGCCTTGTTAAGGTCTTTAAAATCAACACACAGGCGCCAGGATTTGTCCTTCTTTGGTACCATCACCAGGTTTGCTAGCCAGTCCGGATGTTTTATATCTCTGATGAATCCGGCCTCCAATAGCTTTGCTAGCTCCTCTCCCATGGCCTGTCTCTTAGGTTCGGAAAAACGCCAAAGAGCCTGTTTGACAGGTTTGAATCCCGTTTGGATATTCAAGCTGTGCTTTGCCAGCCTGCGTGGGATTCCTGGCATGTCTGAAGGGTGCCAGGCGAAAATGTCCCAGTTCTCTCGTAGGAACTCTCGCAATGCGGCGTCGACATCAGGGTTTAACTGTGCCCCGATGGAAGCTGTTTTATTGGGGTCCATTGGATGGACTTGGAATTTGACTATTTCGTCCGCCGGTTTAAAGGAGGTGGACTTGGATCTTTTGTCGAGTACCACATCGTCCCTATTCACCGTAGAGCGCAGAGCAGTCAGCTCCTCAGCCGCTAGGGCTTCGGATAGTGCCTCGAGGGCCAGTGCGGCTGTCTCGTTTTCGGCGTGGAGTGCTATGTCTGGATCAGTAGCGAGGGTGATGATCCCGTTAGGCCCGGCCATCTTGAGCTTCATGTACCCATAATGGGGTATTGCTTGGAAGATTGTAAACGCTTCCCGCGCTAGCAGAGCTTGATAACCGCTGCTGAATGGAGCCACATGGAACGTGACCTCTTCGGACCTGTAATTATCCGGCGTGCCGAACACCACATCTAGTGTGATTTTTCCTGTACAGCGCGCTTCCTTACTAGGGATTATTCCTCTAAAGGTTGTGCTGCTTCGCTCAATGCGGTTCCAGTCTATCTCCATTTTTTGAAGAGTCTCCTCGTAAATGAGGTTCAATTCGCTGCCGCCGTCCATGAGTACCTTGGTAAGACGAAAGCCGTCCACTATTGGACTGAGGACCAATGCGGCTGCTGCTCGGGCTGTTCAGAATTTAGGTTCATCACTGGCGTTAAAGGTAATAGTCGTGTCACTCCATGGGTTTATTGTTGCTACTTGGTAGACTTCGGCAAGGCTGCGGAGTGTCCTTTTTCGCATATTATTTGATGCGAAAGTCTCGAAGACTGTTAATACCGTATTGGTGTCTCTGGGGTGGCTTTCTGTGGCCTCCGGAATTAGGAGATTTTCGCCAATTTTGGCCACCTGCGGGAGTATCCAACATGCTCTGAGGCTGTGAGTTGGTGTGGCGTCCTCTGTACTATGAATTTTACAAGGTCCATTAAGCCACCCTTCAGTACGGTTCCATGCCCTGTAGAGGGTTTTTGCTTTTTAGTGCTTGACCCGGGTGACTGGTGATGGTGCACCCTTTTATTTTGGACTGGGTTTGTATTCAGGGCCGGATTGTCCCAAAATTTTATTTCGGTTTTCCAGGCGCTTTCCATCGCACAGTACTTTCGTACAATGGACGCCAAGTCAGCGAAGCGTGTAATATCACGGCGACTTATGGCGTTGAGTATTCCCTTGTCCGTGCAATTATTGCAGAAGATTGAGATTGCGTCTTAACCAGGAGGAATCTGGCCCAGTAATAATGTACTGTTTCATCGGGTTCTTGCCTAATTTTGGATAGTTCGCTTATGTTGGGGTGGGTGGGCGGAATTAAATCCGAAACCTCACCCCATCTAAGGCTCAAAGGCCGAGGAATTTCTGAATTCGACAATTTGGGTTCCTGGATGTTGTCTAAAGAATCCAGCCCGTCGCCTGACTCTAAGTTCAGGTCTTGAGTGATATCCTCCCCTCCGCGGGTATCCGGCTTGGAGGGATCGGGAATCTGGACGTAGCGAGTCCTTAAGATAGATGAAGGGTTGCCGCACTGTCCCTCTACCATGGCGACATGATGGGTGACTTGGGGAGAGTTAATCTTTCTCAGATCGGTTTTAGGCCCAATCTGGTCGTAATCCGTAGCGACTCCCAGGGCAGCGAAGCGATCCAAGAGCTCGTTTATGGAGGAAAGCTCTATTGGATCTAACTTCTTGGCGAGTTCCGAGTTGACATAAAGATTGTTTTCGATGGCTCGAGAGGTCATCGTCGGCGCAGAAGCCGAACAGGCGGTCATAAGAAAGCCACCTAACTGGAGGGTTTGGCCGATACCCAAAGCTCCTTAGCAACGGTGTCGTCTTTAAAGACGGGGCGAGGCATCCTTCCTGATGGCGATGACACAGAGGAACTCTCAATGAAAGCACCAATGTCGGTGTCAAAACCGGCGGATCTCGGGTAGGGGGTCCCGAACAGTGCGTCTAGGTCGGATGGTAACAGGAGACAAGGGACACGAAGTTTTACCCAGGTTCGGGCCCTCTCGATGGAGGTAAAACCCTACGTCCTGCTTGATTAATATTGATGATATGGGTAGTACAAGAGTAGATCTACCATGAGATCGAGGAGGCTAAACCCTAGAAGCTAGCCTATGGTCTGATTGTTGATGTGTATGTTGTCCTACGGACTAAAACCCTCTGGTTTATATAGACACCAGATAGGGTTAGGGTTACATAGAGTCGGTTACAATGGTAGGAGATCTTCATATCCGTATCACCAAGCTTGCCTTCCATGCCAGGGAAAGTCCCTTCCGGAGGCGGGACGGAGTCTTCAATCTTGTATCTTCATAGTCCAGGAGTCCGGCTGAAGGTATAGTCCGGCCATCCGGACACCCCTTAATCCAGGACTCCCTCACCGGTGTTGGTTGATGAGCAACTCTTTATAGGCGAAAAACATAATGTAACACCGGGGGCCGAAAGAAATAATTAAAAGAAAACTCAGTAAACAAAAGCACACAACAACAATCAATTCACACACAATCAATGTCACATATTACTGTTAGTCACACAATATGCATGCCTACTTAAGCACAAAAATCTCGTGGGAGCACCGGTTCTATTATCTTGCATGCTGTGACGGTATGCATGAGGATGAATAAATGTGTGGAAGAATTGGTGTAAACAACGCTACACCAAGTGCTAGCCTAGCCAGGTAGCAACCAGTACTAGCTCGGAGGCGAGGACGCACTTGATAAACCTGTAGTGGGACATGAAGGTCGCAACCATATTATTATCAAGCGGACGGAAAAAGGATCTGTACTCGTCCAACGCATAGAATAGCAGGGGGAAACTGAGGCTGCTGACATTGCCCTTTCTTGATAACTAAGAACATTAAGGGTTGCCAACATGACAGAATAAAAGAGCGATTCGGGATAGAAGCATGTCCATCACCGAAACGATAGACAGGGTTGAAAGGAGGATATCAGCGAAATACCTGAGCACAAGTTTTGCAAATGGTGTCGGGATCGCTTGGCATCACTC
Organism: Triticum dicoccoides; assembly: GCF_002162155.2. Taxonomy (NCBI): domain Eukaryota; kingdom Viridiplantae; phylum Streptophyta; class Magnoliopsida; order Poales; family Poaceae; genus Triticum; species Triticum dicoccoides. The sequence continues at coordinate 706,527,113 of NC_041388.1, read as the reverse complement.
TGATGGGACAGAAATGACACCAAACACCGAAGAAGGAGCAAGAAAACAAAATTGGAGAAATGCAAAGGATGAGCTGTAGTGGATCCAAACCGATGCCAGCTACACTCACCAGATAAACTGTTAGCAACAAATACTAAGGCTATATGCATGCTATGCAACAAACAAATGCATCAACCAAATGCAATAAACACACTAGACTTCAAATTGCTGATTTCTACTGATTCCTACCGCTTGCGCTGACTAGGGCGTCCTACAACCAGACCTGCTCTGATACCAAGAGCTGTGGCACCCCGGCTCAGAGAAACCAGAATGCCCCATATTGCAGCCCAAAGATCGAGGAGAAGTCTTCTGGAATACGGCACTGCTTAGCATGGAACAAACCAGCTTTCTATTATTACACGAATATGAATACAAGGTCTTCGATATTACAATGAATAACATCGGCATGGCCACACTACGCCATCCTCAGTTGCTCTATGCAAGTAGCAGAACAACTTGAAGCAAGGAAAAAAACTTCTAGCAGTGGAACAACGACGAGGGTGGTGAACTCTAGTCCGCAGGGACTCTGGCGGGAATGTTTATCCTAGCTCGCACGAATGGAAACCATGACAAGCAATCAAGCAATCACAGCATGACCTGCAAACTGGCATGACATGCCAGGTCAGTACATTGAATGTACTTGCAAGCTCACAATAATAAGAAGCATTCAAGACAAACAACAGCAGGGTAATTACAGATTAAGTAGGAATTTATCAAGAGATTATCAGAATAACAAGGCATGAACCATATGAACATGATACAGCTGGAACATATGCGCATGGCATGAACATATAAATTTGAGGATACTAGCATGCATCATGATGACACTCTATATGCACCATTTATTCTGCTCGGGTTAGCTCGTAACCATAACAGGCATCACTTACCAACCTCGGACATCACACGATCATCTCAGGATCAAATCAAGCTTGGTATAAACAATACCGTAGTAATCATTAAATGACCACAAGGAGCTTGATCTTTACCCACGATTCTCGTACAACATCATGAATATTCAACATCTCGGTATCCTTGATGCCACAGTGATTATCTCATGAGCACGAACGGAACCAATCATGGTTCAACTGGCTACCTCGTAACCAAACGGTGATCATTCCGGCGATCACAACCATGACAAACACTTGGTCTCAAACGGTGATCTTTCCGGTGATCACAACCATGACCAACACTTGGTCTCAAACGGTGATCTTTCCGGCGATCAAAACCAACTTATCTCATCATTGAACCATGGTTATTAAGCACACTATTATTATTATTGTTAACGCATAGTGTGACCGACACGAACTGGGCCCTTATCCGCGGGCACGGCTATCAATAGATTTAATATACACTCTGCAGAGGTTAGTACACTATACCCACACCACGGAACCCACGGACTCGCACTCCCATTCGGGTGGACCAACGACGTTCTGACCAAACCGTCCTACTGCCATGACACTCTCCCGGCTACTCCGACCAACTTCCCTCTGGGCCAAGTCATGGGTGCCCCGTGCCTACCAAAGGTACCAACGGCCACCGTCATGGCAAAACGGTCCCAAACGGGGACAAAAGCGCTTATCATCCAACTATGGGCACACAAGGTTATGTCCGCTTATTGGGCCAGGGTACCGCACACCCATAACCTTCCCTCGTTGGAGGCATTGGTGAGAGGCACGACAATATACCCAGTTAGGACCTTCACATAAAGGTAAGCGTGGTTGCACTGGTCAGCTCGATATGGTGGCACCATGACTCGGCCAATAGTTGTTCAAGTTCAATTTAATCCGGTTAAACTTGAATGCAATATGCTGAGCCATGATAAAATAACATGATGCAATTACAATGCATGAGCATGATATCGACATAAGCACGGGGTGCAACATATCTATCCACCATTCAACAATGCATCATCTACAACTGAGCATGGCATAATGACGAGCATGCATATTACAAGTGCAACACTACTCATAGCATAGCATGACCACCAGCATCAACAATAAATATCATGCAAGAACATATCAACAATGCCATCAGGCAAGCATTTAACCAACTGGGTGCAATGGAACATAAATAACAATGGTACTCGGGACAGACGGCAGTCGTGCACCAAAGACAATTACCAACATTGAGGGAGTCCTAGATTAGGGGGTCTCCGGATAGCCGGACTATATCCTTTGGCTGGACTATTGGACTATGAAGATACAAGATTGAAGACTTCGTCCCGTGTCCGGATGGGACTCTCCTTCGCGTGGAAGGCAAGCTAGGCAATACGGATATGTAGATCTCCTCCCTTGTAACCGACTTTGTGTAACCCTAGCCCCCTCCGGTGTCTATATAGATCAGAAGGTTTAGTCCATAGGACAACATACACTCATACCACAGGCTAGCTTCTAGGGTTTAGCCTCTACGATCTTGTGGTAGATCAACTCTTGTAATACTCATATCATCAAGAACAATCAAGCAGGGCGTAGGGTATTACCTCCTTTAAGAGGGCCCGAACCTGGGTAAACATCGTGTCTCTTGTCTCCTGTTACCATCCGCCTTAGACGCATAGTTCGGGACCCCCTATGCGAGATCTGCCGATTTTGACACTGACAAACATCAACATGTACTACTAGCAATCATAAGCATATGAAAGGAATACCATCAACTAGCAGGGCATGATAATCAGGTGCATAACCACATAGCAAGAAAGTAAGCACTAACCAAGAATCATTACCGAAACAACGATAACCATATTTTGAACAAGCAAACATTTAATAAATATTCATGTTGAAAACCATGGCTACTGCATGACTATCATGCAAGTGGGTATTGTGGCTTGCTTGCGGATGATTAATGCACCGGGGAGATGTGCGGAATGATCGTTGAACAAATCGCCGGAAAATTTCTCTCCCAAAGAAGGCTGATTAGGGGCAAGGGCAAAAAGGTCATTTTCACAGTGTCAAACCATAGTGAAAACGAAACCAATAGAACGGGTTCGACGAAACGAAGACGTGGGCTTTGGATTCACCTCAAACGGAGTTGCGAGCAAAAAGTTATAGCCCGACGAAGTTTAGGGACCGATTTGTAAAAGAATCTCTACAAACAGGCTCCTGAGTGAGAAAACAGAAAGCGCCTAAGGAGAGAATATATTTTCAAACTAGGGAAGCGCACTTACGGCTGGAGCAGAAGAGGAATACGCTTTCTGAAGACGAAAACATACTTCTTGGAAGCACGCTTCCACTTATCCAACGTGGCAGTGGGGGCCCGCGCTTGGGGTCGCTGACGTGTGGGTCCCGCCGGGTGGGGTTAGGGAAGAGGAGCGAGGCCCGCCTGGCTCCGGTCTCCTTCTTCCTCTCGCTGGCCCGACCGAAGCAGAGGAGGGGGCAGGGGAGGGGCGACACCGGCGATGGTCCGGGCAGCTCCGGCAGTCTCCGGCCAAGCTCCGGCCAACGGCGGAAGCGGGAGGCGATGCCACACCCAACCAGGGGGTCCATGAGCATTGGGGAAGTGCAGATTGGCCGCGGCTCATGGCGGCAGAGAACATGGGGCGGCGGCCGGACTTGGGGAAACACGACCACAAGGGCTCCGCGCGAGGAGAAGATGGGGTGGGGAGGATCTCCGGCGTGTGGGTGAGCCACTTGTGGAGAAAGGAGGAGGGAAGCGGCTTGGGCTTGAGCCAATTTAGGCTGTAGGCGGCGGCGGCCATGGTGGCCAATAGAGGCGAGGAGAGGTCCTGGAGCTCGTGGGAGAGGTCGGGGAGGCTTGCTGGGGTGGTGTGAGGCTGGTGGTGAGCTCGTACTAGGCAGGATGGTCTTTATATAGGCGGGGCGAGGGGCACGGGCTCGGGTGCCGCCGCTCGCGCTCGGCCAAGGCTCTAGCGACGCACAGGAAACACAGGGTGGTGTGGGAAGGCGACGAGGGAGGCAATGGACGAGCTACATAGATGCACAAGGTAAGGGGGGCCAAGGGCGTTGAGGAAAAGCGGCCACGGCGCCATTCAAGCTCGGTCGGCCCCAGTGCGCCCGTGGGCGCGCGACGACGAGTGCTGACAGAGGAGCTTACGGAGGGGGAGATGGCTCCAGGAGGACGGCAACGATGCGATAAAACGGTTAGACATGTTCATGAGCTTGAAGACGGCAAGAGGGGAGGGGACCGAGCAAGAAATGATCCATCTCACGTCCATGGCATGCCAGAGCTCGTGATCACCGCGTGCACTAGTGCACACACAGTGCCACACGGCCAGCCAAACGATGTCTAGGGGTTTGTCCTTCCTGGGGAGGTTGCAACCGCGGTGGTAGTTCTGTAAAAAGCTTTGTGGTTAAATGGTAATCATCCTCTAAAGTTTACTGCAGTAAACTTGAATGTGTGCTGGTGATCCACAGGAAAGTGATTGTGGCCAATGGAGTTGTCTGGGAGGTTTACCTCAGTAAGGACTACGATCCTGGGGAGTTTGCAGAGATTAGGATCAAGATTTAATATAGTTGCTAAGCAACTGCCAAATCTGGTAAGAAACTAAATCAGGAAGGTGCACTCATATGGAGAAGTCACTTGAGCTGAAATTTTGCAAGGCTTAGTTATTTGGCCATACTAAGATTTTGTAAAAAAATCATACCATTTGGACAAGCCAAATGGTACTTGCTTCACAAACATCTCCTCTGGACAGAAACTTGCAATAATTTTAGAGAAATATTGGCTACGTGAAATGGTGCCAAATTTGGTGGAGATATGTTGTTTGGGTAGAAGAACAATCTGGTAATTTATCAGGATTTTTGAAGCAATATAAAATGTACTTGCTTCACAACCTGAAAATATTGCCAGAACCAAATATTTGGTCCTGTGCTCACATACATGATTTTAAGGGGCTGAAATTTGGAGGTGCGTAAAGATATGAGCACATTAAGTATTGTGCAAAATTTAAGCTCATTTGGATAACCCTAGCTAGCACTTCCTTCACAAAGGCTTCCCTCATACACGAACTTTGAAAAATCACTGAGGAAGTTTGGCTAGGGAAATAAATTTGAATTTTGGCACAGGTCAATTATTTGGACAGGAAAAGGTGTTCAAAATGTTTGGGGTCAAATGGGCAAAGATAAATAGTACTTGCTTCACAATGTGCCACTTAGGACAGAATAGGAAATGAATTTATTGAGCATGATGAGAAATATGTCCAGTGAAATATTTTGCCATATTTGAGGAAGATATGACCCAAATAATTTATAAGAATTATTTGGGGATTTTTGGATGGGCAGAAATATAGGTTGCTTCACAACCTAGGGCAGATAGGGTTATTCCTTTAATAGAAAAAGGAATATTCCTGAGAAAAAGAAATTAGGGAATGGTCATGAAGTGAAGTGACATGATCTTGCTAAGGTTTTGAGGATCATGAGTCACTTGGGAGAGGAAATGAAGATGATTTCCCAGGTGACAAGGCCACAGAACCACTCCAAAAGAAAAACAGAGCAAAAACCAATTAAATTAAAAGAAAAAGAAAAGGGCCAAAAACCAGGCCGTTACAATGGACCTCAATCTAGCGTTAGCCAGTGCCACGTGTACAATCGCCAACCTTTCATCTCAGCAAAATGACGGTCAAGTAGTGCACACAGTTCTGCATCATGAAGCTTGCTTAGCTCTCCTAAGTAAGAAGTTAATTCTGCATACAGCATATAGTCTTCTATCGATGCCCCGATCGTACCAAACTTAGATTCATAATACCCATGTACTTCCTGCACAGTCAAGTTAATTGGGAAAAAGAAGAACTTGTGAGATATAATCAACATCCAGTAAAAGGAATCTATTCAACATGTTACAACTGAGCATAGCAATTGAATTCTTAATGTCCCTTCAGCAACCAACCAAAGATAAGGCGGTTTATACAGGACATTGGTTGGTTGAGTGGTTTTCGATGAGGATGCAAAGATAACAGAAGAAGTCCCAATCATGATAGTTTGCATCACTACGTATTAACACATAATGGGATTAATATCGAAAAAACAAATGAATGTTTTATGTCAATGCTGCTAGTTGCTCCTGCAATTCTGCTTATGCCACTGCTTTTTTCTAATTATCAAAATGCCATTACTCCATTGAAACTACATGCATCTTTGCAAATAACATCTCAATCTCATCTTCGCCATTATCTTCCATTTCTCGAAACAGCCGGACGAAGCTTTGGCCGATCGACTAACTCGTCACACGCAGAACACTCGCGTATGCAAGCTACGTCATCCCACGTGTGCCGGCGCAACCACCCACTCCCTTATCTTTTCTCCCTTGCCACATGTTTCGACGCATGCACCATCCCCCTTCTCGATGCTTACTTCCATCGCCGCTCCGCCACTACTACTACGACTGCTCCTTCCCTTGGCTGCCCCTTCCCCTAGAGCTGATGCATGGAAGTGCCCCCATGAAGCCCACAGTCATCGTGTGTGCCGCAGCGAGCGCCGTAGTGGAGGCTGAAAGAGGTCAACATGTGGAGCTAGCTACAACCAACGCAAAAAGAAGCTACAACCGGGTGCTACACCCCGCGATGCGCCGTCACCGCCGATGCTCGAACTGAAGCCGCATTCGGCATCCAGCAGATCACTGGCCTTGCATGTTACAACGGTGGCCGTTACATTTTTTGTTCTTCAACCAGCCATTGAAAAAGCTGCAACCGATCATTGAAAAGTTGCGATGGTAGCAACTAACATGGATGCAAACAGTGCTGGAACCAGGGCAACATGATGCTGGAAGCAATGGTATTTTTTCTTGCGGCGGCGGTAATTTTTTGCTGCGAGCGATGATGTGTTTTGCTGGGACAGCGGTGGCTTTTGTTGTGACGGCGCTGATTTTTTTTGGAACTGAGGTTTATTTTTGCTGGAACCAGCAAATGTGGGTGACAAGATGCTGGGGTGGCATGCATGGCGAGCTTCAACTGGCGATGCCCGGCATCGTCGATGCTGGAACCGTCGATGGGGACGGTGGGGGATGGAGTAGCTAGCACACACAATTGCTACAAAGACTAGTGGCAGGCACTACACCAGCGCTATAATGTGTGTTGTGATGCCTCCTGCGGCAAGCTTCAAACGGCAACAGAAACGACCGCGAGCAGCAACTAAGGGCGGCACGCCAGAACACCACGATGCTGGCGCTATCAATGAGAAAGGGGACAAATGCAGTCGACCCAACTGCGATGAAGGAGGTGATCAGGGGAAATCCAAGGGTGCGGTGCAGGGGGCATATCAAACGGCCGTGATGCGACTGGCCAGAACAAAAGTACACGGCCGAATGATACAAGATAGCAAAGAGGCCCTCGTACAAAGCAGATTGTGATAACCAGGCAACAGAGATACACGCAACTACATTTCCGAGAACTAACACCTGTAGGCATGGATACATGCCATGATACGTCCTAAAAAACCTAAACTCCACGACAACGCCCTTGGAAGGGGAAATGGTGCAAAGCATCGCCTCCATGAGGCAGCCAGGACACCGATGATGAGCACAGACCTCCAGATCCATATTTGGGCACTACAACACCTCTTGCCACCCACACGACCTGGAGGCATAGCCACCGCCGCCGCCATGATGCTCGCCGGAGAGAGAATCATGTGGACCACCAATCAGGGCTGCCTCCCCGTCATCCAAGACTCGAGGCTCTACAAATCGTCCACATCCCAGCACACCAACCACGGTAGGAAGAGCAAAAGTCACCTTCTTCCAATCCTTGCCCGTCATCAGCCACCAAGTCGACATATACGCCTCCACGGTAGGAAGCATCAACGTCCAAGTAGTCACATCCCTAGCTAGTGATAAAATTTAGGGTTTAAACCCTTTTAAGATGGCTTATGAGGCTTTTTTATTTCCCTTAATTCCAATTTAAAGGAAAATGAACATGAGGTATGCATCCTTAACTACTCTAGTACATTAGCACTAGCTAGGGATGTGACACTGCGGCTCCACCCATTCCTGGTGTATTGGAGGAGGCTCTACCCAGTTATTGCCGACGGCCGCCGTCGAGCAACCCTCGGCCATAGCCCACTGGGCATCGCTCGGTACGACAGCATAGTGCCTCCAGGACACCTCGCGTCACACAATTGAGCCCGCACGCCATAATTCCGGAGTAGCATGCCCGAGCATGCAGCCACACAACGTCACACCACCACCACAGCATCCGCCCGCAGCCCGATATCACCTATTGCACCCCAACCCTGCCACTGCACACATGCATGCACATACGTCGGGATGCCACAATCCACCTCCAAGGACCTGGCCAGATATGGGTTGAATCATGGGCCACCCTTGCTCCGCCCGTACTCCGCACAAGCACCACACACACCATGCACCCATCCGGCCCAGGCGCCAGTAGAGAGCAGCCCCAGGCCACTCCTAGCGCCGGCGTCCGGATCTGGTAGGACCAGATCGAGCCACCATGGACTCGCAGCACGCACCTTCTAGGCAACGTTG
>NC_041388.1:706506352-706518327 GCF_002162155.2 Triticum dicoccoides | reverse complement strand
CACACAAACACGGTGAGGGGTCGGGGCGAACTCTTGCTCGGGGGCACGTAGGTGATGGGGCCCATCATAAAAAGGTAAAATTTGCACAAAAAAAGGGGGTCTACATCATGGTGTTGTCCTAAGGATTTGTGAAAGAGAAATTGAGCGGGCAACTAGACGAAGGTGAAGATCAATTACGCTGACTGGGGGAAGAATGCCCCAATTTGGATACTAGTATGTTGGGAACATGACGATAGCTGGGTCATGTTCCTCGTGACTGGACGTGTGTACTCCTCTAAAGTAATGGCCTAAATGCAACAACATTGCCAAAAAGCAACGGCATATTCATAAATAGCTGAAATGCGAAGGCATAGTGAAAATCGCACAGGAGATTAGTATCATTGACATAATTTTCTCATTACTATTAATGCCTAGTGTAAAAATTATGTCTACAAAATATAAGTTTTGTTGTTAAGACATCCAGTATTGAAACAACAATCTGAACACTTTACAAACTAAAAGCTATCGTGGATTGAACATACAGTTTGAGCACATTTATAATGCTGAATACATGTTATGATTAACAGGTCATACGAGAGAGACAACTACTGGAGAGTGGCGTTTCAGCGCCCGAGCTTAGATGAGTTCGGGCAAAATCAAAAATTCGCAAAAAATAGAAAATAAACTCATAAAATTCTGAATTTTTTTGCAAGCAAGATGCCTGTGTGCGTGATCTTCGTGCAAATTTTGGTAGAGTTTTGACATTCCAGGTGCACGCGACAAAAAAGACAAAATTCGGCTTTGTGAGTAAGGTTACTGTTCAGACACTGTTCCGGACGGTTTTCTCTTCTTTGCCACGAACTCCGCAGATGTTCAAATGGGCTGAAAATTTGCACGCACATCATCCACTCGGATTTTTTGATTTTTTTTCCTATTTTTTATGGCGCTACTGTTCACCAGGTTCATATAGACCTGGGCACCGAATTGGATATTCACAACTACTGTTTCTACTATAAAAGATACCAAATAAAGCAATGGTCCACAATGCAACAATCTATGAGAGTACAACAGAAAAAAGAATCAGAACCTGAAATATGGTGCATGGAGGTCGATAGGCATCTCTTTAAATCCTTCCCCGCATTGAGGGCACTAATTAGAAAGACACATATTCATTTATAAGATTAGCAATTTCATGTGCACATATCGTCAATGATTCGTGAACATCAGTTAACATGAGGCACCTGTGTTTTGAATAATGCATGTTACCTTTACACTCTCATTCCCACAAAGCTGGTACTTGAGCCACCTTATCAGGCACGACCAGCCGTAGACATGTCCGCAAGGAATGCAACTGCATATGGGAGATAGGAGCACTAGTAGAAAAAGGGCCATTTGTCCCGGTTCATAAAGGCCTTTAGTCCCGGTTCTGGAATCGGGACTAAAGGGTCGTTACTAAAGCCCCCCCCCCCTTTAGTCCCGGTTCTTATACCGGGACTAAAGGCCCTCCACGTGGCCACTGCGTGGAGATCCACCTTTAGTCCCGGTTGGTAACACCAACCTGTACTAAGGAAATTTTATATTAAAAAGTTGATATTTTTTTTGTAATTTTTCCCGAATTTTCAAATTTTGAATTATTTTAACCTCTAATCTCTAATCAACCCCTCATCACTGCTCAATTTAACCTCTAATCTCTAATCACCCCTCATCATTCCAAATCATCTAACTTCCTGGACGGTCATCCGTCCTCTCACTACCCCAGCTTGAGCACGCTTAACTTTAGGGTTCTATTCTCCCTTGTTTCCAAGTCTGCACTTGTTGTTTTCCTGGCAATAGTAAGATGTCAATCCTATTAACTCTCAGGAGTTTAGTTTGAGCATGAAGTCACACATTTCACTGTTTGAGTTTGAAACTATCGTTCTAAAAAATAAAAATTATTTAGTAACACTAATATTTCTTGAATAAGTAGTTTGACCATTGTTTGACCATTGTTTGACCACAGTTTGACCAGATTTGACCAAAATTCAAAAAAATTGAAATAATTATTTAGGAACACTAATATTCTTGAATAATTATTTAGTAGCACTAATACTTCTTGAATAAGTAGTTTGACCAGATTTAACGAAAATTAAAAAAACTGAAATTTGAGCATAACTTTTTTTCCTTTTAGAATGTGAGGATTCTAAAAATTTGCAAACAGGCCGTAGGCTATCAAAATCAGATGCGGATTTTCGTGCTGAACATTTTCATATATTATACGTTTTTTCGGACATCGTATGCAAAAGTTATAGCCGTTTTATATTTTCCCTACACTTTTTGCAACACATGTCCAAATTTAAGTTTTAAAATTTTCCTAACTAGTAGATGTAGTAACATAACTACATCTCGAAGGATTTTAACTTTTGAAGTTTTTATCATTTTCTTTTACTTTTTACAAAACTGAAAAGGCGATACAGGGGGTAGAATTTAAAATTGCACCATTAGTACCAGTTCGTGGCACCAACCGGTACTAAAGGTCTACCTTTAGTACTGATACGTCTCCGTCGTATCTATAATTTTTGATTTTTCCATGCCAATATTATTCAACTTTCATATACTTTTTGGAAACTTTTTATATTATTTTTGGGACTAACATATTGATCCAGTGCCCAGTGCCAGTTCCTGTCTGTTGCATGTTTTTGGTTTCGCAGAATATCCATATCAAACGGAGTCCAAACGGGATAAAAACGGACGGAGCTTATTTTTGGCAAATATGGAAAATTTGGAAGGAAAATCAACACGAACCAGTGGCCGAAGTGGTCACTACGCAGGAGGGTGGGCCTGCCCCCTGGGCACGCCCCTACCCTCGTGAGCCCACCATAAGGCGGTTGACGCTCTTCTTTTGCCGCAAGAAAGCTAATATTCGGAAAAAATCACGGCGAAGGTTTCAGGCCAATCGGAGTTACGAATCTCCATACATATACGAAACGGTGAAACAGAGCCGGAACAGAACGCAGAACCAGAGAGAGACAGAGAGATAGATCCAATCTCGGAGGGGCTCTCGCCCCTCCCACGCCATGGGAGCCAAGGACCAGAGGGGAAACCCTTCTCCCATCTAGGGAAGAGGTCAAGGAAGAAGAAGAAGAAGAAGAAGAAGAAGAAGAAGAAGAAGAAGAGGGGCCCTCTCCCCCTTGCTTCCGGTGGTGCCGGAGCGCTGCTGGGGCCATCACCATCACCGCCATCTTCACCAACAACTTCACCGCCATCATCACCAACTCTGCCCCCCTCTATGCAGCGGTGTAACCTCTCTCTTACCCGCTGTAATCTCTACTTAAACATGGTGCTCAACGCTATATATTATTTCCCTATGATGTATGTCTATCCTATGATGTTTGAGTAGATCCGTTTTGTCCTAATGGCTATTTGATGATCGTGATTGGTTTGAGTTCTATGTTTTATTATTGGTGCTGTCCTATGGTGCTCTCCGTGTCGCGCAAGCATGAGGGATTCCCGCTGTAGGGTTTGCAATATGCTTATGATTTGCTTATGGTGGGTGGCGTGAGTGACAGAAGCACAGACCCGAGTAAGTAGGTTGTTTGCGTATGGGATAAAGGGGACTTGATACTTTAATGCTATGGTTGGGTTTTACCTTAATGAATCTTTAGTAGTTGTGGATGCTTGCTAGAGTTCCAATCATAAGTGCATATGATCCAACTAGAGAAAGTATGTTAGCTTATGCCTCTCTCTCAAATAAAATTGCAATAATGATTACCGGTCTAGTTATCGATTGCCTAGGGACAAATAACCTTCTTGTTGACAAAAGCTCTCTACTAAAACTAACTTAGTTGTGTCTTTACCTAAACAGCCCCTACCTTTTATTTACGTGCTCTTTATATTCTTGCAAACCTATCCAACAACACCTACAAAGTACTTCTAGTTTCATACTTGTTCTAGCTAAAGCGTGCGTAGAGTTGTATCCGTGGTCGATAGAACTTGAGGGAATATTTGTTCTATCTTTAGCTCCTCGTTGGGTTCGACACTCTTACTTATCGAAAGAGGCTACAATTGATCCCCTATACTTGTGGGTTATCAAGACCTTTTTCTGGCACCGTTGGCGGGGAGCAATAGCGTGGGGTGAATATTCTCGTGTGTGCTTGTTTGCTTTATCAGTAAGTAATTTTTATTTGTTGTTCTTAGTTTTTTTCTATCTTTAGTTATGGGTAGGAAACGCAAAATACCAAAAAAATAGTTGTACCTACTGAACCAATGGTTGAAGAACCACTCAAAATCTATCACACTGTTGAAGCTTATTACTTGGATCATCTTCGATCCCTATGTGCTCGTGCTGAAACCCCAACTAGCTTAGTTGAGGGAAAATCCTTAGATGAGCATGCTTGTTATGTGCAATATCGAATACCTGAAAAAGGGAAAATTCTATTGGGTCAAATTCGTCGTTTGCAATGCTATGCTTGGAATTTATGTGAAATTTATGATTTTACTTGTTGCTCTGAAAACCCTAAGAAACACCTTCCCTATCAATGTGAGTTTAGTGATAATGGAATCGTATCTTCATATGCTAAGGGTGTTTAGAATTACTATGATGTTCAACAAATTGAAGAATTTGTTGCTTTTAAGGGTGCTTATGAAATTTCTTCTTTGATTGAAAAGTATGATGCTACTCTTTACAAATGTGAAAATTTTGCCATATTTAAATATTGCTATGATAATTATGCTTATAATGCCTATGTTGAACCATATATTGAGTACTACTCCGCTGTCCAAGAAGAGACTAAAATTTTGCAGGAGTCTATGGAAGAAAAATTGATGAAACTGTAAGCTCATTGGATGAAAAAGATGATGAGGAGAGCGAAGAACAAAAGGAGGAAGAGCGGATTAGCTACCCGTGCCCACCTTCTAATGAGAGTAACTCTTCAACTAATACATTGTTTAATTTCCCTTCATGCTTACCGGAGGATGATTGCTATGATGATTGTTATGATCTCGTTGATTCTTTTGAAATATCCCTTTTTGATTATGCTTGCTATGCTTGTGTCCAAGATGCCAATATGAATTATGCTTATGGAGATGAACTTTCTATAGTTCCTTATGTTAAACATGAAATTGTTGCTATTGCACCCACACATGATAGTCCTATTATCTTTTTGAATTCTCCCAACTACACTATATCGGAGAAGTTTGCACTTATTAAGGATTATATTGATGGGTTGCCTTTTACCGTTGCACATGATGATTTTGATAGATATAATATGCATGTGCTTGCTGCTCCTACTTGAAATTATTATGATAGAAGAACTATATCTCCACCTCTCTATGTTTCCAATACGATAAAATTGCAAGAAACTGTTTATACTATGCATTGGCCTTTACTAGGTGTGCATGAATTGTTCTTTTATGACATGCCGATGCATAGAAAGAGAGTTAGACTTCACCACTTCTTGATATATGTTGATTTGTGCTCACTACTAAATTACAAATCATTGTTGATTAAAATTGGCTTTGATATACCTTGGGATCCGGGTGGATCCATTACTTGAGCACTATATGCCTAGCTTAATGGCTTTACAGAAAGCGCTGCCAGGGAGACAACCCGGAAGTTTTAGAGAGTCATTTATTTCTGTTGAGTGCTTTCATATAGTTTAAAAACAACAAAAATAAAGAGGGGAACCCAAAACTTTTTCAAAAAGAAAAGCGAAAGTGAGAAAGACGAGCATTGTTGATGTGGGAGCTAGCCTTGAACTTTGTTCATGCTCACAGAAACTTTGTGAATCTTGATTACAGAAACTTTTTCAACAAAATAATTATCCCCTTGTACAATTCCATTGTATTATAAAAATAATGTGCCAAGGTTTGCCTTGAGGATGTTTACATTTGCTTGATGGTATGTACGGTGCAGGACAGAAACTTTGGCTATAGTGCGCGATTTTACATTTTTAGCTGGAACGTCAAATGGTTATGATTATTTTTGCACTGTCTTGCTGTACAAATTTATTATTTTTCCTAATTGTGGCATAATTTTGCAAGTATCATAAGTACGGTGAATGTTCAGATTGCTACAGACTGTTCTGTTTTATACAGATTCTGTTTTTGATGCATAGTTTGCTTGTTTTGATGAACCTATCAATTTATATCAGTGGATTAAGCCATGAAAAAGTTATATTACAGTAGACACAATGCAAAAACAAAATATGAATTGGTTTGCAACAGTACTTAGAGTAGTGGTTTGCTTTATTATACTAACGGATCTTACTGAGTTTTCTGTTGAAGTTTTGTGTGGATGAAGTGTTCGATGATCGAGATGGTCTCGATGTGAGATGAAGGAAGAGAGGCAAGAGCTCAAGCTTGGGGATGCCCGAGGCACCCCAAGTAAATATTCAAGGATACTCAAGCGTCTAAGCTTGGGGATGCTGGGGAGGCATCCCCTCTTTCTTCAACAAGTATCGGTATGTTTTCAGGATTCGTTTCGTTCATGCGATATGTGCAATCTTGGAGCGTCTTTTGCATTCAGGTTTTTATTTTTATTTTATGCACCATGCTGGTATGAGATGGTCCTTGGTTTATTTATAGAATGCTCTTTGCACTTCACTTATATCTTTTGAGTATGGCTTTATAGAATGCTTCATATGCTTCACTTATATCATTTGAAGTTTGGATTGCCTGTTTCTCTTCACTTAGACAACCGCCATTTGTAGAATGCTCTTTTGCTTCACTTATATTTGTTAGAGCGTGGGCATATCTTTTGTAGAAATAATTAAACTCCCTTGCTTCACTTATATCTATTTAGAGAGATGACAGGAACTGGTCATTCACATGGTTAGCCATAAAAACCTACATAAACTTGTAGATCGCTGAATATGATATGTTTGATTCCTTGCAATAGTTTTGCGATATAAAGGTGGTGATATTAGAGTCATGCTAGTCGAGTAATTGTGAAATTGAGAAATACTTGTGTTGAGGTTTGCAAGTCCCGTAGCATGCATGTATGGTGAATCGTTATGTAACAAAGTCGGAGCATGAGGTGTTTATTGATTGTCTTCCTTGTGATTGGCGGTCGGGGACGAGCGATGGTCTTTTCCTACCAATCTATCCCCCTAGGAGCATGCGCGTAGTACTTTGTTTCGATGACTAATAGATTTTTGCAATAAGTATGTGAGTTCTTTATGACTAATGTTGAGTCCATGGATTATACGCACTCTCACCCTTCCATCATTGCTAGCCTTTTCGGTATCGTGCATTGCACTTTCTCACCTCGAGAGTTGGTGCAAACTTCGCCGGTGCATCCAAACCCCGTGATATGATACGCTCTGTCACACATAAACCTCCTTATATCTTCCTCAAAACAGCCACCATACCTACCTATCATGGCATTTCCATAGCCATTCTGAGATATATTGCCATGCAACTTCCATCATCAGCATATACATGACTTGAGCATTTATTGTCATATTGCTTTGCATGATCGTAAGATAGCTAGCATGATGTTTTCTTAGCTCGTCCGTTTTTTGATGTCATTGCTACGTTAGATCATTGCACATCCCGGTACACCACCGGAGGCATTCATATAGAGTCATATATTTGTTCTAGTATCGAGTTGTAATATTGAGTTGTAAGTAAATAAAAGTGTGATGATCATCATTATTAGAGCATTGCCCCGGTGAGGAAAGGATGATGGAGACTATGATTCCCCCACAAGTCGGGATGAGACTCCGAACTTTACAAAAAAATAAAAGAGGCCAAAGAAGCCCAAATAAAAACAGAGGCCAAAGAAGCCCACCAAAAAAATAAAAAAAATAAAAAATGAGAGAAAAAGAGAGAAGGGGCAATGTTACTATCCTTCTACCACACTTGTGCTTCAAATTAGCACCATGTTCTTCATATAGAGAGTCTCTTGAGTTATCACTTTCATATACTAGTGGGAATTTTCATTATAGAACTTGGCTTGTATATTCCAACGATGGGCTTTCTCAAATTCCCTAGGTCTTCATGAGCAAGCAAGTTGGATGCACACCCACTTAGTTTCAGTTTGAGCTTTCATATACTTATAGCTCTAGTGCATCCGTTGCATGGCAATCCCTACTCCTCACATTGATATCTGTCGATGGGCATCTCCATAGCCCGTTAATACGCCTAGTTAATGTGAGATTTTCTCCCTTTTTGTCTTCTCCACATAACCCCCATCATCATATTCTATTCTACCTATTGTGCTATGTCCATGGCTCACGCTCATGTATTGCGTGAAAGTTGAAAAGGTTTGAGAATGTCAAAAGTATGAAACAATTGCTTGGCTTGTCATCGAGGTTGTGCATGATGTGAATATTTTATGTGGTGAAGATGGAGCATAGCCAGACTATATGATTTTGTAGGGATGATCTTTCTTTGGCTATGTTATTTCAATAAGACATAATTGCTTGGTTGGTATGCTTGAAATATTATTGTTTTTATGTCAAAGGATAGACTATTGCTTTGAATCACTCGTGTCTTAATATTCATGCCATGATTAGACATATGATCAAGATTATGCTAGGTAGAATTCCACATCAAAAATTATCTTTTTATCATTTACCTACTCGAGGACAAGCAGGAATTAAGCTTGGGGATGTTGATACGTCTCCGTCGTATTTATAATTTTTTATTGTTCCATGCCAATATTATTCAACTTTCATATACTTTTTGGCAACTTTTTATATTATTTTGGGGACTAACATATTGATCCAGTTCTCAGTGCCAGTTCCTGTCTGTTGCATGTTTTTGGTTTCGCAGAATCTCCATATCAAACGGAGTCCAAACGGGATAAAAACGGACGGAGCTTATTTTTGGAAAATATGGAAAATTTGGAAGGAAAATCAATGCGAACCAGTGCCCGAGGTGGTCATGAGGCAGGGGGGCGCGCCCCCTACCCTCGTGAGCCCACCGTAAGGTGGTTGATGCTCTTCTTTTGCCGCAAGAAAGCTAATATTCGGAAAAAAAATCACGACGAAGGTGTCAGGACAATCGGAGTTACGGATCTCCATATATATACGAAACGGTGAAACAGAGCCAAAACAGAACGCAGAACCAGAGAGAGACAGAGAGATAGATCCAATCTCGGAGGGTCTCTCGCCCCTCCCACGCCATGGGAGCCAAGGACCAGAGGGGAAACCCTTCTCCCATCTATGGAGGAGGTCAAGGAAGAAGAAGAAGAAGGGGTCCCTCTCCCCCTTGCTTCCGGTGGCGCCGGAGCGCTGCCGGGGCCATCACCATCACCGCCATCTTCACCAACAACTTCACCGCCATCATCACCAACTCTTCCCCCCTCTATGCAGCGGTGTAACCTCTCTCTTACCCGTTGTAATCTCTACTTAAACATGGTGCTCAATGCTATATATTATTTCCCTATGATGTATGGCTATCCTATGATGTTTGAGTAGATCCGTTTTGTCCTAATGGCTATTTGATGATCGTGATTGGTTTGAGTTGTATATTTTATTATTGGTGTTGTCCTATGGTGCTCTCCGTGTCGCGCAAGCGTGAGGGATTCCCGCTGTAGGGTTTGCAATATGCTTATGATTTGCTTATGGTGGGTGGCGTGAGTGACAGAAGCATAGACCCGAGTAAGTAGGTTGTTTGCGTATGGGATAAAGGGGACTTGATACTTTAATGATATGGTTGGATTTTACCTTAATGAATCTTTAGTAGTTGCGGATGCTTGCTAGAGTTCCAATCATAAGAGCATATGATCCAAGTAGAGAAAGTATGTTAGCGTATGCCTCTCTCTCAAATAAAATTGCAATAATGATTACCGGTCTAGTTATCGATTGCCTAGGGACAAATAACCTTCTTGTTGACAAAAGCTCTCTACTAAAACTAACTTAGTTGTGTCTTTACCTAAACAGCCCCTACCTTTTATTTGCGTGCTCTTTATATTCTTGCAAACCTATCCAACAACACCTACAAAGTACTTCAAGTTTCATACTTGTTCTAGGTAAAGCGAACGTCAAGCATGCATAGAGTTGTATCGGTGGTCGATAGAACTTGAGGGAATATTTTTTCTACCTTTAGCTCCTCGTGGGGTTCGACACTCTTACTTATCGAAAGAGGCTACAATTGATCCCCTATACTTGTGGGTTATCAAGTACCGGTTGGTGCCACGAACTGGTACTAATGCCTCAACCCCATTTGTCCCGGTTGGTGGCTTGAACTGGGACTAAAGGTCTAACCTTTAGTACCGGTTCATGCCACGAACCGGTACTAATGGGCATCACACGCTTTAGTCCCGGTTTGTGGCACCAACCGGGACTAATGGTCGCATTTGAACCGGGACTAATGCATGTATGCTTCCCTAGCTGCTCGAACCGGGACTAATGCTCACATTAGTCCCGGTTCGTAATGCAACCGGGATTAACGCTCTTTTCTAGCTGAACCAAAGCCTTGTTTTCTAATAGTGGAGATGATCTAGAGCAGCCGCATTTATGCGTACATGTATAAAATCTAGAACCAAGAAAAATAGAAGAAAAGCTGGCTGATCTTACCATCAAGACACAATATACAACAAGCACCATGAAAGGTCCACCTAAGCTCTACCAGCGGCAGCTTGCCGTCGTACACTATGTTATCGCCTGCTGCCACCTCCTCAAAACCCCACCGAAATCTTCTATCCGGCACCACCGAGTTCACTTGACATAGCCACTGCCACAAACCCTTGTCACTTCGGTCTCACCGAGATGGGATTGCAACCTCTTTGTTTCCCTTCGTAACGTTTCAGTCCAACCGAGATGAGCAATCGGTCCCACCGAGATTGCAATGCAAACTGCGAATCATTCCCACCGAGTTTGCCTGACCAACTCTCTGTTTGTCTATCACCAAAATTGGTCCCACCGAGTTTGTATAATCGGTCTCATCGAGATTACGTTATGCCCTAACCCTAATGGAATCGGTACCACTGAGTTGACATGTCGATCCCACCAAAAATCCTAAAATTCACATTTTGAACTAGATCGCTCTGACCGAGTTTTATAATTCGGTCCCACCGAGTTTGGTGATTTGTGTGTAATGATTAGATTTTGTGTGTAGGCTATATATACCCCTCCACCCACTCTTCATTCGTGGAGAGAGCCATCAGAACATGCCTACACTTCCAACATACATTTTCTGAGAGAGAACCACCTACACTTGTGTTGAGGTCAAGATATTCCATTCCAATCACATAAAGCTTGATCTCTTGCCTTCCGCAAGTTTCTTTCCACTCAAATCATCTTTCTAACAAATCCAATCCTATGAGAGAGAGTTGATTGTTGGGGAGACTACCATTTTAAGCACAAGAGCAAGGAGTTCAGCATCAACACACTCCTAGATTGGTTAGGTGTCACTTGGGAGCCTCCGTCAAGATTGTGGAGTTGAACCAAGGAGTTTGTACGGGCAAGGAGATCGCCTACTTCATGAAGATCTAGCCTAGTGAAGCAAGTCCCACTGCTAGGAAAAGGGTTATAGCTAATATGGACATTAATGACGCACCATGTATGTGGTGCACCACTACTATATAGCAGTGGCGCGCCAGATACTGGTGCGCCATTAGTGTTGTCATTACTAATGGCGCACCAGACCATGGTGTGCCATTACTAACTTTTTATTTTTTTTATTTTTCCAAAACTAGTAATGGCGCACAAAGGCACAGTGCGCCATTACTAGTTTCAACTAGTAATGGCGCACCACACACTCTGTGCGCCAATACTAACATTTTTTTTTTACTTTTTTTTTCAATACTAGTAATGGCGCACCAGTGTATAGTGCGCCATTACTAGTTCAAACTAGTAATGGCGGACCACAACCACGGTGCACCACTACTAACAATTTTTTTGCAAAAACTAGTAATGGCGCACCACGTAAGAGGTGCGCCATTAGTAACCAGGGTTACTAATGGCACATTGTTAGTGGTGCGCCATTACTAACTTTCTTTGCAACCCCACCCCCCCACCCCCGTGGACCGCCTTTTCAGTTTTCGAAAAAAGAAAAGAAAATGATGGAAA
>NC_041388.1:706459697-706505878 GCF_002162155.2 Triticum dicoccoides | reverse complement strand
GGAAATTTCAAAAAAAAAAAGCTTCCCATGTGATATGTTGTCTAGTTGTTGGGAAAATTTACAAATATGAATTTCGACTTTATTTGCAAAATCTCTCTGGAATTTAGTAAAACGGGCATAACTTTTGCATACGAAATCGGATTAAAATGTTTTTATATGAAAAATCATCTAATCAAAAAGTTACATCTGAATTGAACGGGCGGAACTATGTTCAAGATTTTCAGAATCCCCAAAAACTAACAGAACGAAAGATACGGGGCTTTTAAGATCTAGAGGGGGGAAAATGGAAAAAAATCAAACTTATTAGCGGCACACCATTTGCTAGCACTACAAGAGATCGGGCCTACTATGACGAGCTAAAAAATGTCATCGAATAGCTAATAACGTCACAAATTAACCCCGGTGACATTTTATGGGCGTCACAAGCATCGTCACGGAATCCCCGTCACAGATTACTCCTAGTGACGGCGCGCGCGCAAAAACGTCGTCGAAATTGGGACCTTCGGTGACATTATATAGAACGTCTTCGACTTGCTATTTCCATGACGGTCAATTAATGTCACATGTTAGGAGAAAATATGCCATATTGCACCATATTCGGTGACGAGGCAATGTCACTAACTTTATGCCACATCAACACCCATAGGCTATCCCACTACAAGTGCCACTACTTTTATTATGGATGAAGATGACATCATCAAAAATATAGTTACTTTCGAATATAAATTTCAATGAAAAAGTATTTACTTCACATCACATCACATCAGATTATATGAAAAAGTTAAAGAGAAAAATCACATCATAAATTTATATGAAAGTCAAATCATATTATATATGAAATCGTCTCAGCTAAATCATTCTGTAATCAAAAATGACAGTAAAAAACTGACTCAAGTTTGACACAGATAATAGACAAGATGAAAACTAATATTAACTAAAGACCACATATGTTATCCTGATGATTCCAATGCAAGGATGGCATTCATGAACCATCTGGTTTGGACTGGGACTCCTGAGTTGCTTGAGCCCTCAAGAGAAAATCAAGCAGATTATCCGTCTCCTTTTGCTTCTTTGTCCAAGCTTCATTCTTCTCTTGCTGGATCTTCTTTAGAGCTTCCAATTCTTCTTGCTGCTTATTTTGTATCTCTTCAAATGCTCTTTGTTGTGCTTCAAGTCTTGCGGCTAACTCCTCCCGATGCCTATAAATCAGAAAACACAACAATATTGCATCGTATTGAGATGAAAACAGACAAGATAACAAGGTACAAGGGTACCGATTTGAAATAGAGAAGTACATTATTAAATTCCAAGGCAAGCATGTGGATGGGCTAATGAAACAGTAAACCCAAGAATAACTTATAATGTTTTAAAATATGCATAACCAACAACTTGATTACAGGAAGCATCACCAAAAGGATATCAAGTCAACAGCCCAGGTTAAAAGAAGCACTTGTTAGTTGAACTTTTGTTCACTGCAATGAGTGCACTGTGCACACAGAAGCAAGCAAAAAGAAAGAACAAGAACAGAAAGGGGAATAAGATAATTACCTATCATTTGCATCTCTTGCCTCTCTATCCTTCTGTTCAATTCTTTCTTCTAAAACTTTGATCTGGGCTGATGAAGTAGAGCTCCCAGACCTCCCGGATCTTGATGCATACCCCATGCTGGAAAGGAAGGTGCTATGGGCGCTTTCTTCCTTTAGAACTTCAGCCACAATCGTTGTATCGGATACTGGCTGCTCACCTTCTGATTGTGTTTTCCTTTTCTTTTCCATCGCATTCTGTAGTATAAAGAAAAACATTGATTCTAAGGCAAAGTTCATATGCTAGATTACACTTGATCAATATGAGAATCTATTTCAAGTCAGAAACAATGGAGGAAGAAATCTTACATGATCTAGAAGTACCGGCTCGCTCATGCTACCAGTCTTGCTGTTTGTATGGGTGTCTTTGAAAAAATCAATGGGACTTGGGTCCTGATTATTGTACTTGTCTTTTTTCTACAAGATATATGAAATTGTAACATTACTACTACATATATATTGGCCAGATGCAATAGACATAGGACTACAAGTAAGATATTTGGAATTCTTACAAGTTTGCTGAAATAGGCAACATAAGACATGGATCCAGTCTTTTGGTGATGCTTCACAGCTTCTCGGTTTTCCTTATTCATTTGACATATTTTCTATATAAAGAAAATGAATATAAGTATTTACACACGGTATGGTAGATGTGAGTGCAAAAACTATTGTTGGTCGCATATCTTGTTACAAACCTTGTTTCTTTCATCAGACCATTTATTGACAAGGCTGGTCCAATTCTCATGAGTAATATTCGCTGGCTTTTTTGATAATGCTTCCTGAGAAGTGTAACCATTGAAGTATTTCTTCTTTAGCCTGTAGCGTTGTTGTCGAACACCCTTCTGGATTACTTTTGTGCATACATCATTCCCAACCTTGTCATCCTTTTCCATCTCAAAGTTAAGCTGAAATACCAATCATATATAGGATATATCACTAAATTGACTATGCAACATGTGAACACATGAATGAAAATTGAAGGAAAATATCCCACCGCGATATCTTTAATAGCATGGGGAATAACATGTTTGAGTGGGCTTTTGTCATAGTCATTCCAGTGCGTAGCAACATGCATTCTGCTCCTGATGTGAATACCACACTCAGAAGAAAGCTTTGCTGCTTGGACTGGGTCTGTAGGTCTCACTTTCCCCGCTGTAAAATCAATACGCATTTTCCTCCCTCCATTTCTGCTTGCATACTCCTGAAGCCCATGCCCCATGGTTGGTCTACGTCCACGGCCTCTCCTTGACGGTCGTGGTTCAGTTAGACTAGTGGAGCATGCTAATGCATCTACATTACAAGCTGGCAGATAAATTAGAAGGTTACAATTTCAAGTGGAAAATAGAAGGGGTGAAGCGATGATGTCGCATATACCTTGGCCTTGTAATGTAATCATGTTATCTGATTGTCCAGATGTGTGTATCATGTCTTGAGAACCTTGTACCCCTGAATCAGCATCAGGCGAGTTGCTATCCTTAGAAGTTAGGTGAGGTGATGTGTTTGTTGGATTTGGTGCAGAGTGTTCTTGATGGTTTGTAGCTTCAACTGACTCAGTTGTTGTGGTAGCTCTAGATCTTGTTATTCTTGAGGTAGCAGCTGCACTATTTTTGCCTCTGGCACGCTTTTTCGTTTTTGGCATGGTAGAACCTTCAGGTGCCTGGGTCACACAAGTGAGTAAAACAAGGCAGTTAATCAACACCAACTTATGCAATGTCAACATAGGTTCAAATAGGAATGCAGTGAACAGAGATATTATCATCTAGATTAATTAGGAAAAGTGGAGGGACAAAAAATGTGAATAAATCTTTGAGTCAACTATTTGTGATACGTATAGTGCACAGTGGCATACACATGATACAAGCAAGGAGAAATTAAAGCAAGTGAATCCACAGTGTACATATTATTTAAGATGTAAGTCTGCATGATATATTACCATTGCTTTGGACGTAGCAACATCGACCTCCTCTTCATCTGTCAAATCCTCTTCCTCTCCATGGGCCTCCTCTTCAACATCTGGTTCATACTCTAAGTCGCTGCGACCATCAGTAGCTCGTGCATTTTGTGTCGGTTGCACATTAGAGGCACTAGGGTATACAAGGCTACGAGCTAAGCTTTTTATGTCCTTAAGATACTCCCGCTCCGCAGCCTTGCATTCCGCAATCCTTGCATCCCTTTCCTTCAAATACACATCACCCTTGCGTTTCTGTTCCGCAAGATATTCACTGCTATGCATATCACTCTCCAGTACTGGTGGCATGATTTTAGCAACTGGAGCTGGAAAATATAACAGAGAGTGAACTTAATGAATTGCCAAAAGACCTACCAGCCTACATTATCATGACTAGATGACTAAAATCTTCTTAAAGCTGTTTGGAGGAGTACTTGTAACATACATGATTGCATTAAATTATCTCTTGAAACCTGGCTATCATTGCTAGTAGACAAAAAAAAGCTAGATTGTGTAAAACAGTTGTAAACACGCAGCTCTACTAACTAGTAGTTAATGTGTTCCTTTATACTTAAACTTAGAATTGATGCTTGTATAATTTGAGGTGGCAAATACATTACTGTATGATGCTTTTGAGGATTGTAGAACAGATTGAAATAAATAACATACTTGGAAATATGGAGCGTCCAGAATTCAGTTAAACAAGAACAAGTGCAGACTCAGTCTTTAATCAGTTTCAAACAAGTGCAGAGTCACTCTTTATTCAGTTTTGAACGAGAAGAAGTGCAGACTCGGTCTTTATCTAGAATTCGAAATAAAGAACATACATTGTGCACTCCGTATGGTAATATATTGTATCAAGAACAAGAGCAGACTCAATCTTTATTCAGTTATATGATGATCCTAGGTAAGGACTATTTATGGGGTAGCAGAGTCACAAACAGGGACATGGTCGTTGTATTACAGGAAATCTCACGACAACTGAATAAAGACCAAGTAAATCTTACAGAGTTATTGGATTTGCCACATGGTTGCTATATTCAGATATGTAAAGAATTCTCACACCCGTGTGTGCTTTTATCCCCCAAATCCCTTCCCTGATGATCCCTTACGTCTAGAGCTTGGGGTATGAGGAGGGCGGGATGAGAAAATTATGGTGAGCCGCCGCCGATCGCTGCAATCCTTGGGGAAAGAGAGCCGGGTGGGGCGGCCTCCAATCCGCTGTCGCCGGTTGATGCAGTGGATCCGTGCTCGGCCGGTCGGGCGGCCTCCTCCAATCCGCCGTCGCCGGTAGCTCGAATCAGGGAGGAATATAGCGGAGTGCTCACGGGGAGTGGATGCACTTACTTGCAATTGGCAATAGCTAGCCGGAACCGATATGTGTCGTGCTTCAGCTATCACCGGCCTGCTTCTCCCCGCCGCGAAGCGCCGCCAGCTAGAACCGAGAAGATGATCAGATCGAGTCACATATGCCCCGGGAAGAAATAACTAGCCTACATATATAGTCTCCCTAAAAAAACTACAGATATAGTCAACACGCCCAGGCATATACTCCAAGAATATGATAACATGGTTTGTATAGCGTCCGAACTCTTTCCTAATGGCAACGTATAGTCCAAGAATATGATAGCACGATTTGTATAGCGTCCCGTCCGAACTCTTTCTTAATGCCGGTTTGAACTCTTGTACCAATCCTTTTTGCATTGACTCTCCTGTTTTAATGTTAAGTTTTTATAGATAGAACGAAACAACATGACGTCATGAGCGCCCCATTTAAGTTTTTTTGCCTAGTGTGTTTATTATAGATAATAAGAATAAGAAAAAAGTAGCATGTCATCGACTCTCCTATTGCCATTTTAACTTTTGATATAGAACAGAACAAAATTAGCTCACGAGCGCCCAATTGAACTTTTTGACATAGACACACTACCGAACAAAAACAATTGTGTTCAAATTTATATTTTTAGTGCCTGATTAAATTTCTTATTGTGTTCAAAATAATTACAGCGCTCAATAGGCTTTGAAAAATTAATGGCGGGTCCCACTGCCAAAACGGACACATGGCTCCTACATCTCAATAACCCGTGAACTAGCTATGATAGGTCCCACTACTAGACGCTACATGACAAAAAATGATCATCACACATTTGTATTATTCGGTGACTCTAGCTAGTTCGTCATGCAAAATACCAAACCGTCACAGAAATTGGCAACCATGTGTGCTGAAAGGCCGAGGCACTCCAGTGACGTCTAACGTCACCGATCTGCGGTAATTGGTGACGCCACCTACAAGAACATCACACATTAGGCATTTCGGTGACGTTGTCCACCATCGTCACAAGGATTTTCGTCACAGTATGTCAAATTTGCTGTAGTGTAGGTGCGCCACTAGTAACAGAAAAAAATTGGTTTCAAAAATTTTTTTGGAATTTTTTTTCAAAATATGATACGTAATATGATCGTGAAGTTTGAAATATTCTTGAAAATTTCATCACACTCATGAACATGAACAAAGTCCTAGACATCAACAAGGTTTAATAGGATTGATATGATAGATATATCAACAAGTGCATGTTAAGTGAAGTGGTGCTGGAGTTGGATAGAACTGTGAAGTTAAGCGTGCTCGGGCTGGAGTAGTGTGAGGATGGGTGATCTTTCGGGAAGTTTGACCACTTAGTGTGATTTGACTTGAGATTAAGCCATAGTGACCCGAGATTAAGAAAAAAAACGAAAAATAAATTGAAAAATAAATTCTGTAAAAAAAATTGAAAAAATTGTTAGTAATGGCGCACTTCTACGCATACTAATGGTGCACATATATTGCGCCATTAGTATTTGTTACTAGTGGCGTGATAATAGTGGCGCACCTGTAGTGCACCATTAATGGCCAAAACAGGTGCGCCACTAATTAGCCTTTTCCTAGTAGTGTCCTTCATGGGCGATGGCCATGGTGGGATAGACAAGGTTGCTTCTTCGTGGTCCCTTCATGTGTGGAGCCCTCCGTGGACTCGCGCAACCATTACCCTTCGTGGGTTGAAGTCTCCATCAACGTGGATGTACGATAGCACCACCTATCGGAACCACGCCAAAAATCTCCGTGTCTACATTATGTTTGCTCCCTCCAAACTCCTCCCTTTACCTTCATATACAATTGTTTTACATTCCGCTGCTATACTCTTAGAATTGCATGTGTAGGTTGATTACTTGAATTGTGCTAAGTTGCTAAAATCTGCCAAGACTTAAAATTGGGAAAAGGCTAGAATTTTTATTTGGTCAAGTAGTCTAATCACCCCCACCCTCTAGACATGCTTTCGATCCTACAGTTGTCATTTGATGAACGGGATCACATCATTAGAGAATGATGTGATGGACAAGAACATCCGTTAGCTTAGCACTATGATCGTTTAGTTTATCGCTATTGCTTTCTTCATGACTTATACATGTTCCTATGACTCTGAGACTATGCAACTCCCGAATATTGGAGGAACACCTTGTGTGCTATCAAATGTCACAACGTAACTGGGTGATTATAAAGATGCTCTACAGGTGTCTCCGATGGTGTTTGTTGAGTTGGCATAGATCATGATTAGGATTTGTCACTCCGTGTTTCGGAGAGGTATCTCTGGGCCCTCTCGGTAATGCTCATCACTATAAGCCTTGCAAGCAAAGTGACTAATGAGTTAGTTGCAGGATGATGCATTATGGAATGAGTAATGGGACTTGCCGGTAACGAGATTGAACTAGGTATGATGATACCGACGAACGAATCTCGGGCAAGTAACATACCGATGACAAAGGGAACAACGTACGTTGTTATGCGGTTTGACCGATAAACATCTTCGCAGAATATGTAGGAACCAATATGAGCATCCAGGTTCCACTATTGGTTATCCACTGGAGATGTGTCTCGGTCATGTCTATAGTTCTCGAACCCGTAGGGTCCGCACGCTTAACGTTCAATGACGATTTATATTATTAGTTATGTGATTTGATGTACCGAAAGTTGTTCGGAGTCCCGGATGAGATCACAAACATGACGTGGAGTCTCAAAATGGTCGAGACATAAAGATTGATATATTGGACCATGTTACACTACTAGGGAAAACCTTATACACATAACTTTAGCAGTAGCGTGTGTTAAACGAGTAGTACCAGGACTTCAACTAGGAGCAGTACCGTGCCATCATCCACCTCTAGTCTCGGGAGTATGACTCCACTACCGTGCTGCACACTGCTCATGGTGTTGGAGTGACTATTGACATGGCGGTCCACGATGCTGCTTATGCTGATCTGACACGTCTTCGTGGAGAGTATCGGGAGTTGGACACCTCCCCTTTCAGGCACATTGCGATCGCATCCGATGTTGGTGCGGAGGGATACTACACTGTTGCCTACTCCACTGTCACCCGAGAGCCCTTCTACCATCAGAACCTGGTTCTGCATGCTGATGGGCTGTATAGAGCTAACTGAACTCTTCGCCACGAGTTGTACACCACCCGTCAGCACTTGTACCATGCTCTGACGCTATTGCACCCCTCTGTCCGATCTGGTGATTTGTCGCATCCTGTGATCTACCCTAGAGGACCGTGATACCCCAGGGTGTCGGCTGGCCGGATGTGGGAGTCTACTCTCCTGCACTTGGCCCTCTTCTGCCACCTGCGCGTCGTGTTCCGCACCAGAGTATCTGCGGACCCCAGGCTACTCACGTGGAGGACTTCCCGTCGCGTCTCCACCAGCTGTCAGGCTACACCTACCTCCACAGTTCCTCTTGGGACTGATGTAGGCTTGCTTATTAGTATTATATGCATTCAATACGAGCCTGCATGCCGCCTATGATGTTCTTAGGCTATGTACTGACCTCTGTGTATCGAACTCTATGCATGATCACTTTTGTAAGATATGCCAACTACTATGTAGTACCTATCATGTTCCTTTCATTATGCATGTTTCATCATGAATGATTCTTGTCCTTGCAATTTCTCAATGCTGAACTACCCCTGTTATAAATTAGCAGGATGGTTAGACCAGGTGGTCATGGTCGTGGTGGCCATCCCCCACCACCGCCTGAGCACTTGGCTGGGATGATGCAACAGTTCGAGCTGAATCGCCAGTTCATGGAGAATATTATGGCTCAGTTTCCTCGCCCAAATATGAATCAGCAGCCAGCCCAAGTGACTCTACAGGATTTCATGCGCCTCAGCCCAACTGTGTACCGCAGCTCAACTCAGCCTCTGGATGCTGATGACTGGCTCCGTGACATCACCTATGAGATGGAATCTGCTGATGTAGCCCCTGCCAGCTATGTCACCTTTGCTTCCTTCTTCCTGGAAGGACCCGCTGCTCAATGGTGGGATAGCCACAGGGGTACTCTGCCGGTTGGAACAATCATCACCTGGCCAGACTTCCAAGCTGCTTTCCGTGCCCGCTTCATTCCTCAGGGAGTCATGGACCAGAAGAAGCGCGAGTTCCGTAACCTCACCCAGGGCAACAAAACTGTCGAAGCTTATGAGTGGGAGTTTCTGGACTTGTCCCGCTATGCTGAAGAAGACATTGCAACTGATGCACGCAGACAGGAGAAGTTCCGTGATGGCCTTCAAGATGACATCAATCTCGCACTTCTAGTGCAAGACTTTGTTGATTTCGCCACCTTGGTGAACAAGGCTATCAATGTCGAAACTGGTCTACAGGAACACCGGAGCTCTCACAGGCGCAACCATGACACGGGCTCATCTTCGGGCCCGTCCTCGCAGAAGCATATGATATGGATTCCCAACAGCATGTACCAGCCATTTGCACCTGCTCCAAGGCAGTCCTATGATGCACCGCGTCTGCCTCCCCCACCAACTAGGCAGCCAAGACTTTCAGCTCCACCACCCCGAGCTCATGTTCCCACTCCCAATAATGGTCTGTGCTTAAGGTGTGGTCAACCAGGACACCGTGCTAGGGAATGCAACCAGAACCAGAATCAACTGGCCCTTCCTGCAGCTGGCTGTGGAAGCAACCAGCCTCGCAACAACAATGCCAGGTCGTATGGTCGTGTTCATGCCAACCACGTTGATCTTAATTAAGCTCAAGACCAGCCTGCTACTGTGATGGGTACACTCCTCGTAAATTTAGTACCTGCATCTGTTTTATTTGATTCAGGAGCATCGCATGCATTCATGTCAGAAGATTTTGCATACAAGCATGACGTTAAATGTGAGGAGATGAACACTTCGGTAGTGGTAAAAAACCCCGTGGGACAATGTCAAACCTCACTGGTTGGCATCGACGTCCCCGTGGAAATGGAAGGGCTAGAATTCTATGCCTCTCCCATTATCCCGAAGTCGTCTAACATAGACCTCATTCTGGGGATGGATTGGTTGAAAGCGCATACTGCTTCTATAGTTTGCGCCACTAAGACCATCCATCTTCTACACCCTTCCGATGAAATAGTTACTTACCAGGCTCATCTGGTTCAAAATGTCGAGGCACGGCTTTATGCCTTGAATGCATTGAACACTGCACCACTCGAGGGCATTGAAAACATTCTCGTCGTTTGTGAATTCCAAGACGTCTTTCCGAAAGAACTTCCAGGGATCCCCCCTGCTAGAGCTATCGAATTCATCATCGACTTGAAACCAGGCACCACCCCTATAGCCAAATGACCCTACAAGATGCCGCCGCATGAACTCATTGAGCTTAAGGAGGAAATCAACAAGTCTCTTAGCAAAGGTTTCATTTTCCCTAGTTGCTCTCCTTGGGGAGCACCTTCTCTCTTTGTTAAGAAGAAGGATGGGACGAACCGATTAGTCCAAAACTATCGTCCTATTAACCAAGCCACTATTCAGAACAAATATACCCTCCCTCGGATCAATGATCTTTATGATCAACTGGCTGGTTCATCAGTGTTCTCCAAACTCAACTTGAGGTTGGGTTACCACCAGATCCTTGTTCGTGAAGAGGATATCCCAAGATCGCCTTCGTGACTCGGTATGGATCATACGAGTACACCGTCATGTCATTCGGCTTAACGAATGCTCCCGCCACCTTCTCCCGTCTGATGAACTATATAATCATGGATTACCTCGACAAGTTCGCCATGGTTTATCTGGATGATATCCTTGTATTTTCCAAGAACAAGGAGGAACATGTTGAACATCTTCGTCTTGTGATGGAAAAGCTACGGGAGCATCAACTGTAGGCTAAGTATTCCAAGTGTGAATTCTGGCTCCTCGAAGTAACCTATCTTGGGCATGTCATCTCCAAGGATGGTATTGCTGTCAACCATGAACGAGTTCAGGCTATTCTCAATTGGACTCCTCCGAAGAATGTCAAGCAAGTCTGAAGTTTTCTCGATCTCGCCAGCTATTGCCGTCGATTCGTCGAGAACTTCTCCAAGATTGTCAGGCCTCTGACTAACCTGTTGCATAAGGGTGTCAAGTTCCAATGGACAGACAAGTGTCAGAAAAGTTTCCAGGCACTCAAAGACAAGTTGACTTCTGCCCCAGTGCTTGCTCCACCTGATACTAAGAATGACTTCGTCATTTACTGCGACGCTTCCCATCAAGGATTAGGCTGTGTCCTAATGCAAGAGTGCAAAGTGATTGCTTATGCCTCTCGTCAACTGCGCCCTCACGAAGAAAACTACCCAATTCACGACCTCGAGCTTGCTGATGTCATTCATGCTTTGAAGCAGTGGCGACATTACCTTCTCAGTAATTGTTGCGAGATCTTCACCGACCACCAAAGTCTGACGTATCTGTTTACTCAGCCAGACCTGAACCTCCGTCAGCAGAGATGGATGGAGACTGTTGAAGACTTTGACGTGGGTATATCCTGTACCCCAGGCAAGGCTAATGTAATGGCTGATGCTTTGAGCTGCAAGTATTATTGTAACCACCTCCAGGTTCACAAAGTTCAGCCCTCGTTTGTTGAAGAATTCAGAAAGCTGAACCTCCATATTGTTCCCCCTGGTGCACTCGCTCCACCTCCTGAGGAGTTTCACAAGATGAACCTCCGTGTTGTTTCCCAGGGTTCCCTCAATACCTTGGCTGCCGAACCAGATCTCTTGGACTCCATCAAGAGAATTCAGGGATATGACTCTCAAGCCCACAAGATTAAACGCCATCTAGCAGAAGGAAAGCCCTCGTTCTTCACTATCGACGATGATGGTGCCTTGTACTTCAAAGGTCGCCTAGTGGTGCCATGTTTAGAGAAAAACCATGATATGACATAGGACGTTATGAAAGAAGCTCATGATACGCCTCTGTCCATCCATCCTGGTAGTACAAAGATGTACCAAGACATCCGTCAGAGATTCTGGTGATCTAATATGAAGCAAGACATTGATCGTTATGTTGCTGAGTGTGACGTTTGCCGTCGAATCAAAGCAGAACTTCAAAGGCCTACTAGAACTCTGCAACCTATCTCTACTCCTGAATGGAAATGGGACCATGTTGAAATGGACTTCGTCACTGGATTTCCCAAATCACATAAAGGTAATGATGCTATTCTTGTCATCATTGACCGGCTTTCTAAAGTTGTACATTTTCTGGCGGTCAAAGAAACAATCATTGCTAGTCAGCTTGCAACTCTCTACATGTCCAGAATTGTCTCACTTCACGGTATTCCACTAGTTATCAGTTCGGACCGTGGCAGCTTGTTCACTTCAAGATTCTGGGCTAGTTTCCAAGAAGCTATGGGGACTCATCTGTCGTTTAGTACTGCGTTTCATCCTCAGTCGCAAGGACAAGTTGAACGTGTCAACCAAGTTCTCGAAGACATGCTTCGAGCTTGTGTAATTTCCTTCGGCAAGAAATGGTAGGAATCTCTTCCATATGCCGAGTTCTCTTATAATAATAGATATCAAGCTAGTCTGAAGATGTCCCCCTTCGAAGTTTTATATGGATGAAAGTGTCGGACCCCTCTGAACTGGTCAAAAACTGGGGAACGTCCACTCTTCGGTCCGGATATTATCCAACAGGCCGAAGAACAAGTCCACATTATTTGCGAGAATCTCAAGACAGCTCAGTCACGTCAGAAGTGTCAGTATGACCGTCATCACAAAGACATGGTCTATCAACCTGGTGAAAAGGCTTATCTTTGAGTTACACCAATGAAGGATGCTCACCGCTTCGGTATTAAGGGCAAGCTAGCTCCTCGCTATATCGGTCCCTTCACTATTCTGGAAAGGCGTGGAAAAGTGGCATATCAACTAGAGCTTCCGCTGAACCTTTCTCAGGTTCACGATGTGTTCCACGTGTCATAGCTCCGCCGTTGCTTCAAGGATCCAATCCGAGCAGTGGATCATGAAGTGCTCGAATTGCAACAGGACCTCTCCTATAAAAAGAATCCAGTCCGCATTCTCGACCAAGCTGAACACCGCACACGTCAGAAGGCGATCAAATTCCTCAAGGTCCAGTGGCCGCATCACTCTGAAGATGAAGCCACTTGGGAACGTGAGGATCGCTTGCGTGATGAATACCCCGCACTGTTTCCCTCTACCTCCTAAAATCTTGGGACGAGATTTCTTGTAGTGGAGGAGTTTTGTAATGCCCAGGTAATTAAGCTACAGCAATCCCATGCTAATGGTGCCACCTCACCACGGTTACTGTTGTTAACCTTGCGATGATTCGAAACTGTTTCAAAATTCGAATTCAAATTAATGTCAACGACAAAAAATTTCAAACATTGAAAAAAAATGTTCGGTGGGTGCCAAAAATTGCACTAGTAATTATTGTGGAGAAAACCCTTTTTTTAAAGTTGCCTAAATATTCTAAAATGATTTAAAACAGAAAAGAAAATAAATAAAAGAAAAATAATAAAAATAGAAAAACAAAACAAAAGAGCAATGAAAAAGAAACCCCCCAACCCCCTGGGCCACATGGCCCAGCTAGCAATAGCTGGCCAGCCCAACTGGGCAAAGGCCAGCCGGCACGGCCAACCTGCCTCGTCCTCCTCCCATCTTCCCCTGACCCGGGTCGGAACAGGGGCGCACTCCCGCCCAACCACCTCGCTGGCACCGGCGCCGGGAGGAGATAGGGCCGCCACGCCCTCGCCCCCTCGATCCCATCTCCCACTCGCCCCGCTCTCCCTCTCGGTCCCTGCGCCTCCCCTCCCCTCAGATCTGCCTCGCTGCTTCTCATTCCCCTTCGCATCCGAGCACCACTGCCACCATGGCTCCGGCCTAGCCGCGGCCACCGTGCCCACCTCACCGCCCCACTGTGTCTCCAAGGGCCGCCATCGTCCGCTGCTTCGACTGGTGCACCCCGTTGGAGTTCGGAGCCACTACAACGCCACGATGCCGCTGTCTCCCTCCTCTGCTCCGACGAGCTTCGCCGCCACTCTTCACCAATTCCGGCGACGCCCTGGCTGCTACTAAACCCCCCACGGGCCACTGCATGTGCCACTCGGTGAGCCCCCGCTGCCTCCTCCCTCTCTCGCGCGCCCTAGCTAGCTGTTGCCGTAGCACCTGAATGCAGCATCGCGGAGCTCGTCGCCGACGGGACTTGGTGACCAAATGGTCACGGGCCAGCACCCGTTACACTCGCCGCCTCACATATGTCACGCCTGGCCCCTCGGTTCGCCCGATACCACGCCGCATCGCCAATCCCTCTCGCGGTCGAACGCCGGCGTCCGCCGCGCCGCTCGCCGCCGTCGCTACACTGCCTCTCCGGCCACGGTTTCGCTAACGTTCGACGCATCGTTGTCTCTGCGTTCGAATGCCCCTAGCCCCGCGACGAACCGTACCCCGTGGCCTCGCCTTCGAACTCGCTGGGCCTCGGCGTCCACCCGATGTCGTCGCTCGCGACCATTCCGGCCATGCCCGCCGTCGTACTCCCCTCCATCGGACGTGGCGCGAAGAGGCCGTTCCAGAGAGCCTGGCCGTGCCCGTTTTGGGCCACCATGGCGAAATCCTGGGGCTCGCCAGCACCCTTCACCGCATTTCAGCTCGCTGGGGCAACTCCGGCGCCAGCGCTGACCTGGCCTGGGAGGGGCCCACCCTTGGGACGCTGCCTGTAGGCCTAGGGGCTCCAACTGGCCACGTTGACCAAAGTCAACCGCACTGACGTGGCTTCCCTATCTATGACATGCGAGCCCCACGCCATAAACGAATAAAAATAAATAGATAAATTGCTAATTAATTAAGTTAATTAATTGAAACATTAGTCTCTCACTGACTGTTGGGACCCACCCGCTAATTAACCCAGTTAGTTAGTCTAAACACCCCTGTTAGTGCCCTTGACAATGACATGTGGGTCCCCATGGACCCACTTGTCTGGTTTGACTGGTCAACCGACCAGTTGACCTGCTGACATCACTCTGATGTCATGCCTGCGTCATTGTTCACTGTTCTGGATAATGTTGGATTTAAATAAGTAATTAAAATCAGAAAATGATATAAAATAAACCGTAGCTCAGATGAAAATGTTTTCTACATGAAAGTTGCTCAGAACGACGAGATGAATCCGGATACGCAGCCCTTTCGTCCGCCACACATCCCTAGCATAGCGAACACGCAATTTCCCCCTCTCGGTTCATCTGTCC
Source organism: Triticum dicoccoides (assembly GCF_002162155.2). Classification (NCBI taxonomy): domain Eukaryota; kingdom Viridiplantae; phylum Streptophyta; class Magnoliopsida; order Poales; family Poaceae; genus Triticum; species Triticum dicoccoides. Next base: position 706,490,818 of record NC_041388.1, on the reverse strand, counting down.
GGAAACGAAAAACACCGGGGATGTTTTCTCGGATGTTCCTCCCTTCACCGGTATCACCTCATACCGCGTTAGGGCACACCTAGCACCGCTACTTGACATGTCATGCATCGTTATGCATATGTTTGCATTGTATTCATTGTTTCTTCCCCCTCTTCTCTCCGGTAGACTACGAGACTGACGCCGCTGCTGGTGCCCCGTCCGACTACGTTGTTGATGACCCCTACTTGCCAGAGCAATCAGGCAAGTCCCCCCCCCCTTGATCACCAGATATCGCCTACTCTCTTTCTACTGCTTGCATTAGAGTAGTGTAGCATGTCACTGCTTTCCGTTAATCCTATTCTAATGCATAGCCTGTCATTGTTTCTATAGCTGTTGATACCTTACCTGCAAACCTAAATTCTTAGTATAGGATGCTAGTTTATCATCATTGGCCCAACATTCTTGTTTGTCATCCATGCTATACTACCGGGCCGTGATCACTCGGGAGGTGATCACGGGTATATATTATATACTTTATACATATAAATGTTGTGACTAAAATCGGGTCGGCTCATTGAGTACCCGCAAATGATTCTGATGTTCGGGGTTGATGGGGCAGGTGGTTCCACCCAGGTAGTGGTGGGCCTGGGTTCCCGACGGCCCCCAACTGTTACTTTGTGGCGAAGCGACAGGGCAAGTTGAGATCACCTAGGAGAGAGGTGGGCCAAGCCCTGGTCGGCATTCGTGGTTACTTCAAAATAACACGCTTAACGAGATATGGGTATTTTATCTGAGTTTGGCTACTGGCCTATACGCACTAACCAACTATGCGGTAACGGTTATGGGCACTCGATGTCATGGTATCAGCCATAGCCTTCATGACGTCAGCAACTGAGCGACGCACGCCGGGTTGGACTGGAACGCCTGCTCTTGTATAAGGAAGGCTAGGTCTGCTCACCGGCTGCGTACGCAACGTGCAAGTGTGCAATGGGCGATGGACCCAGACCCCTCTGCCATAGGATTTAGACTGGCGTGCTGACCTCTCTGTTGTGCCGAGGTAGGGCTACGACATGTTGATCTTTCGAGGCCGGGCATGACCCAAAAAGTGTGTCCGGACAAAGGGGATCGAGCGTGTTGGGAAATGTGGTGCAACCCTGAAGGGAAGTTAATCTATTCGAATAGCCATGATCTTCGGTGACAGGATGACTTGGAGTTGTACCTTGACCTTATGACAACTAGAACCGGATACTTAATAAAAACACGTCCTTCCAAGTGTCAGATACAATTGGTGATCGCTCTCTCACAGGGCGACGAGGGGAGGATCATCGGGTAGGATTATGCTATGTGATGTTACTTGGTGAACTTACCATCTACTCTCTTCTGCTGCTGTAAGATGGAGGTTACCAGAAGCGTAGTTTTCGATAGGACTAGCTATCCCCCTCTTATTCTGGCATTCTGCAGTTTAGTCCACATATGTTACCCCTTTTCCATTTGATACCAATGCATACATATGTAGTGTAGTTCCTTGCTTGCGAGTACTTTGGATGAGTACTCAAGGTTGACTTGCTGCCCCTCTTCCCCCTTCCTATACCCGGTTGTTGCGACCAGATGTTGGAGTCCAGAAGCCAGACGCCACTGTCGATGACGACTGCTACTACTCGGGAGGTGCCTACTACTACGTGCAGGCCTCTGACGATGACCAGGAGTAGTTTAGGAGGATCCCAGGCAGGAGGCATGCGCCTCTTTCGATCTGTATCCCAGTTTGTGCTAGCCTTCTTAAGGCAAACTTGATTAACTTATGTCTGTACTCAGATATTGTTGCTTCCGCTGGCTCGTCTAGGATTGAGCTCTTGTATTCGAGCCCTCGAGGCCCCTGGCTTGTAAAATTATGCTTCTATGACTTATTTTATTTGTAGACTTGTGTTGTGATATCTTCAGTGAGTCCCTGATCTTGATCGTACACGTTTTCGTGTATGATTAGTGTACGATTGAATCGGGGGTGTCACAACTACTCATTCTCGACATTTTCTATCAATTGATCTAACGCACAATCCTTCTGTGGACATCGAAAAGCTTGCATTACATCCTCATACACCAAGCTTAGTGGTATCTCTTGGCCGTCCGGGCCTACGGGACTAACCCGGGCCATATGCACCGGGTCTAGCTTGGTGAAGCGGGTCTTTATCATTGCTCACGCCTCGCGCGCTCCTTCTCAGCACGCCGAGATTTTCCACAACTCAAACCTTCGCCGAGCCCCTTTAAAGCGGCTGGCTAGTTCGGCCAAACTGTCTGTTGGCGTGTCCGATGGCCATAATGCCTTGGTGATACCTCTTGAGCACCGTGTTGGATTTCCCCAAAGAGGAGAGGATGATGCAGCAAAGTAGCATAAGTATTTCCCTCAGTTTTTGAGACCCAAGGTATCAATCCAGTAGGAGGCTACGCGCGAGTCCCTCGTACCTACACAAAAACAATAGCTCAACGCAACCAATGCACTTAGGGGTTGTCAATCCCTTCACGGTCACTTACGAAAGTGAGATCTGATAGAGATGATAAATAATATTTTTGGTCTTTTTGGTATAGAGATGCAAAGTGAAAAGTAAAAGGCAAAGTAAAAGCAAAGCAATAATAAAGTGATGGATATTGATATGATGAGAAAGAGAGCCGGGGGCCATAGGTTTCACTAGTGGCTTCTCTGAAGAGCATAAGTATTCTACGGTGGGTGAACAAATTACTATTGAGCAATTGACAGAATTGAGCATAGTTATGAGAATATCTAGGTATGATCATGTATATAGGCATCACGTCCGAGACTAGTAGACCGACTCCTGCCTGCATCTACTACTATTACTCCACTCATCGACCGCTATCCAGCATGCATCTAGAGTATTAAGATAAAATCAGAGTAACGCCTTAAGCAAGATGACATGATGTAGAGGGATAGTTTCATGCAATATGATAAAAAAACCCATCTTATTATCCTCGATGGCAACAATACAATACGTGCTTTGCTGCCCCTTCTGTCACTGGGAAAGGACACCACAAGATTGAACCAAACTAGTAGGCCAAACCAAACTGATAATTCAAAGAGACTTGCAAAGATAACCAATCATACATAAAAGAATTCAGAGAAGATTCAAATATTATTCATAGATAGACTGGATCATAAACCCACAATTCATCGATCTCAACAAACACACCGCAAAAAGAAGATTACATCGAATAGATCTCCACGAGAGAGGGGGAGAACATTGTATTGAGATCCAAAAAGAGAGAAGAAGTCATCTAGCTACTAACTATGGACCAGTAGGTCTGAAGTAAACTACTCACACTTCATTGGAGGGGCCTGGATGATGATGTAGAAGCCCTCCGTGATCGATTCCCCTTCCGACGGAGCTCCGGAACAGGCCCCAAGATGGGATCTCGTGGATACAGAAAGTTGCAGCGGTGGAATTAGGTTTTTGGCTCCGTCCTCGATCGTTTGGGGGTACGTAGGTATATATAGGAGGAAGGAGTACGTCAGTGGAGCTTCGAGGGGCCCACGAGGCAGGGGGCGCGCCCTCCACCCTCGTGACCGCCTCGTGGCTTTCTTGATGGAGGGTCCAAGTCTCCTGGGTCTTATCTGATGAGAAAATCATGTTCCCGAAGGTTTCATTCCGTTTGGACTCCGTTTGATATTTTGTTTCTCCGAAACACTGAAATAGGCAAAAAACAGCAATTCTGGGCTGGGCCTCCGGTTAATAGGTTAGTCCCAAAATAATATAAAAGTGGAAAATAAAGCCCAATATAGTCCAAAACAGTAGATAATATAGCAGGGAGCAATCAAAAATTATAGATACGTTGGAGACGTATCAGGCATCCCCAAGCTTAATTCCTGCTCGTCCTCGAGTAGGTAAATGATAAAAACAGAATTTTTGATGCGGAGTGCTACTTGGCATAATTTTAATGTAATTATTCTTAATTGTGGTATGAATATTCAGATCCGAAAGATTAGAGACAAAAGTTCATATTGACATAAAAATGATAATAATTCAAGCATACTTACTTAGCAATTATGTCTTCTCAAAATAACATGACCAAAGAAAGTTCATCCCTACAAAATCATATAGTTTAGTCATGTTTCATTTTCGTCACACAAGAATGCTCTCATCATGCACAACCCCGATGACAAGCCAAGCAGTTGTTTCATAGTTTAGTAATCTCAAACCTATAAACTTCCACGCAATACATGAGCGCGAGCCATGGACATAGCACTATGGGTGGAATAGAATATAATGAAGGGGTTATGTGGAGAAGACAAAAAAGGAGAAAGTCTCACATCAACGAGGCTAATCAATGGGCTATGGAGATGCCCACCGATTGATGTTAATGAAAGGAGTAGGGATTACCAGGCAATGGATGCACTAGAGCTATAAATGTATGAAAGCTCAACAAAAGAAACTAGTGAGTGTGCATCCAACTTTCTTGCTCACGAAGACCTAGGGCACTTGAGGAGGCCCATTGTTGGAATATACAAGCCAAGTTCTATAATGAAAATTTCCCACTAGTATATGAAAGTGATAACATGAGAAACTCTCTACTATGAAGATCATGGTGCTACTTTGAAGGACAAGTGTGGTAAAAGGATAGTAACATTGTCCCTTCTCTCTTTTTCCCTCATTGTTTTGGGCCTTCTCTTTTTTTTATGGCCTTTCTCTTTTTTTAATTTATTCCTCACTTGGGAAAATGCTCTAATAATGATGATCATCACACTTCTATTTATTTACAACTCAATGATTACAACTCGATACTAGAACAAAGATGACTCTATATGAATGCCTCCTGCAGTGTACCGGGATACGCAATGAACCAAGAGTGACATGTATGAAAGAATTATGAATGGTGGCTTTGCCACAAATACTATGTCAACTACATGATCATGCTAAGCAATATGACAATGATGAATGTGTCATGATGAACGGAATGATGGAAAGTTGCATGGCAATATATCTCGGAATGGCTATGGAAATGCCATAATAGGCAGGTATGGTGGCTGTTTTGAGGAAGATATAAGGAGGTTTATGTGTGAAAGAGCGTATGATATCACGGAGTTTGGATGCACCGGCGAAGTTTGCGCCAACTCTCAATGTGAGAAAGGGCAATGCACGGTACCGAAGAGGCTAGCAAGGATGGAAGGGTGAGAATGCGTATAATCCATGGACTCAACATTAGTCATAAAGAACTCAGATACTTATTGGAAAAATCTACAAGTCATCAAAAACCTTGGCACTACACACACGCTCCTAGGGGGATAGATTGGTAGGAAAGGACCATCGCTCGTCCCCGACCGCCACTCATAAGGAAGACAATCAAATAACACCTCATGTTTTAAATTTGTTGCATAACGTTTACCATACGTGCATGCTACGGGACTTGCAAACTTCAACACAAGTATTTCTCAATTTCACAACTACTCAACTAGCATGACTTTGATATTATTACCTCCATATCTCAAAACAATCATCAAGCATCAAACTTTTCTTAGTATTCGACACACTCATAAGAAAGTTTTATTATTAATCTTGCATACCAAGCATATTAGGATTTTAAGCAAATTACCATGCTATTAAGACTCTCAAAATAATCTAAGTGAAGCATGAGAGATTAATAATTTCTATAAAACAAATCCATCACCATGCTCTAAAAGATATAAGTGAAGCACTAGAGCAAAACTATAAAGCTCAAAAGATATAAGTGAAGCACATAGAGTATTCTATCAAATTCCAATTCATGTATGGCTCTCTCAAAAGGTGTGTACAGCAAGGATGATTGTGGTAGACTAACAAGCAAATACTCAAATCATAAAAGACGCTCCAAGCAAAACATATATCATGTGGTGAATAAAAATATAGCTCCAAGTAAAGTTACCGATAGAAGTAGACGAAAGAGGGGATGCCTTCCGGGGCATCCCCAAGCTTTGGATTTTAGGTGTCCTTAGATTATCTTGGGGGTGCCATGGTCATACCCAAGATTAGGCTCTTTCCACTCCTTGTTCCATAATCCATCAAATCTTTACCCAAAACTTGAAAACTTCACAACACAAAACTTAAAGTAGAAAATCTCGTGAGCTCCATTAGCGAAAGAAAACAAAAGACCACTTCAAGTTATTGTAATGAAACCATTATTTATTTATATTGGTGTTAATCCTACTGTATTCCAACTTATCTATGGTTTATAAACTATTTTACTAGCCATAGATTCATTAAAATAAGCAAACAACACACGAAAAACAGAATCTGTCAAAAACAGAACAGCCTGTAGTAATCTGTAGCTAACGCAAGATCTGGAACCCCAAAAATTCTAAAATAAACTTCTGGACGTGAGTAATTTATCGATTAATCATCTGAAAAAAGAATTAACTAAATATCACTTTCCAAATAAAAATGACAGCAGTTCTCGTGAGCACTAAAGTTTCCGTTTTTTACAGCAAGTTCAACAAGACTTTCCCCAAGTCTTCCCAACGGTTCTACTTGGCACAAACACTAATTAAACACAAAAGACACAACCAAAACAGAGGCTACATAAATTATTTATTACTAAACAGGAGCAAAAATCAAGGAATAAAAATAAAATTGGGTTGCCTCCCAACAAGCGCTATCGTTTAACGCCCCTAGCTAGGCGTAACAAGCAAGGATAGATCTAGGTATTGCCATCTTTGGTAGGTAATCCATAAGTGGCTCTCATGATATATTCATATGGAAATTTTATTTTATTTCTAGGGAAGTGTTCCATGCCCTTTTTAATGGAAATTGAAATCTAATATTCCCTTCCTTCATATCAATAATTGCACCTACCGTTCTAAGGAAAGGTCTACCGAGAATAATAGGGCAAGAAGGATTGCAATCTATATCAAGAACGATAAAATCTATGGCACTTAATTCCTATTTGCATCAATAAGAACATCATTAATTCTTCCCATAGGTTTCTTAATTGTGGAATCCGCAAGATGCAAGTTTAGAGAGCAATCATCAAAATCATGGAAATCTAGCAAATCACACAAAGTTTTGGGAATAGTAGAGACACTAGCACCCAAATCACACAAAGCATAAAACTCATAATCTTTAATTTTAATTTTAATACTAGGTTCCCACTCATCATAAAGTTTTCAAGGGATAGAAACTTTCGACTCAAGTTTTTCTTCATAAGATTGCTTCAAGGCATCAACGATATGTTCGGTAAAGGCTTTATTTTGACTATGAGCATGAGGAGAATTTAGCACGGATTGCAACAAGGAAATACAATCAATTAAAGAGCAATTTTCATAATTTAATTCCTTGAAATCCAATTTAGTGGGTTTAGCAACATCTAAGGTTTTATTTCTTTTAATCCCACTTTTATCAATTTCATCATCAAGATCTAAATACTCCGAATTATTAGAACGCCTTCTTGGTAAGGGTGGATCATATTCAGTTTCATCAAGATTTATATTGTAAAACAAAGATTTAATAGGAGACACATCAATAACTTTTAGATCTTCATCTTGATTTTCATAGGAATTGGAAGAACACGCTTTAATAAAGGCATCTTTCATAGCACGCGTCCTAGCGGTTCTTTCCTTGCACTCATCAATGGAAATTCTCATGGCTTTGAGAGACTCATTGATATCATGCTTAGGAGGAATAGATCTAAGCTTTAAAGAATCAACCTCAAGATAAATTATATCAACGTTCCTAGCCAAATCATCAACTTTAAGCAATTTCTCTTCAAGCAAAGTATTAAAATTCTTTTGTGAATTCATGAACTCTTTAACACTACTCTCAAATTCAGAGGGAATCTTATTAAAATTTCCATAAGAGTTGTTGTAGGAATTTCCATAATTATTAGAAGGATTACTAGGATAAGGCCTAGTATTAAAATTCCCTCTATACGCGTTGTTACCAAAATTATTCTTACCAACAAAATTCGCATCCATAGATTCATTATTATTCTCAATCAAAGCAGACAAAGGCATATTATTAGGATCAGAAGAAACACTCTTAGCAGCAAATAATTTCATAAGTTCATCCATCTTTCCACTCAAAACATTAATTTCTTCTATCGCATGCACTTTTTATTAGTAGATCTTTCAATGTGCCATTGAGAATAATTAACCATAATATTATCTAGGAGTTTAGTAGCATCTCCTAAAGTGATTTCCATAAAAGTACCTCCCGCGGACGAATCTAAAAGATTTCTAGAAGAAAAATTTAATCCGGCATAAAAAAATTGTATAATCATCCACAAATTCAAACCATGAGTAGGGCAATTACGTATCATTAATTTCATTCTCTCCCAAGCTTGTGCAACATGTTCATGATCAAGTTGCTTAAATTCATAATATCGTTTCTAAGAGAGATGATCTTAGCGGGAGGAAAATACTTATAGATAAAAGCATCATTGCACTTGTTCCATGAATCAATACTATTTTTAGGCAAAGATGAAAACCAAGCTTTAGCACGATCTCTAAGCGAAAAAGGAAATAGCTTCAATTTAACAATATCATTATCGACATCTATCTTCTTTTGCATGTCACACAAATCAACGAAGCTATTAAGATGCATAGCGGCATCTTCACTAGGAAGGCTGGAAAACGGATCTTTCATGACAAGATACAGCAAAGCAGCATTAATTTCACAAGATTCAGCATCGATAAGAGGAGCAATCAGAGTGCTAAGGAAATCATTATTGTTGGTATTGGTGAAGTCACACAATTTAGTATTATCTTGAGCCATCGCGACAAACAAGCAATCCAACATAGAAGCAAACAAAAGCAAACGGGCAAAAAGAGGCAAATAGAGAAAGAGAGGGAGGATAGAGAGAGAGGGCGAATAAAACGGCAAGGGTGAAGTGGGGGAGTGGAAAACGAGAGGCAAATGGCAAATAATGTAATGCGGGAGATAGGGATTGTGATGGGTACTTGGTATGTTGACTTTTGCGCAGACTCCCCGGCAACGGCGCCAGAAATTCTTCTTGCTACCTCTTGAGCACTGCGTTGGATTTCCCCAAAGAGGGGAGGATGATGCAGCAAAGTAGCGTAAGTATTTCCCTCAGTTTTTGAGAGCCAAGGTATCAATCCAGTAGGAGGCTACGCGCGAGTCCCTCGTACCTACATAAAAACAATAGCTCAACGCAACCAACACGCTTAGGGGTTGTCAATCCCTTCACGGTCACTTGCGAAAGTGAGATCTGATAGAGATGATAAATAATATTTTTGGTATTTTTGGTATAGAGATGCAAAGTGAAAAGTAAAAGGCAAAGTAAAAGCAAAGCAATAATAAAGTGATGGAGATTGATATGATGAGAAGAGACCCGGGGGCCATAGGTTTCACTAGTGGCTTCTCTCAACACTACAAGAAACCTATTAATCCATGACGGATTTCCGGTGACAATTTCGAAATTCGTCATGAACCCCGCAGTACAGACCCGCAAGCCCACTAAAGCCACCTAAAGCCCTAAACCTTTTGCCCATATAAAAGCTAACCCTAAACACTCCCGTCCCCAACCTCTTTCTCCATCCGCCGCCACCACGCCTCGCCTCTCCTAGATCCCATCCTCTGCCTCGAACTCCCCGCCTCCAAGCGATGATGAAAACCCGAGATCCATGGCGACAGCGGCTGTAGCGGCCCAATGGATGGGGCGGCCATCCCTAGCAGCTGTGGCGCGCCTCTGCTGCTCACAACCAACGACCCGGGCCATGGATCTGCCGCAGATGCCTCCCTCCTCAGTCTCCCAGGTCACGCAGCTGCCTAGCCGTCCGGAGATTTGGAGCAGCAATCGTCGGACGAGGAGAGGACGACGACCGTGACCTGTGGGAGGCCGGACCTCGACCTTGCCGGCAACATCGACGACCTGCACAAGGTCCCTCCCTACTTCACCGATCTTCTCCTATCTCATTTTTTACTTCCTTTTCTCTGACATCCCCAATTGAAGTTTATGTCTTTGATTCAGATCAGCAGGACCTCTCTGCCACTCCGGTTTGATGGACCGCGATGAATGGGACCCATGCTCAAGCCCGACGAGTGGGGCAAGCTAGATGGCGAGGTCCTCTGCCCCGACCACCATGATTCCCCAGAGAACAAGAAGGTCGACCCTCTCACCCTGTTTTTCCTTTCTTTCCAAGTGATTGCTGCTCTGCTCTAGCATAGTTCTCCAGGAGCTATCCAATTTTGTTGGACTAAACATGATGCATAAAATGTGGCCACTTTGTTTTCCTGATACTCAGAAGTTACAGCCAATGATAGATTAGTTCTGTTGGCTATTTCTTTTTCTTCTCTTGTAGTGCGAGCACTAGCAGTAGTGTAAAATTTGTGAGATCTGTTAGTTAGTTAAGAACTACTAACTTCGTAATTAAATGCCCCATGAGATGCTCCTGTTGGTTCCTTGGATTTTTATTGATTCTGGAATAAAAGTAATTTATTAATCTCACTCAATGGATTGACGAAGAGTAAGATTTTTAACTAGCGCTGCTATTAATTACACTGCTTCTCTGTTATATATTATGTACGAACTTTCTATGTGTTATCATCATTTGGTTAATCAGTCCTCCTCGCCTGCTCTCGCTCTCGCACTAATTACATATACAAGTTTAGTGTCTGATCCATGAAATATACTTACTACCATCATTTGGTTGCAGCAAATATTACATATTTTGTTCATTGCACCTTGTCGTACTCACCGGCAAGGTATTATTTGCTGCCATCTTGGATTGTAACAATTGGGTTTATTTACTACTCCCATCCGTTCCATAATATAAGAATGTTTTTGACACTACTGTAGTGCCAAAAACGTTCTTATATTATGGGACAGAGGGAGTATTATTCTATAAGATTTTTCTCATGCTAGTTTTCTGGTTTGTCTTGCCTGAACAGCATCTAACTTTGGTTTTCGTGGAGACAAAATGAAAATCTGATTCATTGAGATATTGGCTATAGAGCAGAGGTTTCCCTACAACGGCTATCCATGGTGACAGAACACAGGAGGTTAATACATATTCTGGACTCTTCTGTCCTCACATAACTTGTTCGTTAGCAGTAATATAAAACTGCAATGGCAACACATTCTAGCTAATATTTTAGTTTGAAATATTTGCCAAGCTGTTTTAACACTGGAAGCATAAGAACAAGAGACATTTTTCTAAGCATACTATACTTGTATGAGTTGCAGATTTCATAAGTGTCAAGGATATATCTAGCTTAAACATATACACCACTTGTTATACATATGGCTTTTCTTGGAGTATCTCTGCTAAGATTCTAGCTAGTTTTATCTACCTCGTGTCCACTTGTTCTGCTTATCTGAATATAAGAACAATTAGGCTGTAGTTATCATTAAACTATTAATGATAGCTGTATGTAGTTACTCCAGGCATGTGATTCACATTATTTTTGGAAGACGGAAAAGCTTTGCCTTGTATATTAAGAAAGAAAGAAAATGTCAAACTATATGTATATGCTAGAGTTGCACATGGAACAGAAACTTGTGATCATAGATTACAACTAGTCTATTTCCCGTAACCATGTAAATTGATTATTTTTTATATGACACTCATTTGGCATTTTATTAAAGTTGCTTGACCAGTCTATGCCACTTAAATATGATACGCACTGTTTACTGTTGTCGGTGTTTTGAGATCAACTTGCAGCATAAACATTGAGTTTCATGTGTAATGTAGTTCGACGATCAGAAGCTTTGTGTCGTGCATATTGTTTGTTAGTGATGCCATGTTTTTGTCATACATACTTGTTATTCTCATTTGTAGGAACTCTTAGATTTAAGAACTTTGGACGGTACGTAATTAATTTTTTTCTCTTGTTCTAATTCTCTTATTTCTACTGTATATTTCTATCACAAGTAGATGTTGTAAATATGCTAGGTATAGATGAAATGATAGTTTCCTACAGGAGTCTGATGACAAGAACCTGAATAACAACCTGAATAATATATTACTTAGTTTTGTGATGTGTGTATTGTTACTGTCATTTGAAACACTTTTTCGGAATAATTTTAGGAAACCTTATGTTTAGTCTTGTTTTATAGTAGATACAATGTTATTCTCATTTGTTGGCACCATAAGATTTAAGAATTATGGACAACATGTATTCATTTTTATATTTTTTGTAATTATATTATTTCTACTATCTATTCATATATAACAATATCTAAGGTTCTTGTAAATATGTAGGTAAGATAGGGAAGTTTGCTACTTGGTGCTGCTCATCACAATCAACCAAGAGATGATGGCTGCCATCGAGAGGGCTGACAGCAAGAACCTAAATAACAACCTTGATAGTTTGTATGTTTTGTTGATGTAAAATGAATTGTACTCATTCCTAAGCGTGATGTGTGATATATGTTGTCGATCTATATTGTAAGTTGTCATTTTGTAGAGGATTTTGTGAACTGCTATATTGTGGATACATACAAAAGGCGGTTGCATACTGGTTGAACTATGTAATGTTACACTTTGCAAATACTTTCTCTTGGCCAAAATTAGCATTAGGATTTGTGTATTGCATAATGGTAAACATGTATGGGGTAAAAAATGGGATGAAAGAAATGGGCTAATGTGCTCAACCATGACGAATTTTGTGACGGAAAAGAGTATCCACGTATGCAACCATGTCATTCAAATTGGTAAATAAAAAATCCTACGTGGCATTTATCGATGACCGATTGTTCCGTCATAATGGATTGGGCCTGAGAGGGCCTGGGGCAAATCCATGACGGACAAGAACCGTCATGTAAGGTAAGGTGTGAAATTATGACGCGATATACATGACGGATTACAAGTCCGTCATGGATGGGCACCCTTGACAGTTTTCTGTCGATCCATGACGGACCAGGACTGTCACGTATTAACAAATTTCTTGTAGTGCAAGAGCATAAGTATTCTACGGTGGGTGAACAAATTACTGTTGAGCAATTGACAGAATTGAGCATAGTTATGAGAATATCTAGGTATGATCATGTATATAGGCATCACGTCCGAGACAAGTAGACCGACTCATGCCTGCATCTACTACTATTACTCCACTCATCGACCGCTATCCAGCATGCATCTAGAGTAAGTTAAAAACAGAGTAACGCCTTAAGTAAGATGACATGATGTAGAGGGCTAGTTTCATGCAATATGATAAAAAACCATCTTGTTATCCTTGATGGCAACAATACAATGCGTGCCTTGCTGCCCCTTCTATCACTGGGAAAGGACACCCCAAGATTGAACCAAAAGCTAAGCAGTTCTCCCATGGCAAGAAAAACCAATCTAGTAGGCCAAACCAAACTGATAATTCGAAGAGACTTGCAAAGATAACCAATCATACATAAAAGAATTCAGAGAAGATTCAAATATTATTCATAGATAGACTGGATCATAAACCCACAATTCATCGGTCTCAACAAACACACCGCAAAAACAAGATTACATCGAATAGATCTCCACGAGAGAGGGGGGGGACATTGTATTGAGATCCAGAAAGAGAGAAGAAGCCATCTAACTACTAACTATGGACCCGTAGGTCTGAAGTAAACTACTGACACTTCATCGGAGGGGCTTGGATGATGATGTAGAAGCCCTCCGTGATCGATTCCCCTTCCGGTGGAGCTCCAGAACAGGCCCCAAGATGGAATCTCGTGGATAGAGAAAGTTGGCATGGTGGAATTAGGTTTTTGGCTCCGTCCCCGATCGTTTGGCGGTACGTAGGTATATATAGGAGGAAGGAGTATGCCGGTGGAGCTTCGAGGGGCCCACAAGGCAGGGGGCGCGCCCTCCACCCTCGTGACCGCCTCGTGGCTTTCTAGACGGAGGGTCCAAGTCTCCTGGATCTTATCTGATGAGAAAATCACATTCCTGAAGGTTTCATTCCGTTTGGACTCCGTTTGATATTATGTTTCTCCGAAACACTAAAATGGGCAAAAAAAACAGCAATTCTGGGTTGGGCCTCAGGTTAATAGGTTAGTCCCAAAAATAATATAAAAGTGGAAAATAAAGCCCAATATAGTCCAAAACAGTAGATAATATAGCATGGAGCAATCAAAAATTATAGATACGTTGGAGACGTATGACTTGGCCATACTGTTCATGGCTTTCTGGGCTCTTTCATAGGTTGATAACAATTCCTTTATAAGGTTCCTGTCATAAGTGTTGACCTCTTCCTCCGGCCGCCCAGTCAGGAGACCTAGCAAGCAGGTGTCGCCCATTGTCACCAAAAACTTCAATGACATATGTCAAACAGCACAGTACGGTTCTAAATTAACCGATTATGCCACCTTTCAGCTTTTGGTTTTCGTCTGTGGCTTGGGTCAATTGAGCCCGTAAACTTTTAATCTACTTGGCTTGCCGCTGATTTTCGGCCTTGAGCTCATTTTTCTTCTCAAGACTTCGCGTCAACACTCGTTTGCCAGCTTCTAGCTCCTTCTACAACTCGCGCATGGTCTCTGCGGCTGTACGCAAGATACAGTGGTAGTACACACATACACCATACATCCTTTTTGAGGAACAATTTTTCTACATACCGGACAAGTTACTGGTGGCCTTTTGAGCCGCATCCAGTTCAGCTTTGGCTTCGGCCAATTGCGCCCGGTTCGCCTCAATGTCCGCAGTCAGCTTTTTGCTCTGCTCTCTTGCAGCCAACATCTACCATATCATATGTAAGCCTTAACCTCGTCGTCCCGCCCAAATAAAGGCTTGGGAGCTGGTAGGTCAGGAAACACGATCAGCTTTTAAGCTATCTCCCGCTACATACCTATTTTCTGGAGGCAAACAGTCCGGCGATCCCTTCAAGACCCGTTCGGGCAACCCCGAGATACGCGTCCACTAAACTAAAGGCATTAAAGTCTTGATTCGTAGAGGCATCATGGCATAGGGCCTCCTTCCGACGGTGATGATTCATTATTCTCTCAACTTCGGAGGTGGTGACCGAAACATCACTGGAATCCTCTGGAGGGATGTTGGTCGTCTGTTCGGATGGAACTTTGGCTCGTGCTGAAAATGCAGGGTCGGAGTTATGGTTCGGCGCACCCAGATTATCTTTGGATCGATGCAAGGATGTCCTTCTCCCGCAAAGAAGTTTAAACGAAGTTTTTACATAAGAGGGGTACCATGAGTGGCTATCCCTACGATTTCGGTACACGTCACCTCTGGGTTGAGGAGGCGGGCGCTTCTACCTCAACATGAGTTTTCCTCTTCGATCTTCTGTTGGAAACGGGAGTCGAAGCAATCCGAACTCTTCCCTGGCCGGATTGACATGTAGAACGACGACCCTTGGGAGTAGAAGTCAGCACGTTGGGTATAGCACGTGATGTGCGTCCTTTTCGGGAGGGGATCGTATTATCACTTACACTGGAAGAAGGAAGAATCCCAGGATGGTCAACTACCACAGCGACCTAGGCGCGATTGAGGCCCTCCTGATAAAATACCCCGTCTTCAAACAATTGACGTTTCTAGGTCATCATGATACCCTAGATCATTGTCACTTGAATGATCCTCTGGTTGAGGAGGAGTGGACTTAATGAATTCCACTTGACGTCTCCAGCCCTGTTCGAACATAAATAGTTAGAACTGGGACATAGTCTAGATGCTTGAGTCAGTAGACTGCGGCTTACCCAATCTACCGGATTATATCCGGAGAACCCATCTCAGATGCTCATTCATGCGAAGTCCGCTTCCTCCCCCTTGTAGAGGTCGGCCAATATTTTGGCTAGAGCGGGCTTGTTGTCTGGCCCTTGGCACTGGTATGGGGTCATGTCATTGTTACCATTATAGCACCATAAGGAGTGACCCCTTTGTTGGAGAGGTTGCATGCATCGGGTGATGGCAATGGCCATTACCTTGACCATGGTCAGCTTACTCCTGGTCAACAACCTTATCTTGGCTGGTAAGGCACAAAATTCTTCGCTGTCCTGATGGAAAGGGCCTCTGGGCCGCCAGTTGTACAACTTTATAGGTGGATCATTTGAGTATTCGGGTAACCCTTGTCGGACTAGATCAGTAAGGGGCACGTCTTCGATATAAAACCATTATGAGGTCCATTTCTCGGGATCTGTGGGGGGTCCCAATGGGGTACCCGGTACCGGCTATTTTCCATACTTCCGCACAGCCTACTTCAAATATAGACCCCCCCCTTTGAGGCGCAGGACAAGGCAAAGTACTTTCTCCGTAAGTCAAAGTGGGCCTCGCAACTCAGAAATGTCCCGCATAAAGCCACATAGCCAGAAATATGCAATATGGACCCCGGATGGAGGTTATGGAGCTGGATCCCGTAGAACTCTAGTAAGCCCTGATACGTCTCCAACGTATCAACTTTTCCGAACACTTTTGCCCTTGTTTTGGACTCTAACTTGCATGATTTAAATGGAACTGACCCGGACTGACGTTGTTTTCAGCAGAATTACCATGGTGTTATTTATGTGCAGGAGCAAACGTTCTCGGAATGACCTGAAACTTCACGGAGACACTTTTCAGAAAATAAGAAAAATACCTGCCAAAGATGAAGGCCAGGGGCCCCCCTACCTCATGGGCCCCCTGTTGCCTCTCCGACTACAACTCCACCTCCATATATTGAGTTTCAGGGAGAAAAAAAATCAAGGAGAAGAAATCATCGCGTTTTACGATATGGAGCCGCCGCCAAGCCCCAAAACCTCTCGGGAGGGCTGATCTGGAGTCCGTTTGGGGCTCCGGAGAGGGGAATCCGTCGCCATCATCATCATCAACCATCCTCCATCACCAATTTCATGATGCTCACCGCTGTGTGAGAGTAATTCCATCGTAGGCCTGCTGGACGGTGATGGGTTGGATGATATCTATCATGTAATCGAGTTAGTTTTGTTAGGGTTTGATCCCTAGTGTCCACTATGTTCTGAGATTGATGTTGCTATGACTTTGCTATGCTTAATGCTTGTCACTAGGGCCCGAGTGCCATGATTTCAGATCTGAACCTATTATGTTTTCATCAATATATGAGTGTTCTTGATCCTATCTTGCAAGTCTATAGTCACCTATTATGTGTTATGATCCGTTAACCTGAAGTGACAATAATCGGGATACTTACCGGTGATTACCGTAGTTTGAGGAGTTCATGTATTCACTATGTGTTAATGCTTTGTTCTGGTTCTCTATTAAAAGGAGGCCTTAATATCCCTTAGTTTCCATAAGGACCCTGCTGCCACGGGAGGGTAGGACAAAAGATGTCATGCAAGTTCTTTTCCATAAGCACGTATGACTATATTCGGAATACATGCCTACATTATATCAATGAACTGGAGCTAGTTCTGTGTCACCCTAGGTTATGACTGTTACATGATGAACCACATCCGGCATAATTCTCCATCACCGATCCATTGCTTACGAGCTTTCCATATATTGTTCTTCGCTTATTTACTTTTCCGTTGCTATTGCTATCTGTCGGTGTCAAAACCGGCGGATCTCGGGTAGGGGGTCCCGAACTGTGCGTCTAGGCCGGATGGTAATAGGAGACAAGGGACATGAAGTTTTACCCAGGTTCGGGCCCTCTCGATGGAGGTAAAACCCTACGTCCTGCTTGACTAATATTGATGATATGGATAGTACAAGAGTAGATCGACCACGAGATCGAGGAGGCTAAACCCTCGAAGCTAGCCTATGGTATGGTTGTTGATGTGTACGTTGTCCTACGGACTAAAACCCTCCGGTTTATATAGACACCCGAGAGGGTTAAGGTTACCCAAAGTCGGTTACAATGGTAGGAGATCTTCATATCCGTATCGCCAAGCTTGCCTTCCACGCCAAGGAAAGTCCCTTCCGGACACGGGACGGAGTCTTCAATCTTGTATCTTCATAGTCCAAGAGTCCGGCTGAAGGTATAGTCCGGCTATCCGAACACCCCCTAATCCAGGACTCCCTCAGTAGCCCCTGAACTAGGCTTCAATGACGACGAGTCCTGCGCGCAGATTGTCTTCGGCATTGCAAGGCGGGTTCCTCCTCCAAGTACCTCATAGAAGATTTTGAACACAAAGATAGTGTCCGGCTTTGCAAAATAAGTTTCCGCATATTTCCATAGAGAGAATAATATTTACACCAATCTAATCTGCTGACGTATTCCGTAGCGTGTCACACCACAGCCAAGCCTTTATCCGAGTCGTTTCATTATCCCACCTCAGCGCGTCATGCGAGGCGGTTTCCTTGGCACGTCTTGTTAAAGCAGAGATCGTGTCCCCTTATCCCGGAATTCTCATCAATACGGGCGTGGGTAACCCAACCGCACCATTGATTACGGCGCTTGGAGATTAGCGAGTTTTACCAGGCTGGTGGGGACATGTAGTTGCGTCCACCCATATAAGGGGATAAGGATCCACCTTTTCACCTACGCCTTCTTCCTCCTTCGCATATCCATTCTTACGCACTCGAGCTCCAGCGCCCAAGTCCGCACTCCCCACCTCAACCTTCTCCAGCCATGTCCGGAGCAGGAGGTAAGTGGATACGGAGGGACACATCAAAAAGCTGAGGAAAGCCGGATACCTTTCTAACGACATCGCGTACCGGCTTTCCGAAAAGGGGCACCTCATCCCCACCCCTAGGCCCCACGAGAGGGTGGTGTTCCTCCCCCATTTCCTCCGCGGACTGGGCTTCCCTCTCCACCCATTTGTCCGGGGGCTCATGTTCTACTACGGCCTGGATTTCCACGATCTGGCCCCGAACTTCATCCTCAACATCTCGGCGTTTATCGTTGTGTGCGAGGCCTTCCTCCGCATCCGCCCTCATTTTGGCCTATGGCTTAAGACTTTCAACGTCAAGCCGAAGGTGGTGCACGGCAACCAGCCGGAGTGCGGAGGCGCCATGGTGGGCAAGATGGCCAACATACTATGGCTCGAGGGCTCCTTTGTGGAGACCCTGAAGGGGTGGCAAGCAGGGTGGTTTTACATCACCGAGCCGCGCGACGCCGAATGGGTCGCACCCCTTGAGTTTCGATCCGGACCCCCTACGCGGCTCACCTCCTGGAAGGAGACAGGCCTATCGTGGGGTAAGAAGGGAGAGCTGACCGGCCTCCAAGCATGTGTCCAAACCCTGGTGGACAAGAAGCTCAAACTTGTCAATGTAGTCCAGGCTATGCCCATCCGCTTGATCCACCCGTGTCAACAACGGGCTTTCAACCTGTGGGAGTTCGACCCGGCGCGGCACCAAACTCTGAGCAAGCTCTTCGACACAACGTACGAAGATGCCTGGACGGTGCTTTTCAAGGGCGCCGAGGCTCCCGCATCCGCTACCGAGGATCGCGGATTTAGTGTGCAGTGTCATGCTCTCGCGGCAAGCTGTTTTTTTCCTTTTACAGGGTATCCGTTTTTCATAGTTTGACTCCATGCGGGATCTAAACTCCCTTACCCTTGACAGGATTGGCAGGTGACATCTGGACAGATCAACTGTCCGGCTCCTTTGCCCGAAGGCCCAGCGGACGCTCGCCTGGCGAAGCTGCTGGTTCCGGCACCCTATGTGGTGGCGGAGAAGAAGGCCGCAAAAAAGGCCGCGGGGACTCGAAAGAGTGTCCGGCGCCAGGAGGTGTCGGATCCATCATCCGACGGTTCCGAGGCGCATTCCTCCCGTGAAGACGAGGAGGAAGAAGAAGAGACCTCTCCCCCTCCAGCGGGGGGAGAGAAGAAAAGGGAGGCCGCCCTCTCAAGGGAGGAGGGAGGGTCCACGAAGGGGAAAACCCTTCCTCCGGACTGCTACACCGACGCCGACGGCGATGGAGAGGAGTGGCAGCCAAGGGCCAAGCCCCTGGCAAAATCGTAAGTATCCGGATACCAGAGTAATTCATAGTATTCGTTTATTGCATAGCTTTCCCTTACGTCGAATATGTTTATGCAGCCCACCCAAAGACCGGCTCGATGCGTCGTCGAGCGGCTCACTGGACTCGTCGGATGTGAACTCGCTCCCGACGGCTTCCTCCCCACGCCCTACGGATGACACCGAAGTGTTGTCCCAACAGGTTCCAAGCCGGGAGGAGGTGGTCCTGGAGGCGCCGCAAGGCGACCTCCCGGACTCCAGGAGTAAAGGGGATGAAACCCCCCGGGGCTCCAAGTATGGCTCTAGGCCGGACACCGCTCCGGAACCTTCAGAGGTTCCAGAGTCCGGCGGGGGACCTCCTTCCAAGAGGAGCAAGTCCGCCGTGCCGGTGGCCCCCGTCCAACCGGAGGCACCGGACAATATGTTGGAGGCGCTCCAAGGTGCCTCCATCGACAAGGAGCACCGCACTATTATGAGTGCGGTGGTCCAGAAGGTTCAGTCCGCCAAGAGCGGACTGACTGAAGCTTGTACTAGCCTTTTAACAGGCTTTGAGGTAAGTAAAGAATGTGTAAATAATATTACCGCATAGACAGTAGCCCCTGATGCTCTGTTTGCCGTTTCGGAGGAAAAGCCGAATAGAGGATCAAATAAAATTCGCAGGAGTCTAACAAAAAATGAGTCAATATGCATGTGCAGGCTTCTCTGCTTGCGTCCACCGCACTGACTGCGGAAGTGGACACGCTAAAGCAGAACCTCGAGCGGTCCGAGCAAGAGCTCGGGCGTGCCAAGAAGCAGCTCGAGGACAATGAAGGTGAGAAATACCTTGTTTTTAAATATATATAAAAAGGTGCAATTGCAAAGAATGACAGGATTATCGTGGCTATTGTAGGGGCCACGTCTGAAGTGGCGACCCTTAAGCAAGCGCTGGTCGAGGCCGAGAAGAGGGCGGCCTCGGAGTGCACTGAGCGGGAGAAGTATGAGGCCGAGGTTGGCAAGGTGCGGCAAGAGCTCCAGGCTCTCATGGAAAAACATGAGAGTTTGGATCTTGACTCGAAGACGCAAGCGTCCGAGCTCGCGGTGGCTATCGAAAATGCGAAGTCTGCCAAGGCCAAATCCCAGAAGACCCTCCAGGAGTTGGATGAGGTAAAGAATATAGCAGCGGGTAAGGCATTCTTTATGCAAAGCAAACACATAAACGTGAGTTACTTGTTACTTACCCGAATCCGGAGCTCTCCAGGAGCGTTCGCAGATCTTCCCCCGAGTGTGTCCGATGCTGCCGCATTCTATCGAGCCGAGGAGGGCAGCTCGACGGAGAAGGTGTTCTGGTCTCAGTACGCTAAGGCCGGACACCCCGTGCCCCTGAGCGACCAGCTGAAGCAACTGGTCGAGCTCCACAAGGCGGCCGAACAGGCCATGAAGGGACTCATTGTTCGGCTGTGGCCTGGAGGGGCTCTGCCTGGGAGCTATTTCGGGCTGGTGCGGCTGCTGGTGGAGGCCTGTCCAAGGCTCGAAGTCATCAAGCGCTCCATCTGCATTGAGGGTGCCCGTAGGGCCCTTGCACGTGCTAAGGTGCGCTGGGGCAAGCTGGATGCTGAGAAGCTTGTGAAGGACGGGCCACCACCGGGGAAGGAGCATCGCAAGCCCGAGAATTACTATAAGGATGTTCTGAAGGGTGCCTGGCTTGTGGCGGATGAATGTTCTAGGGATGTAATTTTTGAGTGAAACTTGCTCGTTTTGTCTTGTGCGTTGAAAACTTTTTTATATGCGCTAAGCAATGCTGTTGGAATTTAAAATATTACCTTCTGTGCAGCTGTTTATCAATTCTGAGAGATGACGAGTCGTCGGCTTCTGCCCCCGTGCCGCTAGTGCTGGGGTGTTCGGGGATAAACCTGAGCGCTCTTTTTCCCATGTTTGGGTCCTTCGAGGGGGGCGCTCAGCCCAACGAACAAGGCAATCGGACTATAATGCGTGAACACTCTCACTTAGCCATAGAATTCTATAATTTTAAATTTCGGCGAAGCCCCTGGTATTCGGAAGACCGAGTTCGGGGCGCTATCCACGCCTTGGCCGGACAGAGCCGGCTCCTCGCCCAAAGCGGCATAAGTCTTTAGGGACTCAAAAAAACCTCTTGAACAGCGACCAGCTCTCGCTTCATCATGACAGTCAGTTTTAGCTTTCTCCACTGAGTTGCTCGACCCAGCTCAACTGGGGCACAATCGCAGTGATTCTCCTAGTGCTACCTTAGCCGATATAGCGGAACGTAAGGCACCAAAACATAGGAGCTGGGCAAACCCAACTATTGACCCAAGACATGATTCGGAGCCGATGCATATAATGCTATAAGTTCGGGGTGCCGCACTTGTTAAAGTGTTCGGACTTCTCACACCATATTGAGGGGTACTAAAGCCCCTGGCGTATTTTGGCCGTACCAACGTGTACGGGTGCAACATGTCGTTAAGGAACATATATAAAGAAAAAAGGTAATGCAAAAATAGACGAAAGCTATGCATTGTTTATTAAAAAGGTGTGCGATCAAGGCAGAACGATACAAGTAATGCGAGAAGTGGAAGGTTGGACTACTTAACATGTCCGTTCCAGGGGCAAGCTGCGGAATAGTATGCGGAACGGGTATACTGCTCGTGATAGAGACCACCTGGGAGTTCCGTAATGCGGTGTGGCTTGTCTGCTTCCCTGGTTCTTGCATCATTTGTGCGGCAATTGAACTACCGAACATGCCTTCCGAAGGATGGAGTCCTGAAAGTAAGAGAAAATTAAAAAATCGGCAGCCCCTAGTACGGTTTAAGTCGTGTTTTGGGTGTGCCGTGATGGTGCCCCTCCCCCTGTGCCCATGGTATCTCTAGAGCGTAGTTATGTACGCGAAGTACTGGCGTCGCCTTTTTGTGAGGGTTGGGGTTGGGGCCACATTGCTACGCCTGCTCGGATCATGCCAGGTGGTCTTGTTGTAGGTTACTCCGGGCACGCTTGACGGTGTCCGGTCGTTTAGTGGCCGGACTGGAGAACTGCCTGGAGAGGATGCTTTGTACTTCCGCCCGTGTGCTCCTCCGTTCGGAGGGAGCGTTCGGTGTTTCCATTGACCGTAATTACTCCTCGAGGGCCTGGCATCTTGAGCTTAAGGTATGCATAATGCGGTACCGCATTGAACTTAGCGAATGCGGTTCGCCCGAGCAGTGCGTGATGACCACTGCAAAACGGGACTATGTCGAAGATTAACTCCTCGCTTCGGAAATTATCCGGAGATCCGAAGACCACTTCAAGTGTGACTATGCCTGTACGGTTGGCCTCTACACCTGGTATTACGCCTTTAAAGGTCGTTTTGGTGGGCTTAATCCTCGAGGGATCTATGCGCATTGTCCGCACTGTATCCTGGTAAAGCGGGTTCAGGCTGCTGCCGCCGTCCATAAGGACTCTAGTGAGATGAAATCCGTCAATAATTGGGTCTAGAACCAATGCGGCCAATCCGCCATGACGGATGCTAGTGGGATGGTCCCTTCGATCAAAGGTGATCGGGCAAGAGGACCATGGGTTGAACTTTGGGGTGACTGGCTCTACCGCGTATACGTCCCTTAACGCGCGCTTCCGCTCCCTTTTGGGGACGTGGGTTGCGTATATCATGTTCACCGCCCGCACTTGTGGGGGAAAACCCTTCTGTCCACTGTTGTTCAGCGGCCGGGGCTCCTCGTCGTCATCGCTATGCAGCCCCTTGTCTTCATTTTTTGCGTTTAACTTGCCTGCCTGCTTGAACACCCAACAATCCCTGTTGGTGTGATTGGCTGGCTTTTCGGGGGTGCCATGTATCTGGCATGAGCGGTCGAGTATTCGGTCCAAACTGGACGGGCCCCTAGGATTCCTTTTGAATGGCTTTTTCCGCTGACCGGATTTAGAGCCTCTGAATCCGGCTTTAACTGCCGTATCCTCAGCATTGTCGTTGTTAATGCGGCGCTTCTGCTTGTTGCGACGCGACCTGCCACTACTGTCCCTGGTGATGGGGTCATGTACCTAGGGTAGGGTCACGGACCTGATCTAAGTACCTTGCCCAAGGACACCCTTAGAAGAGATCGCCTTCCAGTCGACCAACGAGGGACTCACTCGACTGACTTGAAGGACTCGACCACGAAGACTCACTCGACCACCAGAAGGTCAAGAGGCACTCTGCACTGCAACGGCCTGTAATTAAGTAGACTTTATGATAGTAAAGACACTTTATGTGGGGCGTTACCAGTAACGCCCCGGACTTAACTCACCTTAAACCCTCTCCTACGTGGGCTGGCTGGGGTCCTGGCGCACTCTATATAAGCCACCCCCCTCCACAGGTAGAGGGGTTCGGCACCTTGTAACTCATATACTCATAATCCACTCGACCGCCTCCGGGCTCCGAGACGTAGGGCTATTACTTCTTCTGAGAAGGGCCTGAACTCGTACATCCCTTGTGTTTACAACCTCTCCATAGCTAGGACCTTGCCTCTCCATACCTACCCCCCACTCTACTGTCAGGCTTAGAACCACGACAGTTGGCGCCCACCGTGGGGCCGGTGTTTTAGCAATTTTGTGGAGAAGTTGCGATTCTTCCGAGTACTTTCATGATGGTGGCTGCTGGAGTTTTGGTCGAGGGTCGAGAGATCCGTCTCGGTGCTCTCACCTTCATCGCCGACGACTCCGCCTGGCTCCAGGAGGCTCCACTCGACGTTGATGCGCTCCCCGTCCGCGGTGCGATGCATTTTCGCACATGTGTCCGCGGCGTTCTGCTGCGGCAACCGTCGACCCCGTATCGGTCGACTCCTCCATCGTCCACCCTCCCGGTCTCCCGCCAGCGCAAGCGCTCGGGCCGGTCGAGGCCTCAGCGGTGGGTGAGGCACGCGGTGGCTCGCCAGACGGTCACCTCTCATGTTGCGGCAATCGAGCCTGACAAATCTCTCTACGGCCTGTTCGATTTGTCGACTGGCTCCGTAGAGACTGCATCCGAGTGCGATAGCAGTGATCCAGCGGCGGAAATCCTGATGGTCGACGGGCCCCGCAGTCCCCCTGGCTTCGCCCGTGATGGTGAAGCAGGCGACGGAGGCGACCCCGCACGAGACCACGAAGAGTACCAGCCCGAGCCACTCGACTCTCTGAACTTCGCCGCAGGAACGTGGATGCCCTGCGTACGCCCATCGCAGGAGAAACCCCCGAGGCTCGCGCCTTGGAGGAGGCACGTTTGGCCAACTTGGCCGAACGCACTCGACTTGAGAATCTTCAGCGAGCACTCGACGAGCGCGCGCGGCAACGAGTTCCCGACAACAGTCGACGTCAACTCTTCCCGCCGACTCAGATATATCGAACCCCAATCCAGAATTTAGCAGCTGCGACCCGTATAGCAGAGTCTATCCAGCCTTCTCAGTCGGAAGCTGGCAGAGGCTTGATGCAGATCAGGGATCTGCTCCGGGCAGCAGGAGATCAGAATTCAGCCGTGTCGCAGTCGCGCAATAGAATTCGCAGTCGATCCGTCACTGCGAATACGGTTCAGTCGGCTCACAGCCCCAGATCGCCTCCGCGGCGTGAAGGGCGCGAGAATCGGCGAGACCACTATGGTGACCGACTCGACCAAGATGATAGGCATCGAGTGCCCAATTCCCCTCCGAGGGGTGGGTCTTACGCTCCTCGGCAGCAAGATGACAGGCGTCAGTTCAGTACAGGGCGAAGGGTTCCAGTCGACCCCAGAGAACCAGGCTTCGACGCGCGATCCATTATCGTGCAAGGTTTGGTCGACCGGAACAGAGCCCATCGAGGTGGACTCGACAGAGATGCTCCCACAAGCAGTCGAGTGCATGTTTCTGGTCCTGAATGTTTCAGCAGAGCTATCAGAGCCGCAGTTATTCCCCCCAATTTCAGGTTGGCAACAGGAGTCAGCAAGTTCACTGGTGAGTCCAAGCCTGAAACTTGGCTTGAGGACTACCGAGTGGCGGTTCAGATTGGTGGTGGGAACGATGAGGTGGCCATGAAGCATTTGCCCCTCATGCTGGAAGGTTCTGCCAGGGCATGGTTGACTCAATTACCTCCTAGCAGCATTTACACTTGAGAAGATTTGTCCCGAGTGTTCATCAGAATGTTTGAAGGAACTTGCAAGCGACCAGCTGGATTGACAGAGTTGCAAGTCTGCGTGCAGAAGACCAATGAGACTCTCAGAGAGTATATTCAGAGATGGATCACTTTGCACCACACTGTGGAGAATGTGTCTGATCATCAGGCAGTCTGCGCCTTCAAAGATGGCGTCAAGAACAGAGAACTGAGTTTGAAGTTTGGTCGAACCGGTGACATGACCTTGAGTCGGATGATGGAGATTGCTACCAAGTACGCCAACGGCAAAGAAGAAGACCGACTCCGAAGCGGCAAGCACAAGCCAAGTCAGTCGGAAAAAGGAAACACCAGTCGGAAACAGAAGCGGAAGGCTGAACCGGCAGCTCCTAGAGAGGCTCTGGCCATGACTCAAGGAAAGTTTAAAGGGAAACCAAAAGGATCCTGGAACCCTAAGAAGGTGAAGGATAAAGAAGGGAACGACGTGATGGATATGCCGTGTCACATCCACACGAAGAAAGAAGAAGAGGGGAATATCATCTACCCGAAGCACACCACTCGCCGATGTCGACTCCTGATCCAGCAGTTTCAGGGAAAACAGTCTAAGGACAAGGAGAAGGAGTCGGACAAGGCCGAAGACAAGGAGGACAGTGAGGGAGGATATCCGCATATCAACTCCACTCTGATGATCTTTGCAGATGTGGAAAGCAAGAGTCGATTGAAAGTCATCAACCGAGAAGTGAACATGGTTGCCCCAGCAAAAGCAAATTATCTGAAATGGTCCCAAATACCCATCACATTCAACCAATCTGATCACCCGACTCATATTGCCACCCCTGGGAGGCAAGCTTTGGTGGTCGATCCAGTTGTCGAAGGCACTCGACTGACAAAAGTGCTGATGGACGGTGGAAGCGGGCTGAATTTGTTGTATGCCGACACATTGAAAGGAATGGGCATTCCGATGTCTCGACTGAGCACTAGTAACATGAGCTTTCATGGAGTTATACCAGGGAAGAAAGCCGAGTCACTCGGCCAAATAGCTTTGGACGTGGTGTTTGGTGATTCGAAACATTTTCGCAAAGAAAAGTTGACGTTTGAGGTCGTGGATTTTCAGAGTGCATATCATGCCATTTTGGGGAGACCAGCTTACGCACGGTTCATGGCTCGACCATGTTACGTGTACCTCAAATTGAAGATGCCCGGCCCCAAAGGAGTGATCACTGTCACCGGTGATCGGAAAAAGGCAGAAGAGTGCTTTCAGAAGGGCTCAAAGATTGCCGATTCCCAGGTGACAGCGGTCGAGTTCGAGGAATACAAGCAAAACGCAGATCCGAGTGACTTGCTGCGATCCAAGAAACCCGCCACAGAGTCTGCATTTCAGTCGTCCGGTGAGACGAAGCCTGTTCACATTCACCCGACCGACCCCGATACAGCTCCGACCCGCATCTCCACAACACTCGACCCAAAATAGGAAGAAGCGCTCATCCAGTTCCTCCGTGAGAACTGGGACATTTTTGCATGGAAGACCGCTGACATGCCAGGCGTTCCCAGGGGACTGGCTGAGCATCGCCTAAGAGTCGACTCATCTGCAAAACCAGTCAAAGAGCATCTTCGGCGGTCCGCCGTCCAGAAGAGAAAAGCCATTGGTGAGGAAGTGGCTCGACTGTTGGCGGCAGGATTTATCCGAGAGATATACCACTCCGAGTGGCTCGCTAATGTCGTCATGGTTCCTAAGAAGGACAAGTCGCTCCGAATGTGCATTGATTTCAAGCACATCAACCGGGCCTACCCGAAAGATCATTTTCCTCTCCCTCGCATAGATCAAATTGTTGACTCGACCGCGGGATGCGAGAGATTATCTTTTCTAGATGCCTATTCCGGGTACCACCAGATCCGTCTGTACGGACCAGACGAGGTAAAAACAGCTTTCATCACTCCATTCGGGTGCTTCTGCTATATCACCATGCCGTTCGGCCTCAAGAATGCCGGAGCCACATTTATGCGAATGATTCAGAAGTGTCTACTCACTCAAATCAGTCGGAATGTGGAAGCATATATGGATGATATCGTTGTCAAGTCACGAAAAGGTTCCGACCTGCTCGCTGATCTCGCCGAAACATTTGCCAACCTCAGAAGGTATGATATCAAGCTCAATCCATCAAAGTGCACATTTGGAGTTCCTGGTGGCAAGTTACTCGGTTTCCTCGTTTCCGAACGGGGAATCGACGCTAATCCAGAGAAGATCGGCACTATTCTCCGAATGAAACGCCCTGTGCGAGTGCATGATGTCCAGAAGCTTACTGGATGCTTGGCCGCATTAAGTCTATTCATCTCACGACTCGGTGAAAAGGCATTGCCTCTTTACCGACTGATGAAGAAGGCAGACAAGTTCGAGTGGACTCCAGAAGCTGATGCAGCGTTTG
Source organism: Triticum dicoccoides (assembly GCF_002162155.2). NCBI lineage: Eukaryota > Viridiplantae > Streptophyta > Magnoliopsida > Poales > Poaceae > Triticum > Triticum dicoccoides. The sequence continues at coordinate 706,462,576 of NC_041388.1, read as the reverse complement.
CCGAGCTAAAAGCTCTGCTCTCCACCCAGCCGGTGCTTGCTGCTCCAATCAGCAAAGAGCCTCTGCTGCTCTATATCGCAGCCACAGGACAAGTCGTCAGTACTGTGCTTACGGTCGAGCGGGAAGAAGAAGGAAAAGCTCTCAAAGTTCAGCGCCCAGTGTATTATTTGTCTGAAGTCTTGACTCCATCCAAGCAGAGATATCCTCATTATCAGAAGCTTGTGTATGGAATATACATGACCACAAAGAAGGTTGCTCATTACTTCTCTGATCATTCCATCACAGTCGTCAGCGACGCTCCACTATCAGAGATTTTGCACAACAGAGATGCAACTGGTCGAGTGGCCAAATGGGCGATTGAACTTCTTCCCCTTGATATCAAGTTTGAGGCAAAGAAAGCCATTAAGTCCCAGGCAATAGCAGATTTCCTCGCCGAGTGGATTGAACAGCAGCAGCCGACTGAAATTCACTCGGAGCATTGGACCATGTTCTTTGATGGCTCTAAGATGTTGAATGGTTCCGGTGCTGGGGTTGTCCTGGTTTCCCCCAGAGGAGATAAGCTCATATATGTGATCCAGATTCACTTTGATTCCTCCAACAATGAGGCAGAATATGAGGCCCTCTTATATGGATTGCGCATGGCCATTTCACTCGGCGTCCGTCGCCTGATGGTCTATGGCGACTCGGATTTAGTGGTCAACCAAGTGATGAAGGAGTGGGACGTGAGAAGCCCAGCCATGACTGGATACTGCAGTGCAGTGAGGAAGCTGGAAAAGAAGTTCGAGGGGTTGGAGCTCCATCATATACCCCGACTGAAAAATCAAGCAGCTGATGATCTAGCAAAGATAGGTTCCAAGAGAGAAGCCATTCCGAGTGGTGTGTTCTTAGAGCATATACACACTCCGTCAGTCAAAGAAGATCCTTTCACCGAAGAAGCTCCACAGCCCAAGAGTGCCACAGATCCGACTGAGGTTGAAGTCCCAGCGGTGGTCGACTTGATCATGGAGGTCTTGGTGGTCATTCCCGACTGGACAGTTCCATATATCGCGTATATCCTGAGAAAAGAGCTTCCGGAGGATGAGGAAGAGGCTCGACAGATCGTCCGTCGATCTAAGGCCTTTACCGTAATCAAAGGACAATTATTCAGAGAAAGCGCGACTGGAGTTGGTCAGAAGTGCATAACACTAGAAGAAGGTCGACTCATCCTCAATGATATCCACTCGGGGACCTGTGGTCATCATGCGTCCTCTCGGACCATCGTGGCCAAAGCATACCGAGCCGAATTTTACTGGCCAAAGGCAAATGAGATGGCAAAGGAGATAGTGGATAAGTGCGAGGGATGTCAGTTCTACTCGAATATGTCGCACAAGCCTGCATCGGCTCTGAAGACCATCCCACTCGTCTGGCCTTTCGCAGTATGGGGGTTGGACATGGTCGGTCCTTTGAGAACAGGACGAAGCGGCTTCATGCATGTACTGGTGGCAGTCGACAAGTTCACCAAGTGGATCGAGGCTAAACCAATCAAGAACCTTGACACCGGTACTGCTGTTAGCTTCATCAGGGAACTAATATTCAGATATGGAGTCCCGCACAGCATCATTACGGATAATGGGTCGAACTTTGACTCGGAGGAATTCAGAGATTTCTGTAACTCCCAAGGCACACGGGTCGACTACGCTTCAGTTGCCCATCCGCAGTCGAATGGACAAGCAGAGCGAGCTAATGGCCTGATTCTCAAGGGATTGAAACCCCGACTGATGCGTGATCTCAAGCATGTAGCTGGAGCTTGGGTCGACGAACTTCCCTCAGTGCTTTGGGGGCTGTGGACCACACCTAATCGGTCGATCGGAAAAACTCCATTCTTCTTGGTCTACGGAGCTGAAGCAGTCTTGCCGAGTGATCTTCTCCACAATGCTCCTCGAGTTGAAATCTACAACGAAGCAGAAGCTGAACAAGCGCGGCAGGATGAAGTCGACCTTTTAGAGGAAGAAAGGGAGATGGCTCTGATCCGGTCGACCATCTACCAACAAGATTTGCGTCGTTTCCACGCCAGAAATGTGAGAGGTTGAGCCTTCCAGGAAGGAGATTTAGTTCTCCGAGTGGATCAGCACAAACCACACATGCTTGCTCCTTCTTGGGAAGGTCCCTTCATCGTCACCAAGGTTCTCCACAACGGGGCGTACCGTCTTTACAACGTCGAGCATAATATCGACGAGCCCCGAGCTTGGAACGCGGAACTACTCCGCCCATTTTACACTTAAGGTTTATCACTCGGATGAGTTGCAATAAAGTACTTCTGTAGTTCATGGACCTCAAAATAATAGTGTCATAGTTCCTCCATAATTTTTGTCACTTTTTATTTTTGTCCAATAAAATTCCCCCTCAGTGGGTGACTTAGCCGCAAATCTGTTTCGCCTAAGTTTGTAAAAATCCTACCGAGTGGAGAGCCAGACTCCCACTCGGAGGCTTAGCTGCGAATCCGTTTCGCCTAAGTTATCGAAATCCTACCGAGTGGTAAGCCAGACTTCCACTCGGGGGCTTAGCTGCAGCCCTGTGCTCGCCTAAGTTATAAAAATCCTACCGAGTGAAGAGCAAACCTCTCACTCGGGAGGCTTAGCTACAGTCCAAGCACTCGCCTAAGTTATAAAAATCCTACCGAGTGAAGAACAAGCCTCTCACTCGGGGGCTTAGCTGCAGTCCAAGCACTCGCCTAAGTTTGTAAAAATCCTACCGAGTGAAGAGCAAACCTCTCACTCGGGGGCTTAGCTGCAGTCCAAGCACTCGCCTAAGATATAAAAATCCTACCGAGTGGTAAGCCGGACTTCCACTCGGAGGCTTAGCTGCAGTCCAAGTACTCGCCTAAGATATAATAATCCTAC
>NC_041388.1:706444377-706459407 GCF_002162155.2 Triticum dicoccoides | reverse complement strand
AGCAAACCTCTCACTCGGGGGCTTAGCTGCAGTCCAAGCACTCGCCTAAGTTATAAAAATTGTACCGAGTGAAGAGCAAACCTCTCACTCGAAGGCTTAGCTGCAGCCCAGTGCTAGCCTAAGTTATCAAAATCCTACCGAGTGAAGAGCAAACCTCTCACTCGGAGGCTTAGCTGCAGCCCAGTGCTAGCCTAAGTTATCAAAATCCTACCGAGTGAAGAGCAAACCTCTCACTCGGAGGCTTAGCTGCAGCCCAGTGCTAGCCTAAGTTATCAAAATCCTACCGAGTGAAGAGCAAACCTCTCACTCGGAGGCTTAGCTGCAGTGCTAGCCTAAGTTATCAAAATCCTATCGAGTGAAGAGCAAACCTCTCACTCGGGGGCTTAGCTGCAGCCCAGTGCTAGTCTAAGATATAAAAATCCTACCGAGTGAAGAGTAAACCTCTCACTCGGAGGCTTAGCTTCAGCCCAGTGCTCGCCTAAGTTATAAAAATCCTACCGAGTGGTAAGTCGGACTTCCACTCGGAGGCTTAGCCGCAGCCCAGTGCTCGCCTAAGTGGACTAAAGAATAAGTCGATTGCAGTAAAAGCGCCTTGCTTTGAACCTGCAAAAGACATTTCGAGCCAAAAGCAATCGTATTCAAGCACCAAATTCAAGTTTGAATCGATATCTAAAGGAACCAAAAGTGCTCAGGCGTTAAGCCCGTTAAGGTTTATCGGTTACAATTCCACTCGGCATACCGAGGCAAATTTAAAGCGTCGAGCTAGAAGAAGTTTTTTACCCCTCCTGTGGAGGGCTGGAAGGTGCAACAAACTCATCAAGGTCAATTCCGTCGGCGATCCGAGTGGCAGCCGCAAGGAAAGTTTCCATAAAGGACCTGAAGTCGTGTTTCTTGGTGTTGGCCACCCGGAGGGCCGCCAGCTTCTCTTCTCGCGCATCTTTGTAGTGGACTCGGGCCAGACACAGAGCAACATCTGCACCACACCGAGCCGAGGACTTCTTCCATTCCTGCACTCGACCAGGGATCGTGTTCAAGCGAGCCATCAGCGACTCAAGGTCATTCTGAAGTGTCTCCCCAGGCCAGAGTGTCGAGTCGACGCGAGATGTGGCGGCCTTCAGCCTTGCGAGATAGTCCACGACAGCTGCAACACGAGACTCCAGTCGGAAAACATCCATGGCAACTTCGTCGTTCACCAGAGAATTGACGGGGTCGAGGTTTGGCTCCAGCCGGCTAGTTTCTTCTTCAAAGTTTTGGCAAAATTCTGCAAGGATGATCACTGAGTCAAGGGGATGGTCGAATGGAAAAACCACGATTGGAAATGTTTGCCGAGCATAGAGGTTTACCTTCAAGCATAAGAAACAGCTTCTTGGCAAGACCACTCAGGAAGGCCTCCAGATCATTTTTCTTCCCAGTCAACTTACTGACTTGGTCGGTCAGTCGACTGACCTCCTTGTTGGCGATCCCAAGAGCAGCTTTCAGATTGGTATTGTCTTGTTCAAGCTTGGTGATTGAAGCTAACTTCTCGTCAGCAAGCTTGATCTTCTCAGCTAGTTCGAGGTCTTTCTTCTGTTGGGCCTCCCTTACCTTACCTGCAAGTTACAGCAAGATCAGATTTTGAAACAAGCAAGGGGAAAAGCAGTCGTCAGGGTCTCACCAAACATACCTTCGGTCTCCTCCTTTGCCTTCGTCAGCTTCTCCTGAACCAGCTTCAAGCTCAGCTCGAGTTGAGTGTGCTTGTTTTCCAGCTCAGAGTAGCGAGCCACAAGATCACAGGAGTTCTGCGAAGAACCAATCGACTAAATGTCAAATATAGTTCACTTCCGAGTGAAAAAGGAAAAATCACACGTTTCTAAGACTACAGCCGAATACAAGCATTCGACCGTAGTCTCAGGGACTACACCCAGTGGGTGCACTCAGCGTGCCCCCACTAATCCTGTTGAAGATAAAGTCGACCAGTCGACCTCAAAAAAAAAGGGGGGGGTGTATTCTTTAAGACTGTAATCGACTACAAGCAGTCGACCACAGTCTCGGCGACTACACCCAGTGGGTGCACTCAGCGTGCCCCCACCGGTTTGTGAAATCCAGTCGACATAGTCAACTGACAGAAAGATCGACATCATAAAGCCTAAGGCCGACTGCCAGCAGTCGACCCTAGCCTTGGAGACTACACCCAGTGGGTGCACTCAGCGTGCCCCCACTAATCCTGTTGAAGATAGAGTCGACCAGTCGACCGGTTTGCGAAATCCAGTCGACTTGGTCCAATGACAGAAAGACAGAAATTATAAAGCCTAAGGCCGACTGCCAGCAGTCGACCTTAGCCTTGGGGACTACACCCAGCGGGTGCACTCAACGTGCCCCCGCTAACACGGAGTTTAATCGACACACCCAGTGGGTGACTACTATAAATTCTGGAAAGGAAAAGTTTTTGGTAGCATATCCTAACAGAACAAACGGTGGTCGACTGACCTGAACATTGCTTTGGAGGGCAGAACTGGCGTCATAAGCTGCCTGGCTCGCATCCCGGATGGTCTTCAACTGCTCCATCATGATTCCTGCCTGGCGTATCGCCTCCTTCGCCGCGCCAGCTTGGTCCTCTGGGACGTGGTGCGTCGTGAAGAGGGAGGTCTGCTGAGCACTCGTCAGTGGATCTGCGAAGGACACCGTGTGTCGAGTGGTGTTCTCTTCCTCCGCAATCAGAATCTCAGGCGCCGTCACATCCTGGGGCACCTTGCTGGCGGACGCTTTCCTACTCCTTCTGCGCTTCAGCGGTTCCTCATCCTCATCATCATCAGGGAGATTGATAACAGCATTGGGTGGAGCTACGGAGAAGAATCAGGATCAGAGATCGCGAGTCAGTCGACTAAAAACGGCGTTAAGAATATAGTACCTGGTTTTGAAGTTGCTGCGTCCTCCATCTCATGGTCATCAGCCCGGGCTGAGGTCTCAGAAGTAGCAGCACTGCAACTCCAAAGAATCAGTCGACTAACTTCAGCGTCAACCAGAGACAAAGTTCACACAAAATAAGAAGACTTAAGCAGCACGATTACCCTGATATGGTGGGGATGGACACCTTCATCTTCGGCAGGAGCTTGATCGGCTTCGACGGGGCCGCCCTGGGCTGCTTCGGCGCCTTTTCAGTCGGCACCGGAGAGGTGGTCCGAGGGCGCTTGGTCGACTGAGCAACGGTCGCAACCCCCTTGCCACGTTCAGTCGAAGGGTCGTGGACAAGCTTCGACCGCCTTTCTGAGCGCGGTGGTACGACCTCCTCCTCCTCTTCTTCCTCGTCTTCAACGTCATCTTCATCACCGTCATCATCATCATCATCATCATCATCCTCAGCAACGTCCGAGTCCCATTCCTCATCCTCCTGGCTCTCGCCCCCACTCGCCTCACCCTCCTCAGTCGGAGCTTGTGCCCCATTGGGCATCGAGTACAGCTCGGTGAGGGCCTGGTAGATATCAAGACAAGGATCAATCGACCAGTCGGCAGGATCAACAGAAACGAATGTGACAAGAACACAGTGGAGAGCAGAGCAGACATACCTTGTTTGGATCGCTGTTGTGGTCGAGTGGAGGAATCCTTCTGGCTCCGCGTGGGTTATCCTTGTTTCCGGTAACGGCGGCCATCCATCTTTCCAGAGTGACATCGTCGACTGCTTCTGGATGGACTCGAGTCTCGTCTTCAGTCCCACAGTACAACCACATGCAGTGGCTCCGGAACTGAAGGGGCTGGATACGACGCCTAAGGAAGACCTCCAGGAGATCCATGCCCGTCACTCCCTCCCGAACCAACTGCACCACGCGCTCCATCAACATCTTCACGTCAGCTTTCTCTTCCGGAATCAACTTCAGAGAGGAGGGCTTGTTCACTCGGTCCATGGTAAACTGTGGGAGTCCACTCGACTGCCCCGACGTCAACTGGTCCTGGCAGTAGAACCAGGTCGACTGCCAGCCTCTGACTGACTCGGGAAAGGTCATGGGCGGGAAGGTGCTCTTATTCCTCACCTGGATCCCCAGACCCCCACACATTTGGACGACTCGGGTTCTTTCGTCGCCTGGGCTCGCCTTCTTCACGTTCTGAGAGCGACACGTGAATATATGCTTGAACAAGCCCCAGTGCGGTCGACAGCCCAGGAAACCCTCACACATGGACACGAACGCAGCAAGATAGGCGATAGAATTTGGGGTAAAGTGGTGGAGCTGCGCTCCAAAGAAGTTCAAGAAGCCACGGAAGAAAATACTCGGCGGCAAAGAAAATCCACGATCAACATGGGTAGCCAAGAGCACGCACTCACCCTCTTCTGGCTGGGGCTGCCACTCCTTCCCCGGAAGCCTCGCAGCTCCATGGGGGATCAAGCCCTCGTTGGCCATGTAGAGGAGATCTTTCTCTGTGATGGTCGACTGGATCCAGTCTCCTTGGACCCAGCCCTTCGGCAGGCGGGATCTGGACGAAGACCCACCGCGGCTGGTAGATCTCCCCTTCGCCTTCTCCGATGCCGACGCCTTCTTCGCGCGTTCCAGCGCCGCCGTCTTCTCCTTGGCCATGGTTGCCGGCGAGACGCGCGAGGGGAAGTTGTGCGGGGGCGAGAGCGAGCGCGCTGGACGGGGACGAAGGGAGCAGAGAGAGAGAGAATGCTGAGGCACAGTACAAAAAATCCTCGCCGGGCGCATTTATAAGGTCCCTTCCGAGTGGATGACAGGTGGGCCCGGTCGATCTAATCATATCCAGGAACAGTTATGCAGATGGGATACGTGGCGAAGAAAGCGGCGCGGAGATCGAGGCGTCTATATCCCGTCCCATCCGAACGCCGCGGTCCGCTCCGCTTCGCGCGCGTCCCCAAATTTCGCATCCCGCGGAATTCGCGAACGGCAGATCGGTCTGTCAGACGCGGGGTTTCCTGCGATCCGTCGCTCGGAGATCATCAAAGCCCGAAAGATCACTCGACGAAAGAAGAGAATGGATCGAGTCGACTGAAGACAAGTTGCTCACTATCGACGAAGAGATTCTTTGGTCCAGAACAACGCACGACCAGTGTGCAAAGGTTAATCGGAAACAACATCAACTCCTTCCTCACTCGAAGCCTCAATCCATTCGGGGGCTAATGATGGGGTCATGTACCTAGGGTAGGGTCACGGACCTGATCTAAGTACCTTGCCCAAGGACACCCTTAGAAGAGGTCGCCTTCCAGTCGACCAACGAGGGACTCACTCGACTGACTTGAAGGACTCGACCACGAAGACTCACTCGACCACCAGAAGGTCAAGAGGCACTCTGCACTGCAACGGCCTGTAATTAAGTAGACTTTATGATAGTAAAGACACTTTATGTGGGGCGTTACCAGTAACGCCCCGGACTTAACTCACCTTAAACCCTCTCCTACGTGGGCTGGCTGGGGTCCTGGCGCACTCTATACAAGCCACCCCCCTCCACAGGTAGAGGGGTTCGGCACCTTGTAACTCATATACTCATAATCCACTCGACCGCCTCCGGGCTCCGAGACGTAGGGCTATTACTTCTTCCGAGAAGGGCCTGAACTCGTACATCCCTTGTGTTTACAACCTCTCCATAGCTAGGACCTTGCCTCTCCATACCTACCCCCCACTCTACTGTCAGGCTTAGAACCACGACACCTGGTGTCCGAATTACCAGGGTCCTTGGTCATATTGTTGCTACGAGCAAGCCAGTTGTCTACTCCTACGCAAAAGCGGGTCATGAGTGTCGTGAGTGCTGCCATAGATTTCAGCTTTTCCTGTCCAAGGTGCCGGGCCAGCCACTCGTCACGGATATTGTGCTTGAAGGCTGCTAGGGCCTCAGCGTCCGGACAGTCGACTATTTGATTTTTCTTTGTTAGGAACCGTGTCCAGAATTGCCTGGCCGATTCCTCTGGCTGCTGAATTACGTGACTTAGGTCATCGGCGTCTGGGGGTCGCACATAAGTGCCCTGGAAATTGTCCAGGAATGCGGCTTCCAGGTCCTCCCAACAACTGATTGATCCTGTTGGCAAGCTGTTAAGCCAATGCCGAGCTGGTCCTTTAAGCTTGAGTGGGAGGTATTTGATGGCATGGAAATCATCGCCGCGGGCCATGTGGATATGAAGAAGATAATCCTCGATCCATACCGCAGGATCTGTTGTGCCATCATATGATTCAATGTTTACGGGTTTGAAACCCTCGGGGATTTGATGATCCATTATTTCGTCTGTAAAGTAGAGTGGGTGTGCGGTGCCTCTATACTGGGCTATATCAAGACGTAGCTCCAATGAGCCTTGTCTACTGTGTTCGGCCCTGCCGAATTTGTGGCCGGCATGACAGTTACTGTCTCGAGCCGTGGGGCGCCCACGCGATCCATAGATCAATCTTGTTTGCCTTGCCTTGTCCTCCAACATGTCTCGTAAGTCCGGTGCATATTCCCGTGCCTTGGTACGGGGTGCGTCTTGAGTGGAAGGCCGTGAGGCCTCTCTGTCGTGACCACGAGGTGGCCAGTCGGCCGCATCAAGAGCTTCCTCCTCTAATCGGGGTAGCAATCTACGCTTTGGGTAGCTCTTGGAGGGGCGTTCGAGTTTATGCTCTTCGGCTGCAAGGACTTCAGTCCATCTGTCGACTAGCAAATCTTGATCAGCTCTAAGTTGTTGCTGTTTTTTCTTGAGGCTTCTTGCCGTGGACATAAGCCTGCGTTGAAAACTCTCTTGCTCGACGGGATCCTCTGGCACGACGAATTCGTCGTCGTCGAGGCTTGCCTCGTCTTCGGAGGGAAGCATATAATTATCGTCCTCGACCTCTCTGTCTGCCGCTCTCTCATGAGGGCTGGTTTCTCCATCCTCCTGTGCTAAATCTTGCTGGAGGGGGTTTTCTTTGGCGCTTTCCAGAGTATTATTATCTCCCGTGCTGGAATCACCTTGTTTGTTTTGGCGGGATTTTGAGCGGCGCCGCTGACGCCGGCGCTTAGGCTGTTTCTTGGAGGGGTCATCCTCCGCTGTTCCATCGCCATCTCCCTCTTTTGGGGTGTCCACCATGTATATGTCATACGACGAGGTGGCTTTCCAGGGCCTAGTAGGTGCTGGTTCTTCATCATCTCCTCCATCGGCGTCCATACCGTCGATGTCTTCGGAGTCGAAGTCGAGCATGTCGGTTAAGTCATCGATAGTGTCTACAAAGTGGGTGGTGGGTGGGCTTTGAGTTTCTTCACCGTCCGTACCCCAACCTTGCTAACCATAATCCGGACAGGGCTCTCTTGATAAAGAGAAAGACTTTAGTGACTTTAGGATATCGCCGAGAGGCGAGTGCTGAAAGATGTCCGCGGTAGTGAACTCCATGATCGGCGCCCAATTGGATTCGTTGTTGGGGTCACAGCCCCTGAGGTGGCGTCCAACCGCCCGTCCTCGATCGGCGCAGTTGGCTCCGAATTAAGGGTCGGAGCTGACGCGGGTGTGGCCTCCAGGGCACTGTTCGGTGGCAGAGCTAAATCATGCTCGTCGTGATAGTGCGGCGCGCTCGGCAGTGGCTCGAATCCGTCGAAGATCAAGTCCTCGTGGATGTCAGCCGTGTAGTTTAAACTTCCAAGTCTGACCTGACGGCCGGGGGCGTAGCTTTCGATCTGCTCCAGACGGCCAGGCGAATTGGCCCACAGTGCGAAGCCGCCGAAGACGAAGATTTTTCTGGGGAGGAAGGTCTCACCCTGGACTGCATCGCTATTGATGATCGTAGGAGCCATCGAGCCTGATGGCGACAACACAGAGGAACTCTCAATGAAAGCACCAATGTCGGTGTCAAAACTGGCGGATCTCGGGTAGGGGGTCCCGAACTGTGCGTCTAGGCCGGATGGTAACAGGAGACAAGGGACACGAAGTTTTACCCAGGTTCGGGCCCTCTCGATGGAGGTAAAACCCTATGTCCTGCTTGATTAATATTGATGATATAGGTAGTACAAGAGTAGATCTACCACGAGATCGAGGAGGCTAAACCCTAGAAGCTAGCCTATGGTATGGTTGTTGATGTGTACGTTGTCCTACGGACCTAAACCCTCCGGTTTATATAGACACCCGAGAGGGTTAGGGTTAAACAAAGTCGGTTACAATGGTAGGAGATCTTCATATCCATATCGCCAAGCTTGCCTTCCACGCAAAGGAAAGTCCCTTCCGGACACGGGACGGAGTCTTCAATCTTGTATCTTCATAGTCCAGGAGTCCGGGTGAAGGTATAGTCCGGCTATCCGAACACCCCCTAATCCAGGACTCCCTCACTATCATCACTACAAAATACAAAAAACATTACTATTACTACTATTACCTTTTGCTACCATTATCACTACTACCATATTACCTTGCTACTAAACACTTTGCTGCAGATATTAAGTTTCCAGGTGTGGTTGAATTGACAACTCAGCTGCTAATACTTGAGAATATTCTTTGGCTCCCCTTGTGTCGAATCAATAAATTTGGGTTGAATACTCTACCCTTGAAAACTGTTGCGATCCCCTATACTTGTGGGTTATCAAGACTATTTTCTGGCGCCGTTGCCGGGGAGCATAGCTCTATTCTTTGAGTCACTTGGGATATATATTTGCTTATCATTATGAAGAACTTGAGAGATCCAAAAACCAAGATCTATCCCACAACTACGAGGGGAGGTAAGGAACTTCCATCTAGCTCTGCACTTGATTCACCTTCTTTTTTGAGTAAATTTGCGACACCTACACCTGCTTCTGCTATTCGTTCTGATATGTCGCATGTTATTGACGATGCCACTTCTGCTATGCATGATACTTATGATGAAACTACCTCTATGCCTGATACTACTATGCCACTTAGTGATTTTCTTGATGAACAACTTGCTAGGGCTAGAGACATTGAAAATATTGAATCTGATGATACTGATGAAAGTGATGATGAAGAATCACTTGCTATTCATAAGGGTGTTGTATTTGATCAAGAAGCTTCTTTAGCTATTTTAGCTTGCAGAAATAGAACTGAACTTAAAAGATTATTAGCTAAATGGAGTAAGCAATCTCTAAATGCTAGAATGAAACCCGGCCCTTCTTTTGCTACTTCACCTATCTTTGTTACTGATAAGGATTATGAATTCTCTGTTGATCCTGATATAATTACTTTGGTTGAATCTGATCCTTTTCATGGTTATGAATCTGAAACTGTTGTGGCACATCTTACTAAATTAAATGATATAGCCACCTTGTTCACTAAAGATGAGAGAACTCTCTACTTTTATATCCTTAAAATATTTCCGTTCTCATTAAAGGGTGATGCTAAGATATGGTTGAATTCTCTTGATCTTGGTTGTGTGCGTAGTCCCCAGGATATGATTTATTACTTCTCTGCTAAATATTTCTCTGCTAATTTTGTGCAAATTGAAGAAGAGAGTCTCCCACAAGCTTGGGGGAGGCTTCTCCAATTACTTAATGCTTTGCCTGATCATCCTCTTAAGAAAAATGAAATACTTGATATCTTTTATAATGGACTAACCGATGCCTCTAGAAATTACCTGGATAGTTGTGTTGGTTCTATTTTTGGGGAAAGAACACCGGATGAAGCTGAAATTCTATTGAATAATATGTTGACAAATGAAAATAATTGGACACCTCCAGAGCCAATTCCTGAGCCTATTCCTAAACCAACTCCGAAGAAGAGGGGTATTCTATTTCTCAGTCCTGAAGATATGCAAGAGGCAAAGAAATCTATGAAAGAAAAGGGTATTAAAGCTAAACATGTTAAGAATTTACCTCCAATTTAAGAAATACATGGTCTTAATTTACCGCCTGTTGAGGAAACATATGATCTTAATCCTTTACCTATTGAAGAAACTCATGGTCTTGATAACCCAACACAGGTAGTAAAGGTAAATTCTCTCTATAGATATGATAAAGCTGTAATCCCATTTACTAAAATTGCTAGCCCATGCTTAGATGAGTTTGATAGATTTATGGCTAAGCAAGAAGATTTTAATGCTTATTTGGTAGACAATTGAAATACAATTCAAATATGCTTGGACACTTGGGTGATTATATGGATAATATCAAAGGTGAACTTAAACTTATTAGTAAACGTGCTTCTATGGTTACCACTCAAGTAGAACAAGTACTTAAAGCTAAAAATGATTTGCTCATTGAGTTGAATAGTAAGTATAATGATTATGTTGTTACAGTGGCTACTAGAACTGGTAGAATGACTCAGGAACCTTTGTATCCTGAAGACCACCCTAAGAGAATTGAGAAAGATTCTCAGAGAAATAATATAGATGCACCTAGTTCTTCTAAAAGGAAGAGAAAGAAAAATGATAGGACTTTTCATGCTTCTAGTGATCCTATTGTTGAAATACCTGAGAATCCAAATGATATTTCTACTTCTGATGCTAAAACACAACCTGGTAATGAACCTGAAACTAGTGATAATGTTAATAATAATGTTCATGATGATGCTCAACCTAGTAATGATAATGATGTAGAAATTGAACCTGCTGTTGATCTTGATAACCCACAATTAAAGAATCAACGTTATGATAAGAACGACTTTGTTGCTAGGAAACATGGTAAAGAAAGAGAACCTTGGGTTCAGAAACCCATGCCTTTTCCTCCCAAACCATCCAAGAAAAAGGATGATGAGGATTTTGAGCGCTTTGCTGAAATGATTAGACCTATCTTTTTGCGTATGCGATTAACTGATATGCTCAAAACAAATCCTTATTCTAAGTACATGAAAGATATTATTAGAAATAAAAGAAAGATACCGGAAGCTGAAATTTTCACCATGCTTGCGAATTATACTTTTAAGGGTGGAATACCAAAGAAACTTGGAGATCCAGGAGTACCCACTATACCATGCTCTATTAAAAGAAACTATGTTAAAACTGATTTATGTGATCTTGGAGCCGGTGTTAGTGTTATGCTTCTCTCTTTATATCGTAGACTTGATTTGAATAAGTTGACACCTACTGAAATATCTTTGCAAATGGTTGATAAATCAACTGCTATACCTGTCGGTATTTGTGAGGATGTGCCTGTTGTAGTTGCAAACGTTACTATTTTAATGGACTTTGTAATTCTTGATATTCCCGAGGACGATAGTATGTCTATTATCACTACATGAAATATGTCAACTTGCGACCATCACTATTGGTCACTGAAAGGTCATTGTTTTTCATTTGCGACCTTTTTGTGACCAAAAACAGAAGGTTAAAAGCTGGCGGTCGTAAACTGAAATTAACAACCTTCTCTATGAGAAGGTCGTGGAATTCCACGACCAAAACAAAAGGTCATTGATTCCATGACCTTCTGATTTGGTCGCTAACTCTCAGCCCAGGCCACGTCAGATCCGACATGGCAAGCTGACATGGCAAAATTGCGACCAATTGAAAAGGTCATTGACAAGATTCAGCCCAGTCCGATTTGGTGTTTATATGGGCCGAGCCCAATAATTCAGCATTTTTAATATATATTTTTTGTTAATTTCGGTCAGCCTCATGGGCCAAGCCCAATAATTCGGTCTTTTCATTTTTTGGGCCATGGCCTTTTTGATTCAACAAATTTAGTTTTTATTTTTCCGGGTAAAGTAGTTAAATGGGTCCCAATTGTCAGGTTCTATTCAAGTGGGACACTTTTGACACCATCATTTTCTTCAGATTTCAATTTGATAGAATAAAAAACCATATTTAAATAAGAACAGATAGAAAACACAAGTAATACTTCAAATAACATCAGCGAGAATAAATCTGTTATAGATACATTGACAACAAAAATTACAAGCTCCACAAGTATAATTACAAGCTTCAAATTACATACTGGGCTCCTTCTATCATATGACACGGTTACAAGATCTACTAATGTAATAACACAGATACAAATACAATCACAGTCACACAGATATAGTCGATAGGCCGTGACCTTCGCTACACTGGGCCAACAGAACAGCAATAGAACTATCATCACGCCTTCGACTCGCCCTGTTACATGAGTCAGAAGAGAAGAATCAAAACACTGGAGCCAATATATTCTGAACAGACCATTCAAAAAAGGGCAATTTCTTTAGAATAATAACACAAATTTAGCTAGTACAATGATTTTTGTTCTCTTGTTAGTTAAAACGAGATACCCGTGCAGACAAGAAAGGTGATGCACGGAAATATAGCATTTTACTAATAGCACATAGAATATCAATATTATTTTCTTATTGGCTCATTCTTATGCCAAAAGCAAGATAGAAAATCTGGCCAAATAAGCAACTAATCCATAAAATAAAACATCAGGACTAATTAAGCAGACTAATCCTTTTGTGAAAAATGGACTGGATAATTGTTTTTCTATACACAATCCCTTGCAGTTAGCAAGAACATGACAAACAACATGCACATGAACACATACCATACTGTCTACATTTTATAGCTAGGATTAGACCCCTCTCTTATTAGTATATTGACTAGTTATTAGTAAAGCAGCAACCAACAATAGTGATAATGCAAAAGCAGCTTCTGTGCTTCTGCATATGTCTGTACAATCAATATGCTTTGGGAAGCAGAGGCAGATATTGAACATCCTTGAATAAAAGGTACCAGATTACAATGTTGTGGATATATAGTTACTTGGTATTTCAATATTTCTACTTAACACAACAGAATTACCCCAACCATGCATGTTAAATTAAGAGATGCATTGCAAATGTCTAAAGCAATGTTATGTGCTATATCCATCTCATTATCTCAAGGCAGGCAAACTAAGATTTCACCCGAGCTACAACAGTTGTGTCTACAACCAAACTACAACAGTAGTAGCAACATATGGAGGCAATTGGATCACCTACAGTAGCTGTCCATGAGCAAAGTTGAGGACGCACGGGGCAGGGGCAGCAGGATGCAGCTTGGGGACATGGTCGGGGAAAACAACCAGCAGCAGCAACTTGGGGACTCGGTCGGGGAACACAACCAGCAGCAACAGCAGGTCTATGGAACACATCCTGAAATCACATGGGAAATTATTTATGCTGTAATTTTACTAACAGGAAATCATACAAACCTACTTCAGTACTGATTTGTGTATATATAAGTCCCAAAGCCGGTCCAGTTTGAGAACTTAAGATCTGAATTTGAACATTCTAAATTCCATAGTTAGTTGATGCTAACTGTTTTAGATGTAATGTAACAATTGAGACAACAATGGGGCACAACTTAGTTAGCTACTAATGTTCAGGAAATTCAAAGAGTGTATGTTCTAGCTAACAAAAATATAATACCATGCTTAGGAACTCGGAGCGAGAAAAAGTGTGTGTCGCTTAAGAGCTACCACAATTGATACTGGTCAAGGATAAAAACAAGTAGATATCATATAATTCTCATCAGGATCATACATTGAATTCATTAAAGTCTATAGATTCAATTCTTAGATATTGAATTGGGAAATCACAAGAAAAGTAGATTAACCAATGTGTCCAGATAACACAAGAAGGCAAGCACTAGTAAATCTTGACTCTCGTGCCACTACATGTACATAACAAGTATTTGACACATTCCTGCAAGCATGCAAATATAGGAAGTATTATTTGTCTAATGAAATACATGACATATTCTCCTCGCATATTCTCCAATCAACCACTTGACGGTGGCCAGAGCGAAACGAACAAAGGGAGAGACAAGTCCTCACCTTGCAACAGGGGGACTCATACCCAGCCAAATCGAAACAAATTGAACCCGTGGCGGCAACTTCTATATAAAACATTTGCTCAAAATGATGCTCAAGAGGAAGACACACTTTCTCAACATTGCATTCAATCATATAGACCAAATTGCAAAAATAAGAACACTGGATAATCATAGTCTAGATCACGCTACAAAAAAACATCAAAATCATAGAACATATAGGTTGCATCATGATTCTAGGAAACAATGTGCTAGAGAAGTAGGCTTGCAATGCAAACTTTCTGCAAAGGGTTGCAAAACTAACTACCAACAACCGCAAAAGCATGTGAACTAAATAAATCCTAATAACAAACAGAGGGCACCAAGAAAGAAATACAATAAATGTGTGAAGTAAATCCTACTAGCAACTTCATTTTAGCACCAACAATCAGAAGAATGAGCATGTTAATTAGATTGTACATGCCTACACACACAAAATTCAAAACTACAACTAAGGCCAGAGGGGAAAGATATGGGGCAGTAAGTGTCGACGAAGGACTCGTCCATCTCCCTCCGCTCCTCCTTAGTCTTCCTCATCCATGGCTTACTCTCCTGAACCTGCATGCAGCACCGCCCCATTCCTGCAGACAACCAGACAAGATGTGCACAAACTGCACAAATCAGATGAAGAGATAATAACAAAACAAACAAGAAGAAGGAAAGGGGAGGATGGTTTCAGGCGCTAGGAGAGATGGAGAGAGGCGGCATCCACACAGTTCACTGAATATCTCAGACACTGCATCTTCAGGTCTGACAAGGCAGGGAGTGGGAGGGGGTTACCTGCAGCTGCAGGGTGGGAGTTGGGCGAGGTCCATGGTGACCTTCCTTGCTTCCTCCCTCCATGCTCGGGTTTTTTCTTCTTCTCCTACAGCAATGGAAAGGGAGGACCATGGCATCACCAATAGTACAGAAATGAGCAACAAACAAAAGCAGAAGAAAATCGAAATCAAAACGAATCAGCCACCTTGATGATGGAGCTCCATGGATGGCTTGGAGAAGGTCGGAGTAGAGGAGGCGCAGCGAGCACGGGGTCTTCGAGCGCCCCGAGGGAGGAAGGAAGGAGGCGGTAGCGGGGCGACGCAGCCGATCTCCGTCGCTTCGCGTGGGTCCTGGCCGCCGGGTCGATCTGGGACTGGGAGAGAAGGTGCACGCGATGGATGTAGGGGCTCGCCGGTGGGGTGGTCGCCGGGGTGGGGGTGCTGGGCTGCGGCGGCGCTGTGGGATGGGCATGAATCAGGAGGGGAATGGAAGAGACAGAGAGCTGTGCGGGCACGACGCGGTCGAAGGGCGGGAAGAAGAAGTCGGCGAGCAGCAGGTTCCTGCTACTATCGGTGTCCACCATGGCGTCGGGAGTAGC
>NC_041388.1:706430513-706443864 GCF_002162155.2 Triticum dicoccoides | reverse complement strand
GAGGGGAGCGGTGGGTGGCGGTGGCGAGGATCTGAGGTGGGGAGGGGAGGGGTGGGTGGCGGCGAGGGGAGGGATCTGGATTGGGAGCGCTAGGGTTCGCTGCGCGGGGAGAGAGAGGAGTGAGAGGGTGAGGTGCGGGCTGTTGGATCTAGGAGCATCCAACGGTGATTTATGCACGGTCCGCGTGAGAGGCCCCTGGACCAATCAGAACGCAGTATACATGTATGATATTTTGACCATTTAAATTGGTCGTAATTGACTAAAAGTTAGCTGCTAAATCATGTTAGCTATTTTATTATGACCTGATTTTTTATAAAGAACTTCTCATTGTGTCAGCAAATTTGACTATAGTTTTCAGAAATAATCACAAATTAAATAAGACAAATATTTTTAAAGAGTTACGAGAAATTAGTTCTTTTAAATCATTTTCCATTTTCCGAGTGCCCGAAATGAGTTCTTTTGTGAAGGACCTACCATATATTTGTTGCAAAATTGGACCTAATCAATTTTATCAAATACTAGGACATATTTAATGCACAATTGACAAAATAGTTGGGTGTCAAAAGCTTTGATCCGTCAGTGATGAAAAAGACAAATTTTCGCCGATTCAGCAGGAAACGGGTCAAATTTGAACTGTAGCTGCCTCATAGTTTGCTATTTATTTTTTTCCAAAAATCATTTCTAGGTACATAAGTATCTATTTAATCAGAGACACATCAAAAGTTTTCCAAGATTCAACCACTAGCTAGGAACGGTCAAGCCCGCCGTTTTGACCGCATTTTGAAACGGGCATAAAAAATTCAAAAAAAATCAAAAAATTGGAAAACCTTCGCATTGTGTCATTATATGTGACCAAGTTTCTAGGAAAAATAATAAACTTGTAATACGGCAATTATTTTAAAACAGTGTTCTCAGAAATGAGGTATCATGCGTGAAGATTCATGGCTTTCAAGCCAAATGATCAATCTTATGGCCACATTCATGGCATAGTTTGTTCAAATGATCTCATATTGTGCACAAGGGTGCATCTTGGAATTCCAAACAATGTTGCCTAAGGGAGTTTTCATTTTCTTTGCATGGAAAATTCATTTTCCATTTTTCGAGTGCCCGAAATGAGTTTTTTTTGTGAAGGACCTACCATATATTTGTTGCAAAATTGGACCTAATGAATTTTATAAAATACTAGGCCATATTCAATGCACAATTGACCAAATGGTTGGGTGTCACAAACTTTGATCCACCTCTGATAAAAAAGACAAATTTCCGCTGATTTAGTAGGAAGCGGGTCAAATTTGAACTGGAGCTGCCTCATAGTTTGCTATTTATTTTTTCCAAAAATAATTTCTAGGTACATAAGTATCTATTTAATCAGAGAAACATCATAAGTTTTCAAAGATTCAACCACTAGCTAGGAACGGTCAAGCCCGTCGTTTTGACCGCATTTTGAAACGGGCATAAAAAATTCAAAAAAAATCAAAAAATTGGAAAACCTTCGCATTGTGTCATTATATGTGACCAAGTTCCTAGGAGAAATAATAAACTTGTAATACGGCAATTATTTTGAAAAAAAGTGTTCTCATAAATGAGGTATCATGCGTGAAGATTCATGGCTTTCAAGCCAAATGATCAATCTTATGTCCACATTCATGCCATAGTTTGTTCAAATGATCTCATATTGTGCACAAGGGTGCATCTTGGAATTCCAAACAACGTTTCCTAAGGGAGTTTTCATTTTCTTTACACGGAAAATTCATTTTCCATTTTCCGAGTGCCCGAAATGAGTTTTTTTTGTGAAGGACCTACCATATATTTGTTGCAGAATTGGACCTAATCAATTTTATAAAATATTAGGCCATATTTAATGCACAATTGACCAAATGGTTGGGTGTCAAAAGCTTTGATCCACCTCTGATGAAAAAGACAAATTTCCGCCGATTCAGTAAGAAGCGGGTCAAATTTGAACTGTAGCTGCCTCATAGTTTGCAATTTATTTTTTCCAAAAATTATTTCTAGGTACATAAGTATCTATTTAATCAGAGAAACATCAAAAGTTTTCCAAGATTCAACCACTAGCTAGGAACGATCAAGCTCGTCGTTTTGACCGCATTTTGAAACGGGCATAAAAAATTCAAAAAATTGGAAAACCTTCGCATTGTGTCATTATATGTGACCAAGTTTCTAGGAAAAATAATAAACTTGTAATACAGCAATTATTTTAAAAAAGTGTTCTCAGAAATGAGCTATCATGCGTGAAGATTCATGGCTTTCAAGCCAAATGATCAATCTTATGGCCACATTCATGGCATAGTTTGTTCAAATGATCTCATATTGTGCACAAGGGTGCATCTTGGAATTCCAAGCAATGTTGCCTAAGGGAGTTTTCATTTTCTTTGCACGGAAAATTCATTTTCCATTTTCCGAGTGCCCGAAATGAGTTTTTTTGTGAAGGACCTACCATATATTTGTTGCAAAATTGGACCAAATCAATTTTCTAAAATACTAGGCCATATTTAATGCATAATTGACCAAATGGTTTGGTGTCAAAAGCTTTGATCCACCTCTGATGAAAAAGACAAATTTCCGCCGATTCAGTAGGAAGCGGGTCAAATTTGAACTGTGGCTGCCTCATAGTTTGCTATTTATTTTTTCCAAAAATTATTTCTAGGTACATAAGTATCTATTTATTTTTTGTCCACATTCATTAAATAAGACAAATATTTTTAAAGAGTTACGAGAAATTAGTTCTTTTAAATCATTTTCCATTTTCCGAGTGCCCGAAATGAGTTCTTTTGTGAAGGACCTACCATATATTTGTTGCAAAATTGGACCTAATCAATTTTATCAAATACTAGGACATATTTAATGCACAATTGACAAAATAGTTGGGTGTCAAAAGCTTTGATCCGTCAGTGATGAAAAAGACAAATTTTCGCCGATTCAGCAGGAAACGGGTCAAATTTGAACTGTAGCTGCCTCATAGTTTGCTATTTATTTTTTTCCAAAAATCATTTCTAGGTACATAAGTATCTATTTAATCAGAGACACATCAAAAGTTTTCCAAGATTCAACCACTAGCTAGGAACGGTCAAGCCCGCCGTTTTGACCGCATTTTGAAACGGGCATAAAAAATTCAAAAAAAATCAAAAAATTGGAAAACCTTCGCATTGTGTCATTATATGTGACCAAGTTTCTAGGAAAAATAATAAACTTGTAATACGGCAATTATTTTAAAACAGTGTTCTCAGAAATGAGGTATCATGCGTGAAGATTCATGGCTTTCAAGCCAAATGATCAATCTTATGGCCACATTCATGGCATAGTTTGTTCAAATGATCTCATATTGTGCACAAGGGTGCATCTTGGAATTCCAAACAATGTTGCCTAAGGGAGTTTTCATTTTCTTTGCATGGAAAATTCATTTTCCATTTTTTGAGTGCCCGAAATGAGTTTTTTTTGTGAAGGACCTACCATATATTTGTTGGAAAATTGGACCAAATAAATTTTCTAAAATACTAGGACATATTTAATGCACAATTGACAAAATGGTTGGGTGTAAAAAGTTTTGATCCACCTCTCGTCAAAAAGACAAATTTCCGCCGATTCAGAAGGAAGTGGGTCAAATTTGAACTGCAGCTACCTCATAGTTTGCTATTTATTTTTTCCAAAAATCATTTCTAGTTACATAAGCACCTATTTAATCATAAATACATGGTTTGGTGGCGATACGTCGAGGTTTGGGCTGTTGCCGAGGGCCCCAACTCTAGAGCGCGTAAACTCGCATGCCCGCCGCGTGGTCACCGCATGACCGTGGCGTTGCCATGTGTTCTAGGTGGCCTAGGCAAGTCTAGTTGGTTGGGCACTCCCCAGGTAGGTGCTAGGAAGAAAATTACAACATAAGATTCTCACGAGGAGACCAATCGATGCTCAAACATGAATTAGCAGCCAAGTGTTTGATTGGCGGTACGGGAAATGTACATGGCTATTGGGCGTGAGTTTTGGCTGAGGATGATTAGTTACTAATAAGACCATCTTCAACAAAATTCAGCTCAAAAGGAGGAGCCTAGGTGGTACTTGCTTTGCAAAGTACCATACTGGACATAAATACGAATGTTAAAGCTGGGCTCAAAATAATGAATGAATTGAGCTGGCATTTGGTGGAGGATGATTATTTGGGCATGGGAAAGCACTGTAGAAAATGGATAGTATTTGGACATGCCAAAGTGGTACTTCCTTCACAAAGTGCTGCTTTGAACAGAATAGGAAAATGAATATTGTTGAAATATTTTTGAACTAGGCAAGGAAGGTTTTTGACATATTTGATGAAGATATGATCCAAACAATTTATGAGAATTGTTTGGGAATTTTTGGAATAAACTAAATATAGGTTGCTTCACAACCTAGGGCAAAAATTACCACATGGACATGACACATAGGCATAACTGATGAGGTGGCGCCAAGTCATAGCAACCCACCACAATTTACAAGGTTATGACCATCTATATTGGTCATTAACAACTAGAAATAAGGCAGCGGACTAGCGATGTCTGCTTTATGACCATTTCGTGTAAGGAAATTACGTCCTTTCTGACCAAAATGGTCGCAATGATTTAGGGTTTGGAGCCCCCCGAACAGCTTTTGACCAATTGGTCTCAAATGGTCATAGATCTATGACCAATTCTTCCAGGGTCACTGACAGAAGGTCACTAGTTGACATATTTCATGTAGTGTATTCTTGGAAGACCTTTTTTGAATACTGCAGGGGCTTTTATTGATTGCACTAAAGGCAATGTCACTTTTCATGTTAATGGTAATGAGCACACGGTACACTTTCTGAGGAAACAACCTCAAGTTCATAGTATCAACTCTATTGGAAAAATTCCATCGATTATATTTGGAGGTTTTGAATTTCCTCTACCTACTGTCAAGAAGAAATATGATATTCTTATTATTGGGGATGTGAATATCCCCGTTGAGGTAACATAGTGTTATTAGAAATTTCTCCGGTTCCATATTATTCGGAATGAGTTCGTTAACAAGACTTGATCAACCTTGTTAGTGGATTCCTTTGATGATCATGAGATGGATGAAACTACAAGGCACAACCTTCTGTACCCCACTTTTACTTTCTGTTATTTATATTAATAAAATAAAAATAAATATTTTTTGTCTGTTATCTGATTATCCGTGCAATATAAAAATACCTCAAAAATAAAAGTTCTCCAAATGCCCTGAAAAGTAAATATGATTTTTTTCTAGAATATTTGAGGATTTATGGAACTGAGAACACACCAGAGGGGCCAACCACCTTGCCACGAGGGTGGAGGGCGCGCCTACCCCTCTAGGGCGCGCCCCCTGCCTCGTGGGCCCACGGTGGCCCTCCTCCACTTATTCTTTCACCCACACACTTCATCTTCCTCCCCCAAACACGAATAACCAGATCAAACCCGAGTCCGAGCTCGTTTTGCTGCCATTTTCGATCTCCTTGCTCAAAGCACCTCTCACAAAACTGCTTGGGGAGATTGTTCCTTGGTATGTGACTCCTCCATTGGTCCAATTAGTTTTTGTTCTAGTGCTTTATTCATTGAAATTTTTTGTTGCTTAGGTGACCCTGTTCTTGAGCTTGCATGTCAAATTTATATGGTCAAAAGTAGTTTTGATGCATGATATAGGCCCTAGGCACTTGTAGGAGTAGTTGCTATCAATATTATTGAGTCTGGTTTACTTTTATTTTGAAGTTACTAAAAAATTCAGAATTTTTCAGAGGAAAAAAATGCTTAGGAAAATGTTCCAAGGTGGTTCTTCAAAGAAGCAAGGACCCAGGCTTGCAATGCGTGATGCTGATGAAGAGCCACCAAGAGACGCTCCAGTGCGTCCTTGTGAGTGGCCTTCTGAAAATTTTATGGATCGAGCGGGAATCAAGGAAGAATTCAACGCATATTTGCGTAACGCTGATCTTGTGAGCTTCGAAGAAGAGAAGTGCACCCAGTATCATAATCTCACTAGTTCCTTTGTGAGGAGGTTTGAATTTTCCACTTCACGTAATTCTCCAACTGTCCTGTTTGATCTTTATGATAAATCTTATACCATGGACTTAGAGGATTTTACCACTGCTTGCAAACTTCCACAATGGGGTAGTATAAGGGATCCTCGCAAATCTGAATTTAGAGATTTTCTTGCTAATATAACTATGGGAGAATCTAGAGATATTACACAAGCTACCATAGGGAGCATTCACTTTCCTGCTATACATTATTTTGCTCTCTTCATAGGTAGATGCATAAATGGTAAAGATGAGGCATGTCACATGTGTGTCCCTGACCTCAGTATTCTTAGGAGTGCTGTGTTAGGAGACAAATCATATAATTTGGGAGCCATTGTTGCATGTAGGTTGCATCTTAATAGATCTAATGGAGATTTCTTTGGTGCAATTTATGCAACCCGTGTAGCTAATTTTCTTGGTATAGACATACACGAAGATGATATTGAATTACCTCCTGCCTATCTAGATTTTAATGCTATGGTTCATCACCATTTTGTCGAGAGGAACGAATCACCTCTCCAGTACCGACTAATCTTTGACAGACGCCGTGTTGTCCGTATTACTCTCCCTGCTCCTGCTTTCTTCGATTATCAGGCAAGAGGAGGATATACTATTACCAGAGGAGGCAGATGAGTACGAGAGGAGAGAGGAGGCCGCTCGTCGCCACGCTGCAGCTCAGCAGGCGATAGCTGCTGCATCACAGTACGACACCAGCTACTATTATGGATATCCGCCAGGCCAGCCGTGGCCATAGACCATCTTAGGCCAAAAGCCTAAGCTTGGGGGAGTACGTATTTCCCACCGACATTACATTTATGTTCACACACTCATTGCTAGATGTCGGTGCTCATACTTTTTCATTGTATCATCCATGCTAGTTTAATTTCCTTTTTATGCTTTCTTCTTGTGTGTTTAATAAACCTTAAGAAAAACCAAAAAAAATAGTTGGAGCTTTTAATTAATTTACTTTCCATGCTTGTAGTAGTAATTAAAAAGAAAACCCAAAAATATTTCCTGTTCTTCTTTTTGCTTATTGGTAACTTTCCCGTGTAAATAGTTTTCTTTCTTTTCTTTTCTTTGGGGTCGATAGGAGAAGACCATAATTAAATTGTTGAAGTGGCTCTTATATGCATTATTGTTGATCTGAGAAAAAGATCCCATATTGCCTTGTCTTCTCCTATTTATTGAATGCCTACAGATTCCAGCTTAGTCTAATGCACGTGCACTATTATTATTATTCACATCGTTCGGTCATGCAAGTGAAAGGCAATTATGATGTTATATGATGGACTGACTGAGATGAGAAAAGCTGGTATGAACTCGACCTCTTTTGTTTTTGTAAATATGGTTAGTTCATTGTTCCTGATTCGGCCTATTATGAATAAACATGTTTGCAATGACAACTAGAGATCATAGTTTCTTATGCCATGCTTGATTAACTATGAGTTATAATGGTTTACCTTGCATGCCAACATTCTATTAAAATGGTTATGATGTGGTATGATAGGGTGGTATCCTCCTCTGAATGATTTAAGTGACTTGACTTGGCACATGTTCACACATGTAGTTGAAACAAAATCAACATAGCCTTCATGATATTTATGATCATGGTGGATTATATCCTACTCATGCTTGCATTCAGTGTTGATTAATTTTAATGCATGTTCATGACTGTTGTCGCTCTCTAGTTGGTCGCTTCCTAGTCTTTTGCTAGCCTTCATCTGTACTAAGCAGGAATACTGCTTGTGCATCCAATCCCTTAAACCCCGAAGTTATTCCACATGAGTCCACTATACCTACCTATACACGGTATCTACCTGCCGTTCAAAGTAAATTTGTATGTGCCAAACTCTAAACCTTCAAATAAATATCCTGTTTTGTATGCTCGAATAGCTCATGTATCAACTAGGGATGTCTGTATCTTCCATGTTAGGCGGGTTATTCTCAAGAGGAGTGGACTCCGCTCCTCACTCACGAGATAAATGGCTGGTCACCGGGATGCCCAGTCCCATGCTTTATGCAAAATAAATCAAAATAATTACAAACAAAACTCCCCCTGGGACTCTTGTTAGTTGGAGGCACTCGTTGTTTCGAGCAAGCCATGGGTTGATGCTTGTGGTGGAAGGGGGATCATAAACTTTACCATTCTGATTGGGGACTGCCTATAATGTGTGTAGCATGGAAGATATCGCCATCTCTTGGTTGTTATGTTGACAATGAAAGTATACCGCTCAAAATATTATTCACCTCTGTTTCAAAACCGAGCTCTGACACATCTACAAATCCCTGCTTCCCTTTGTGAAGGGCCTATCTATTTACTTTTATGCTGAGTCATCATCCTCTTATTAAAAAGCACCAGTTGGAGAGCACCGCTGTCATTTGCATTCATTACTGTTAGTTTACATTGAGTATGACTTGACTGGATCTCTTTTACCATGAATTACAATGTCTAGTCAGTCCTTGGTCTTTAAAGGTGCTCTGCATTTATGTTTTGCGGTCTCAGAAAGGGCTAGCGAGATACCACCTTGTTATATCATATTATGATTGTTTTGAGAAAGTGTTGTCATCCGAGTTTTATTATTATGGCTCGCTAGTTGACTATGCTATTGATATGAGTAAACTTGAGACCTATGTGTTATTGTGAATGTGGTTAGTTATAATCTTTGCTGAAAACTTGAATGTTGGATTTACATATTTACAACAACAAGAGCAAACAGAGTTTGTAAAAGTTTTTCTTTATCACTTTCAGTTTGTCAACTGAATTGCTTGAGGACAAGCAAAGGTTTAAGCTTGGGGGAGTTGATACGTCTCCAACGTATATACTTTTCCAAACACTTTTTCCCTTGTTTTGGACTCTAACTTGCATGATTTGAATGGAACTAGCCCGGACTGGCGCTGTTTTCAGTAGAATTACCATGGTGTTATTTATGTGCAGGAGCAAACGTTCTCGGAATGACCTAAAACTTCATGGAGACACTTTTCAGAAAATAAGAAAAATACCTGCCAAAGATGAAGGCCAGGGGGCCCCCTACCTCGTGGGCCCCCTGTTGCTTCTCCGACTCCAACTCCACCTCCATATATTGAGTTTCAGGGAGAAAAAAATCAAGGAGAAGAAATCATCGCGTTTTACGATACGGAGCCGCCGCCAAGCCCTAAAACCTCTCGGGAGGGCTGATCCAGAGTCCGTTCGGGGCTCCGGAGTGGGGAATCCGTCGCCATCATCATCATCAACCATCCTCCATCACCAATTTCATGATGCTCACCACTGTGTGTGATTAATTCCATCATAGGCTTGCTGGACGGTGATGGGTTGGATGAGATCTATCATGTAATCGAGTTAGTTTTGTTAGGGTTTGATCCCTAGTGTCCACTATGTTTTGAGATTGATGTTGCTATGACTTTGCTATGCTTAATGCTTGTCACTAGGGCCCGAGTGCCATGATTTCAGATCTGAACCTATTATGTTTTCATCAATATATGAGTGTTCTTGATCCTATCTTGCAAGTCTATAGTCACCTATTATGTGTTATGATCCGTTAACCCCGAGGTGACAATAATCGGAATACTTACCGGTGATGACCGTAGTTTGAGGAGTTCATGTATTCACTGTGTGTTAATGCTTTGTTCCGGTTCTCTATTAAAAGGAGGCCTTAATATCCCTTAGTGTCCGTAAGGACCCCGCTGCCACGGGAGGGTAGGACAAAAGATGTCATGCAAGTTCTTTTCCATAAGCACGTATGACTATATTCGGAATACATGCCTACATTATATCAATGAACTGGAGCTAGTTCTGTGTCACCCTAGGTTATGACTGTTATATGATGAACCGCATCCGGCATAATTCTCCATCACCGATCCATTGCCTACGAGCTTTCCATATATTGTTCTTCGCTTATTTACTTTTCCGTTGCTATTGCTAGCATCACTACAAAATACCAAAAACATTACTTTTACTACTGTTACCTTTGAAACCGTTATCACTACTATCATATTACCTTACTACTAAACACTTTGCTGCAGACATTAAGTTTCCAGGTGTGGTTGAATTGACAACTCAGCTACTAATACTTGAGAATATTCTTTGACTCCCCTTGTGTCGAATCAATAAATTTGGGTTGAATACTCTACCCTCAAAAACTGTTGCGATCCCCTATACTTGCGGGTTATCAAGCCCCGTAAAAAGGGATGGATGGGGAAGACCAAACCTCTTAGAAGAAAGGGAACAAGGCATACTCTCTCCTGGTTGCTTGGATCAGGCGAGCTCTCAACAAGAGCTTGCCCAGTGATGAAGATGAGGCCGGCGCAGACAGTGACTAGATATGCTGGTGGGAGGATGCGCTGTGTTTGCAGGCGCTATAGTTGGAGATCAGAAACCAAGCAGCTCAGCCAATCACCTAGGAGAGGGTCGTGTGGGTGCGAATATGAACCTAGAAGGTCGGCCATGGTGCTGGGGATTGTTTTGCTGCTATCCTCCGCGACCCTGGATCTATAAATAGGCGTTTAGTTTTGAAGATGGAGAGTCGGGCTCGCGAAAAGATGGCATTGGGCCGCATGCCTTCTGAAAAGGGTACGTGAAGCCCTCGCCCCAAGGAATAGCATTAAGATTCCTAGGGTCCCACCTTGATCTTGTGATGCCTTCGAGGCCTGACAGTTTGAAGTTATGCAAACTTAAGTACATAGTTCGGGCGTCGGGCATTGATCGGGGGTGTTGCACCAACTCCGGGATGAATCAAAAGAACTCACCTTGCAAGCCGAATACAGTTATCAGAGCGGATGCTAGGCACAAGTTCTGGCGTTGAAGGCAAGTTCGGGGGTTACTGACGGATTCATGGACTAAGGGGTCATCGGGGCGACGGCCCATTGTATACGGGCTCACCTAATGGAGCCGTACTATGGAAGGAGTTCTATGAAGCTGTGGTATGTACTCTATCTTTAGTAACCCTAGCCCTATTGATGTCTATATAAACCGAAGGGTGTAGTCATTAGGGGCAGGACAATCTTCATCCCCCGTAGCCTAGGGTTTGCTCACACTGATCTCGAGGTAGATCAACCCTGTAACACATATATCGAATACAATCAAGCAGGAGTAGGGTTTTACCTCTTAGAGAGAACCCGAACCTGGGTAAATACCGTGTCCCTCATCTCATGTTACCATTGATCCTAGATCCACAGTCCGGGATGCCTCTACCTCGAGGTCTGCCGGTTTTAACACCAACAGAGATATTCTGTCCCCATCTCTCTCTTTTCTTCTTCTTGTTCCTCCAAACCTCTCCAAACCCTAGCAAAACTTCGCCTGGTCTCACTACTAGTTCATTTTCAGTTCAAATTCTTCCATGTGATTGATCTATGGTATGTTTCTCCTCCGATCCCCAACTTATTTTTTGCGAATCTATGTTCTACATGCCTAGCATTGCCATGACTAGGAGATGCATATTTTTTATTCAAACTTGAGTTTGGCATGGATTTGTTGATGTTTTTAGAGGAGTTTGATGATGTGAGTACCTAGGATCATTTTGTTTTATTAAGTTGGACTGAAATATTGTTTTCTAGATGTTTAAACGGAGGTCTTCTCGCATACGCGGTGATTCGAGTTCATCCACCACACAACCACAACAAGTTGAGCAAGGAAGAATTTCCAAAATATCACTAGAAGGAAGATCAAAACAACCAAATGGGCTTGAGACTTTGTCATAATGTCGGATTGCACCATTTTGTTTATTAGGGATGTGAGACCTATAAATGATCGATGCTTGAGCTTCTTAGTACTCTCTTGCACAGTGTTGGGTTAGTGTCAAATGTATACGAGGAGGAGAGGATCACTTTCCGTCTCCTTTACCAAGACTTTAACTATTGGAACACGCGGTACGCTACGCTAGCGCCAAATAAAATTTTCTACCATGCACCCAAGATCATGCTGCTGGAAATAGATCACGGAATCGGGTTTACCACTAGACACGCAGTCACCGCAGCGGAAGTAGAGTTGGTAATGCGTGTAGCCGATCTCCTGGGTCGTCTCCTCCTCGCGTTGCCGATCTCCCGCGAATAGCAAAGACCCGTGAACGGTGATCTCCCGCAAATGGCACCTCGTGTTTCCCTCGAACGGTTCGTCCAAGCACCACAGATGCAATACCTCCAAGGTATCCACACGTACGGGGAGCAGCGTCGAGTGGCGGATTGCTAGGTCCGGTCGCGCGGCATGGGCGTGCGGAGTGGCGGTGGCTAACCTGGTTCAATTTGATCAACCCTAAGTGGTGTGCCCACTCCCCTTTATATAGACCTCCGAGCTGGGCTCAACACTTGAGCCCACTAGGAGTCCACATCCATTCTCCACTCAGATCCAATCCGAATGGGCTGCAGCCCCTTAAGTGTGTGCGACGCTATAGGTTCACGTACACATGGACACGACCAAAGTCGATAGTTGGTAGCGGCTCCTAGCAGAACGTGCCAACTCCCATGTGGGCGTAAAGACGTTTGACGAACCTCAACAATGTGGCATATGCAACATTCCTTTTGCCTCATGATATTTGTTGTCGAGCTCAAGGCGAGTACTTGTCACCCTTGTGTTAGCTCGACCTCTCTTCTCGAAACCATGCTACAGCACTACTAGGGAAAAGCCTATACACAGAATTTTACCAGTAGCGCTGTACAAAATCAAGCGCTGCTGCTACTTAGTAGCAGCGCGCGTAAATAAACCGCGCTACTGCTGTGACTATAGTAGTAGCGCGTACTAGCGAAAAGCGCTGCTGCTACGTTTGAACTGGGCGCACATGGCTAGCCCAACCTAGCAGTAGCGCGTATAATGGCCCAGCACTACTGCTAATCTCCTTAGCTGCAGCGCGCTTACGTGTAAAGCGCTGCTGCTAACGGAAATAAAATAAAGTGAAAAACAAGTAGAAGAGTAAATGAAAATGAAAGAAATAGAAAAAGGAGAAGGGAAAAAATAAAATGTAAAGAAAAATAAAAGAAAAAAGGGAAAAAGGAGAAAGGAATAGCAGTAGCGGGTTCTGCAGAAAATCGCTATAGCTGCAGTGTGTATTCCAGAACGCGCTGTAGCTAACGTAGCAGTAGCGCCCTTTCTGGAACGCGCTACTGGTACTTCTGACTTAACCACGCGGTTCGTCCTTTCCCACGGCCACTTCATCCCCCAAATCAACTCCACTCTCGCCACCGCCGTCGCCCCTCGACCGCCGCGCGCTCTCCCCACGCCGCCCCCGACCCCAGATTCAACGCCGGCCCCGCCCCAGACCTCAACACCGCCCGGGACGCCGCCCCTGACCCCGACCTCAACGCCGCCTCGGACGCCGCCCCCGC
>NC_041388.1:706414233-706429936 GCF_002162155.2 Triticum dicoccoides | reverse complement strand
CGACCATGAGCTTGACGCCGCCTACCCCTCCCTTGTCGCAGGCACCCAAGGTGAGCACGCCTGCTCCTCCCTCTCCCCTACCTCTGCCTAGGGTTTCTACCTCCATCAAATTAGTTAGGGTGGAAACGAATCGGATGCGGATGCGGCTCAAATGAGTTAGGGTTCATGTAAGGGTGGAAACGAATCAAATTTCTAAGATGAATCATAAAACGAGTAGAATTTTACCACTTATTTCACTTTATAGTTGGATAATTGGAATATCCGCTACCACTTTCCACCCCTATAGGTTCATCAAATTAGATGGTAATTAAGGCAGTAGTTCTTAGGTACTAATTAGTTAGTAAGAACTAGGTACTAAATTAGGTACTAGAATATTTTTATTTATAGTAAGTTTATTTTTCGTAAGAACTAGTTGAATTAATAGAACTAGTTAGTAAGAACTTGTTGCTATTTTTTTAGTTAAAGCAATTTTCCCGCATCGACGTGGACGATGCCTATCCCGCATCCTCGTCGTCGAGTCGGCGGAGGACGACACCTGCTTGACCAGATGGGCCATGTCCGGGACTGGGCTTCGCCGGGGTGGTACTGGGAGGCGCTACCTACCGGGGGGCCGCAGGTTGGTGAGGAGCCAGCCTGTCATTGACCCGAACCTTCTTTGGTGGCGGTCGCGTGGGCCAGTGACGGTCCATAGGCTCGAGGACTCCGCGGAGGTGGTGCGTCACCGTGTCAGTGAGGAGGACGCGCACGTCCGTCGCTACTTGTTTGCGTTGGAGCACAGGTTCTCCAATACCTGGCAGGTTCTCCAGGGATCTCACTGGAGCTATGATCACGTGATGGTTCCTTCTCTATGGGTGTCCACCGCCCGCGCCGATACCCGTCATGTGCTAGGGTTTTAGTTGTACTAGTGATGTTATATGTATGACACTATTCGGGATGTACTAGTGATACTATTCGACGATGTACGGACGCATGAGATGATTTACTTTTGCTTATTGAATGCATGCTAATTTGAGTCTTATAAGATATTTTGAAATGTATATCTTGTGTTGCTCAATATCCAAGTGGTCGGTCATGTTTGCAGGTTACACCTCCGAGTGGCCTATGTTTTGCCGGAGTGTTGATTCATTTCCATTCTGGAAAATTTCAGGCGCTCGATATATCCTATTTTAGCAAAGGTCATGCCGGATTTTTCTGTGAATTTTGGCATGACTTTTGCCAGAATATGTAGGAAATATCGAGTGCCCCGGATTTGTGTGTTGAGTATCCTGGTAGTTGTCTTCTATCGATTTTCAATTAATGTTTTAACTATGAACATAGGAAATGTCTGACGACAAAAAGGATTTCGGTATTTGCAAATACTGCAAAGACGAGCGCGGCCAGTGCAACGGAATCTTCCTAGATGATGATAGGCTCTTTAGCATCAAGCTGGACGAGAACTTCGAAGTGGATATAGTAAGTCACAATGACAAGTCTTTTTTCGTAATTAAGCATGACATCTGCTTCATTTGCTTCAACTTATATTTTTTTACTATTCTACTAGCATATCCCCTGCCATGCAAGAGTTTTTGTATTGGATAAGATAGGTTTCAGTCATACTATGGAGGTAAAGAAAGTTTATTTGAAGACCGAGCATGGTTATATTTTCCACGCAAAATTATACAATTCAGACGACTACACCTATTTTGGATGCAAAACATGGCGAGCACTATGCAAGACTTATGCATTTCAGCCTGATATGGTTATCACCTTTGATATTCATCCGGAAGATGATATTGAAGGTAATACCGACATCTGGGTCGATGTGCAGACGCCTCCAGTTACACCAAAATGTAAGTTTCTCAACCATATTTATGTCTTTGATATTGTTTATTCAAAAATAGTTGACAACTAATTTGTATTGTCAGCTTATTTTGGTGCAAGCAAACATGTCCAGCGCTTGGTAGACAGGACCTACTACTGTCCCGGGGCTGAACTAAACTGCGAGGAGCTAAGTCATTATGTTTCATGGCATGAGGATCTTGATACCGTCAAGACAAATTTTCTTCCTGGACTTAGAAATCTTAGTACTGAAAACGTGCGACCAATAGTGTTCGTCATGAACTACAGTCACATCTATTTAGGAAGGATGGTAAGATTTTTACTATTTGTCCTCAGTGCATCTTTTCCATACATTATTTGTGAAGCTAAACTTCATTGCTAAGTATGTGACCATACGATGTTCTTCAACAGGGACTCCAGATGAATGTTGTGCCTTATGGGATCGAGACTAAAGGTACCATGAGTATTATTAGCTTACGGCCAAGATATCCTACATGTTACTTTAGTGCATTCAAGATCAGCGATGAATGCATAATAGTGCAAGACTGGACCAGATATGTGATGGGGGAGCGCAGACAAGTACTAGGGGGCAGCAAACAGATGTGCTACCCAAAATTAGTAGACAGGTTCATCTGCATGCTCCAACTTGATCAAGGAGGAGAGCTACACATGTTTTATGTTGTTTTACCTAAGAGAGAGTAGCAGGAGTGATTAGCTAGAAATGAGTTTGAGGATGATGATGTGCTACACTATTACTATGATGATAAAATAGCTAGTGTTGGTGGTAATGACTGATGATTATTATTAGCTAGTGTTAGTGGTGATTAAATAAATATTGTTGGTGCTAATGATTATGATGATGATTAAATAGCTTTGTGCTGGCGGATTAGATTCAAGTGGAGGAAACATGTGGTGCACATCGAAAGTACGACTAGTCCAAACTAGATCAAGTTTGGATTAGTAGTATACTTTTGACATGCACCACATATTGCCTCCACTTGAACCTAATCCACCTTCATTTGACACACTGTTATAGACATAATGATGTAAACCTCATAACTGGTATTGTACCAATATTTGTACGATGGCGCATAAATACACTAAAAATAAAAAAATAAAAAAACAATACTAGTAGCGATGGAAAGAAAACACGCTGCCAGTAGTTACATTAGCAGCAGCGTGGGAGTGAACAAGCGTTGCATCTATTTGTCCTAGCAGTAGCGCGTGCGGCACGCGTTACTGCTAAGCAATACCTGTAGCGCCTTATTAGTAGCGCGCCTACCCGCGCTACTAGTGAGCACAAAACCAGTACTACTGCTAGGGTTTTCCCTAGTAGTGCAGATTTCCGAACTAGGTTAACACTTAACCCAAGTCACATGGCCATGCTTTCCGAATCTGATCACTCCAGAGGGCCCAGAGAATATTTCTCCAAATAGGAGGGGCAAATTCCATCTTGGTCAACCATGTCTCGCGGCATGTCTCACGACTCACCCGAAAGCTACCTTTATAACTACCCATTTACGGAGTAGCGTTTGATAGACCCTAAGTGAGTTGATCCTCATCCCGAGAACATGCGAGGACCTCAGGTCTAGGACATGGCATAGACATTGCACTTGAGACTAACAGATGACAATATCTCGCTGCATCTCAAAGTGGGTCTGTCCGGCTCGGTGATCTCCATCCCCGAGCCCACACTATCGGTTTAGCATCTCCATGCACATGACTTGTGAAACATAGTCATCAACTAAGTCGTATACTAGTCAAGGATATGTGTCTGCATAACCTTATCAACTAGGGACCATTAAAACAATCATCGTACAATACATAGTTCCACAAACAAGTCACATACTTATTGATACATATCATTGATGATGTTCAAGGACAATACAAAGGACTCATGAATACATATGGAAATATCATCATCACATGATTGCCTCTAGGGCATATCTCCAACATTAACATCACTTTCCACTACTAGGGAAAACCTTATGCACAGGAGCTGACCAATAGCGCTTTTTAGAAGGCAGCACTGCTACTACTTAGCAGTAGCGTTGTAGTTATAATATGCGCTACTACTATATTTGCCAGACCGTTGTCGGCAGGCTAGGTATACTAGTATGGCTCATACGTAAAGAGCGCTACTTGTATTGTACTTGGCAATAACACTTTCCTCCAACCAGCGCTACTGCTAAATTCAGTCCCCTCCTATGACAAAAGTTTAGTCCCACCTCGCTCCATGAACAGAATGTTTACCACCTTAAATATGGTGCTTCTCAAACTATCACAACCACTTGGTCTTCATTGTACTCTATATGTAGGATATGTGGTAATATGAATCTTCGTCGGTTCCTAAACCGGCGAACATTCATACTGAAAATTTAGAATCTACATAAAAAGATCATTGATGACCAATGCTTTTCTAATTTGATGCTTTTTTTCCATGCTAATGATCATAGCCTTAGTAGTAGCGCTGGTTCTATAAAAACGCTACTGCTAATGATCATAGCAGTAGCGCTCGTTCCCTTAAAGCGCTACTGCTATGGAGCTTAGCGGTAGTGGTGTTTACGAACCAGCGCTACTACTACGAGGCCCCTTATACACACCCTGGCCCACGCGCGTCCTCACTCTCCCCCTCACACTCTCACTCGCTCACTTCGCCGCACGCTATTGCCACCGTCGCCAACCGTCGCCGCCATCGCCCTCCGTCACCCACCAGCACCCCAAGGTATCTGTCTGCCTCCCTCCCTCCTCCTCTCACAGCCCTCCTCTCTCCTTCCTCCGGCGGCCCTCCTATCTCCTCCCTCCTGCCGCTGGCGGCCCTCCTCCCTCCTTCCTCATCCGACCGCCCTGCTCCTTGCTCCCTCCTCCCACTGCTCTCCTCTCTCCTCCCTCCCCCAGCTGCCCGAAGCTCTCACTCCTCCCTCCTCATCCTCCTCCCACCTCTCTTTGTATAAAAATTTAGGTATAGAATTGTCTAGTAAAAGTATTTAGTAATAGAACTTTTTCGGTACAGAAATGTATTATGATATATGAGAGTTTTTTAGTAAATGTAGGTTTTCTGGATAGAATTGAAAAAACTAAGTAAATGTAGGTCTTCTGAATAGAATAGGAATTTTTCTAAGTTATGTGAAATTAGGGCATTTTTCTATGATTCAAAAAGTAGATAGTAGTTAAAAAAACAGGGAATTTCTCTAGGATTTATGAGGATATATAGATAGATGGATGTATAGATAGATGTTAGGGCTAGAACTAGGGTATTTTTAGTAAATGTATAGGTCTTTTCAATTTTTAGGTTAGAACAAGGTATTTTTAGTAAATGGTAGGGCTAGAAGTAGGATGTTTTCGACATAGGGTTTCACTAAGTCATAAGACGAGGATAACGATATTTTTTGTTTATATTTTGTTTTTGTAGAAATCAAGGAGCCCCTGCATCATCCCCGCCGTCGTCCCCGTCACCGACCACCTTTGACCTCGAGGTGAGAAAGAGCGCTATCCCCATGTCGATGATGATGTAGATGTTTTTATAGTTGTAGTAGAGTAGTAGCTACATGAGTGGCCTATGTTTGCAGGGAACACCTCACAGTGGCCTATGTTTTGCTGGAGTGTTGATTAATTTCCATCCTGACAAATTTCAGGCACCCGATATATGTCCTTTTTAGCAAAGGTCATGCCGGATTTTTCCGTGAATTTTGGCATTACTTGTGCTAGAATATGTAGGAAATATTGAGTCACCCGGATTTTGTAGAAAGATAATTAAACGGCATTTCGGGTTGACTTTAAGTCTGTCGAGGCTCCATACATGACAGTCAACAAATGAGTGAGGGAGAAAGTCTGCACCATATATGAGAGAAGAAGAATCCCGACTGTTTTCGTGGGGGTCGTTTCTCCTTCTTCTCCTTGTGTTAGACCTTTGTTATGCACTAGGGGAAGGAGGAGTAACGACCATCACCGATGGTCGAAAAATCAGTGAGGCAGTGTGTCCACCATATATGAGAGAGGATCAAGAATCCTGACTGTTGTCGTGGGAGTCGTTTCTCCATCTTCCCCTTGTGCTAGACCTTTGTTATGCACTAGGGGAAGGAGAAGTAACGACCATCACCAATGGTCGAATATATACACCACGTGAGCTGAGAGTTTTCAAGAAAAGACTCGATAGACTGATAGTCAACCCGTGATGAATAATAATGATCTAATTTAGTTTTTGTAGTACACATATTGAATTGTACAAGTTTAATTTTCGAATTATGAACATAGGAAATATCCGACGACGACGATAGGCTCCCGGAGTGCGACTGGTGCGGCGATGACCGGGGTTTATGCTCTAGGTCTCACCTGGTAGAAGGTCGGCGCTTGAGTATTAAGCTCTAGGAGACCTTCGATGTTGAAATGGTACGCAATGACGACAAGTGGTTTTTCGTAATTAAGCACTACTTCTGCTTCTTCAACGTGTAATTTTCGTCTTTTACAATTCGACTAGCTTATCCCATGCCATGCAAGACGCTATTTCTTGGACAGGATGGATTTTGAAGATCATGAAAGTATGGAAACAAAGATAGTTCACCTAAGCACCCATCATGGTTAGGATTTTGCTGCAAATCAATACAATTCTGAGAGCGTATCCCATTTTGGTTGCCCGGATTGGGAAAGACTTTGCAAGACATATGATTTTCATGAGGGTATGCTTGTCACCTTGGATCTTGGTGATCCTAACATCGACGAAGAGAATATGGACATTTGGGTCCTTGTTGATACGCTTCCAATTCTACCACTATGTGAGTTTCTTAAACATAGTTATTAAGTAATTTATAGTGTTTATTTCAAAATAGTTGACAACTTATTTCCATTGATAGCATATTTTCATTCTTCAAAAAAATGTACGGAAGATGATAGACAAAACCTACTACACGGATGGTGCAGAATTAACTTATCAGGAGAAAGATCGTCTTATCTCATTTATTATTTATGTTCAGAATTACAATATCAATTATCAAACTCATGCATATTATTGTCAATACGTGCCACTAGTGCATGTGCAAACCTACGGTAACATCTATGGAGATGGCATGGTAAGTTTTTTTTTACTATTACAACATCAGTGCATCTTTTGCCTATATTCTTCTAAAGCTAAACTACATTGCTAACTATGATGTTATTATTATGTTTTTCAACAGAAAATCCCGAAGGATTGTGTGCCTGATCTGATGTTTCCGAAAGATCGCCTTGATGTTATGAGCTTATGACCAGGTCCAACAAGGCTTCACTGTTGTTCATACCGGATTTCTAAAACCGATCAAGACATGAAAATCAAATATTGGAAAAAATGTATGGACAATCATAGGGAGCTACTTGGAAGCAACATTGTGCGAATCGCAAGAATTTGAGATAGGATAATCTCCATTCTCCATAATGGAGAGTCAGGACCTATCTTGTTTTATGCTATTTTACCTTAGAGAGTGTAGTTAGGTCCTAGCTAATACTCATGATGATGTGCTAAGAACAATTAAGTAGGATTGGTTAGATGACTATGATGATGATGAGTATGCCTTGTTATTATGATAACGAGTAGAAGTTGTATGATGATGATGAG
Organism: Triticum dicoccoides; assembly: GCF_002162155.2. Taxonomy (NCBI): domain Eukaryota; kingdom Viridiplantae; phylum Streptophyta; class Magnoliopsida; order Poales; family Poaceae; genus Triticum; species Triticum dicoccoides. The sequence goes on along the minus strand of NC_041388.1, from coordinate 706,422,531 downwards.
TAGGACTTGTTATTATGATACCAATGATGAGTTATTTATTATTATGACGATGCATGATGCTAAGTTGTTATATGAGCATGATGAGTTATTTCTACTACTATATATATATCAGTGGGTGAAATGAATATGGATTAGATTCAAGTGGAGGCAACATGTGTGCACCACATCTTGCCTCCACTTGAATCTAATACACATTCATTTCACCCACTATTATATATAATAACTAATCATGGTCATGAAATTATATGATGAAAGTACTGTATATAAAACCTATACAAATACAGTGAGAATAAGCTTCATTTTCAAAAATACAGAAAAATTTAGCAGTAGCGCTTTTCCAAAGAAACACTACTGCTAACTAGGTATAGCATTAGCGCTAGTTATCCAGCGCTACTGCTACCAGTTAGCTGTAGCGCTTTACTGGTAGCGCTTACTAGCGCTACTGCTAGCTATAAAACAAGCGCTACTACTAGGGTTATCCCTAGTAGTGTTCGTTGAGTGGTGTAATTATTTTGGCTTCCCCAACAATGATGCTCATATTAGATATGTTTATGATTTCATAGACCCGTACCCGTGGCAATCCTTTCTTAGGATGAATCATCATGGCTCTAAGCAAAGAGCCAGTTGCATTGATAGTCCTGTTATACGTTATTTCTACTATGTTATCACTAACTCGTTGCAAGCACGAGGATAAGTTTCTAAGGTGAATGATGAGAACGTGCTAGTTCTTGGGAAAGCAGCAAACCTGGACGTCAGTTATTTGCCCAACTTAGGGGCAATACTTTGGCTACACCTCGCGCATCAAGCCAATCATGCACAAGGAGATATCATGTGTGGAGGAGTGACAGCCATGTTTAAATGAAATAAATTTGGTCCGGTTTAAACGTAATTAATTTGGTCTGATTTAAATGAAAATTATCTGATATACATGAAAATTATTTGGTCTGTTCAAATACTGTTTGAAATTTAATTATGTTGACACGGTTGGACGGCCGGCTCCCGTATCACTGTCTGCGGACGCATCCGGACGGGTCCGCAGACGTATACCGTCTCTGTTTTAGGGGTATGCGTTGGAGATACCTTAGATGAGTGTGATACATAAAATTTTCAAGTACCTGAAAATAGGAAATGAAAAATAGAACAAGAGTGAAAATATAGAAATGAATACGGTTCCATCCACACCCGCCTGAGTAGTAAATTTGAAAAAATACTAGAAAAAATCCAAAAAAACTTAATTATTGGGGTATCAAACTTGGTTAACCATTCTACTCACTTGTGAATTTTGCGAAGAAATGAAACCGGTAAAAATACAATCGGAAACAAACAAATACAATTGGGACCATACAATTCATCAAATAGTACTTTTTATATAGCTTTGATTTTGTGATTTTTGCCCTTGATAGCACAGAATTCTCTTTTTGGTGAAACTTCATACGCGAGTACTGGTCGTGCATGTTACAAAAAAATCCATTTTTGTATTTCATGTATTTGTTTGTAATTTACTATTCACCAAATTCTTGTCCAACATGAGTGTTCCTAAAAACATAAGTACGAAGTACCACATATTTTTCATAGTTCGAAACACCATTATAATGAAGTAGAAATAAATAATATGTGGTAGAGTATGGGTGTAGGCTGGATCGAGTAGTACAGTTTTTGCCGCTAGCTAACTGGGAAACAACCATTTCATATGGGAGTGCATGACAACTTATGTTTTCAGTAGGGTCTAGGGTGTATGGGACACATGTGCTGTGACCCAGAAGGACCTTCGCAGCCTACCTGCTAACCTAACGACTTATATTTATGAATGGAAGGACTAAGAAGTGCATATTTCTGACAGTTTGAAACACCATTACTGCTTATACAACGTCTCGACACAGGATGACTTGGTGACACTAGCTCCAGCTAACTAGCCAGCAACCATGTACTTGACAAAAGATGAAGTCAAACCAGAGAGTCCTCCGACATCACAGTAAATATCATGAAGTAGAAATACATAATATGTTCTAGAGTATGGTAAGCAGTTCGCCGAGTTGCACAAAATAAACCATTCACCAGCTTTGATCAGAAGGGCCATGGGGGTAGGCAGGGTAGGGTAGGAAAGAGTTGATGGCAATTCAGTTCCAGGAATTCGACAAGATCCTCCGTTGTCGCCTCGTCTTCTTCAGCCATCTTCTTCATCTGCTCCTTCATGGACATCAATCTAGCGTTAGCCAGTGCCACGTGTAGAATCGCCACCCTTTCCATCTCAGCAAAATGACTGTCAAGTAGTGCACGCAGTTCTGCATCATGAAGCTTGCTTAGCTCTTCTAAGTGAGAAGTTAATTCTGCATACAGCATACAGTCTTCTATCGATGCGTCGATCTCAGCAAACTTAGATTCATAATACCCATGTACTTCCTGCACAGGCAATTTAATTGGGCAAAAGAAGAACCTGTAAGATATAATCAACATCCAGCAAAAGGAATCTACTCAACATGTTACAACTGAGCATAGCAATTGAATTCTTAATGTCCCTTCAGCAAACAACCAAAGATAAGGCGGTTTGCAAGACATTGGTTGGTCGAGTGGTTTTAGATGGGGATGCAAATATAACAGAAGAAGTCCCAACCATGATAGTTTGCATCACCACGCATTAACACATAATGGGTTTAATATCCAGAAAAACAAATGAACATTTTATGTCAATGCCGCTAGTCGCTCATGCAATTCTGCGTATGCCACTGCTTTTGTCTAATTATCAAAATGCCATTACTCCATTGAAACTACATGCATCTTTGCCACTGACATCTCAATCTCATCTCACCATTATCTTCCATTTCACGAAACAGCCGGACGAAGCTTCGGCTGGTCGAGTAACTCGTCACACGCGCAACACTCGCGTACGCAAGCCACGTCGTCCCACGTGTGCCCGCACAACCACCCACTCCCTTATCTTTTCTCCCTCGCCACATGTTTCGACGCTGGAAACGTCCCCCTTCCCGATCCTTACTTCCATCGCGGCTCCACCACTACTACCACCGCTCCTTCCCCGGCTGCCCCTTCCCCTAGAGCTGATGCATGGGAGTGCCCTCATGAAGCCCACGGTCGTCGTGTGTGCCACAGAGACCGCCACAGTGGAGGCTGAAAGAGGTCAACACGGGGAGCTAGCTACATCCAACGCAAAAAGAAGCTACAACTGGGCGCTGCACCCCGCAATGTGCCGTCCCCGCCGATGCTCAAACTGAAGCCGCATCCGGCATCCGGCAGATCACTGGCCTTGCGTGTTACAACGGCGGCCGTCACATTTTTTTGTGCTTCAACCAGCCGTTGAAAAAGCTGTAACCGGCCATTGAAAAGTTGTGACCACAGGGACCAACGGGGATGCAAAAAGTGCTGGAACCGAGGAAACGTGATGCTGGAAGCAATGGTGTTTTTTGTTGCAGCGGTGGTATTTTTTTGGTGGAAGCGATGATGTGTTTTGCCGTGATAATGGTGGTTTTTGTTGTGACGGCGGTGATTTTTGCTCGAACTGAGATTTCCTTTTGCTGGAACTAGAAAATGGGGGTGACGGGATGCTGGGGTGGCATGCATGGCGAGCTTCAACCGGCGATGCCCGGCGTCGTCGATGCTGGAACGGTCGACGGGGACGGTGGGGGATGGAGTAGCACATGCAATTGCTGCAACGGTCGGTAGCAGGCACTACACCGGCGCGACAATGTGTGCTGTGATGGCTCCTGCGGCAAGTTTCAAACAGCAACAAAAGCGACCGCGAGCAGCAACTGACGACGGCATGCCAGAGCACCACGATGCTAGCGCTGTCGAGGAGAAAGGGGACAAATGCGGTCGACCCAACCGCGATGAAGGAGATGATCAGCGGAAATCCAACGGTGTGGTGCAGGTCAAATGGTCGTGAGGCGACTGGCCAAAACCGAAGTACATGGCCGAACGATACAAGGTTGCAAAGAGGCCCTCGTACAAAGCTGATTGGGATAACCAGAGAGCACATACGCACGCAACTATATTTTTCGAGAACTAACACCTGTAGGCCTAGATACATGCGATGATACCTCCTAGACAACCTAAGCTCCACGACAACACCCTCGGAAGGGGAAATGGTGCAAAGCGTCGCTACCATGAGGCACCCCAATGACGAGCACAGACCTCCAGATCCATATTTGGACAATAGAGTGCGATCCCGAGCACCCCAGCTACTACACCTCTTGCCACCCACACGACCTTGAGGCATAACCACCGCCGCCGCCATGATGCCCGCCGGAGAGAGAATCATGCAAACCGCCAATCAAGGAAGCCGGCCCGGCATCCAAGACTCGAGGCTCCGCCAACCATCCACATCCCATGACACCAACCATGGTAGGAAGAGCAAAAGTCACCTTCTTCCAATCCTTGCCCGTCATCAGCCACCAAGTGGACATATACGCCTCCACGGTAGAAGCGTCAACGTCTGAGTTGCCACATCCCTAGCTAGTGGTAAAATTTAGGGTTTAAATCCTTTTAACATGGCTTATGAGGCTTTTGCATTTCCTCAATTCCAATTTAAAGGAAAATTAACATGATGTATGCGTGCTTAACTACTCTAGTACATTACCACTAGCTAGGGATGCGACACTGCGGCTCCAGCCAGTCCGGTGGATTGGGGGAGGCTCTACCCAGTTATTGCCGACGGCCGCCATCCGAGCAACCTTCGGCCATAGCCCACTGGCCATGGCTCGGGCGAGCTCACACGACGCCATGGCCGTGGCTATGGGCACCGATCTGTACGACAGCATAGTGTCGCTAGGACACCTTGCGTCGCAGAAGGGAGCCCGCACGCCATAACTCCAGAGTAGCAGGCCCAAGCATGTGGGAGCACAATGTCACACTAGCACCACAACATCTTCTCGCAGCCCGATATCACCCGTTGCACCCTGATCCCGCCACTGCACACATGCTCGCACACACGTCGGGACGCCGCAGTCCACCTCCAAGGACCTGGCCAGATATGATTCAGATCACAGGCCACCGTCGCTCCACCCATACTGCATGCAAGCACCACACGCACCATGTGCCCGTCCTGCCGAGGCGCCACCAGAGAGGAGCCCCAGGCCGCTCCTAGCACCGGCGTCCAGATCTAGCAAACCAGATCGAGCTGCCACCGCCGCCCACCACGCACCATCTAGGCAAGGTCGATGTTGCTTCTTCAAAGGAGGGCACCACCAGCTAGGCCCGGGCGCCACCGCCTGAGCGCCGCCACCACGTGACGCGCACCACGGCGAGGACCACCGCGCCTCTCCACAGACACCATGATAGAGAACATGAGAGCCCCACCGGCACCTTCCCCGACGCCGCCATGGCTTCGCCTCCTTTGGTGGCGTCTAGGGTCCCTCATCTCGCTAGTGCGCGACGATGGGGAGAACGGAACACTTTTCTTATCTTCCATTTCTCTGTTAGTGCGATGTGTATTGACAAAAATAACTCTACCCAGAGAGAGAGGGAGAGAGAGAGAGAGAGCAAGCCAGAGGGTGAGGGTGAGGGGCGAACTCTTGCTCGGGGCACGTAGGTGATGGGATGCCTCACAAAAAGGCAAAATTTGCAAAAACGGTCTACATCATGGTGTTGTCCCAAAGATTTGTGAAAGATAAATTGAGCGAGAAACTAGATGAAGGTGGAGATCGACTATGCTGACGTCGGGGAAGAATTCCTCAATTTGGATACTAGCATGCTGGGAACATGATGATAGCGGCTCATCATCCTCGTGACTGGATGTGTGCGGTCGTCTAATTTTTTTTCAAAGGAGGATGTACCCCCGGCCTCTGCATCTTGGCAATGCATGCAGCCATACTCGTCTAAATTAATGGCCTAAATGCAACAGGAGTGCCAAAAAGCAACGGCATTTTCATAAATAACTGGAATGCGAAGGCATAGTGAAAATCGCACAGGACATTACTATCACTGACATAATTTTCTCATTACTATTAATGTCAAGTGTAAAAATTATGTTTACAAGATATAACTTTTGTTGTTAAGACATCCAGTATGGAAAAAACAATCTGAACACTTTACAAACTAAAAGCTACCGTGGATCGAACATACAGTTTGAGCACATTTATAATGTTGAATACATGTTATAACTAACTGGTTATATCATAGAGACAACTATTGTTTCTACTATAAGATATGCCAAATAAACAATGGTCCACAATGCAACACCCTATGAGAGTACAACAGAAAAAGAAACGGAACCTGACAATATGATGCATGGAGGATGATAGGCATGTCTTCAATTCCTTCCCCGCATTGAGGGCACTAATTAGAACAAAAATATTCGTGCATAAGATTAGCAATTTCATGTGCACATATCATCAATGATTCATGAACATCAGTTAACATGAGGCACTTGTGTTTTGAATAATGCATGTTACCTTTACACTCTCATTCCCACAAAGCTGGTACCTGGCCCACCTTATGAGGCACGACCAGCCGTAGACATGTCTGCAAGGAATGCAACTGCATATGGGAGATATGAGATGATCTAGAGCAGCCACATTTATGCGTACATGTATAAATCGAGAACCAAGAAAAACTCGCTGATCTTATCATCAAGACATAAAATACAACAAGCACCATGAAAGGTCCAACTATGCTCTACCAGTGGCAGCTTTGCCGTCCTACACTGAGTGATCGCCTGCTACCACCTCCTCAGAACCTCAACCCAAACCTTCCTAAACTACATACAGGGAGATCACCTAACTCAATTATGTCACATGTATAATGAATTCATGGTCTGCAATAATTCAACTAGAGGAAAGAAATTAAACCAAAATTGCAACTATGCCCTATAGTAGTTGTCTAGGTTTTTTTTGACGCTGTAGTAGTTGTCTAGTTCATGGTGAGAAAGAAACATTCTTTCTAATCGAATGGTTACAGATAACCTATCATAAAATTAAATCTTAACTATTACTCAAAACACAAGTGGTATTCTTTTCAATGAAAAAACATATCTAAAAAATAATGGAATGTAAAAGCTGGTGCATTATCAAAAAAATCAAAGCACATCCACTAATAGGAGTAGTTACTGTGATGATCCACAAGAGATGGCTACTGCGTATAGTGTGATGTTCTGATTTCAATCCCAACATGGGGAAGATATAATAAAAGTAGGATATCACTGAAGTTATTTGCACATGGGGCTCAATTTGAGCACAAGATCATGGTCTCATGGAAGACAAGGGTCCGTTCAGTAGTATGTACCCAAAGAAAAAATAAACCGATAGTTGGAAACATCTTCCTCACCAGAGGTGATGCTTTCCAGTGGAGGTTCAAGGTTCCATACAGATAGAGCAGGTTGGCGCTGCTGCTTGCTTGGTCTCGACGCGTTCACCACCTTCAGCTGCAGCCTCTATATTCATACTCGGCAACATCCCATTTGCTTCTTCGTTGGAGGCATTGAAATTATAGTTTCCAGAGTAGCCACTGTCACCAAAGCGCTTGTTGTCCACTTCCTCAACCTCTATTCTATATGAGCCATCGGTCACCTCACCTGAAACCATTGTGGTACGGTTCACGTCGTTGCCTCTGCCACCCTGTTCATCAACTTCCACGGCATGACTATATGGTCCCTCTCTGACAACTAATTCGACATCTGCAACCTCCACGTCGTCCATACTCGGTGTTGGCGACGACGGGAACAAGCACGATGCACGAATCATCAGGTGAGGGCAATTCTGCTCCAGGAACTTATCACATCCTTCGGCGCCATCTTTTCTTGTTCAGCCATCTTCTTCAATCGCTCCTTCATTAACACCAAGTTAGCCTTAGCCATTGTCACTTTTTCATGTACCGTTCCCTCTATCTGAGCCACCCGTTCTGTAAACAGTTGCTGCATGTCATCACTTGTAGAATTACTGGATGGTTCCTCAGCAACATTATACTCCGAATGTTCCCTAAATACTGCAGGAAATATAGGCTTGTAAAATGCTTCAATTTCCTGTAGTGGCAGGTCAATTGAACAAAAGATGAATTTGTGAGATATAATCAATACTGAAACTAAAGGAACCTCTTAACAATATGATAGTAGTTGTCATAAAAAATATTGATTCAAGTGGAAAATGTTACTGTTGTTTATATGTTTAGAGCACTGTTCTTCAGGATCTGGTTACAAAATAAAAAATAAGAAGTAATTTACTTTTTCAAATGCAATATCAGGTATAAGGATGGGTTTAGAAGACATTCAACATGAAAAAACAAGAATGGTGAATAGATCAAAGTGTAATTTTAGGCCAGCAAAAGGACAAAAGCGCGGCAACATATGTATTGGAA
>NC_041388.1:706409456-706413893 GCF_002162155.2 Triticum dicoccoides | reverse complement strand
CAAAAAAAACAGAATGGTGAATAGATCAAAGTGTAATTTTAGGCCAGCAAAAGGACAAAAGTGCGGCAACATATGTGTTGGAAAACAGTATCACCCCCAGCTCGCCCGTGTCCTACGGCGGCTGAGTCAGCGCCAGCACCAGTCACCACAGCCCCATGCGCTAACCTAGTGCAGGTTGTGCTGTCCCCTCGCACCTAACACTCTCTTTTGTATGTTGTAACTATCTCATATACATGTATATGAGGCATTGCCTTATATTGATGATGTATTTGGAGAATTCATATATTTGGCAAAGAACGACATTCTAGTTTCCCACTAGGCTTAGCAGCGAATACTCGCATTAGCTCCAACAAATTTATTTGTTTAACTATGCCCACATGCAACAAGTGAAATCCACCCTTGCTTGGAGGGGACTGTATATATAGTTGTATTGATTAAATTTTTTAAATGAAATCCACCACTACTCCACCAACATGATTTTGTACAAAAGAGAAACTAAATGATGTTTAGGTCGAAAGTTTTCATATATAATCTGAACTCAAAGTGAGAGACCAAGGACTGTGTAAGAAAAAGCAATGTAGGCCCGATTTTTGTTCATTCAGATTAAGTTTCTGCGTCGAATCAAGTTAGATACACGTTACCTATCCCCCACAAAAAAAATGTACACATTACCTATATATTCCTGCTGTAAGCCATACGGGGCGAGCGGAAACTATTTTTAATTGCATTAATTAAGATGGCTATCATGCATCCATGTTTTTTTTTCACAAAAGTTATTAACATAGAAATTTGGTGCCTCATGCTGATCTACATTTGCTTGTTTCCTTGCCAGTTTCAATAAGAAAGTAGACTAAGAAAAGTGATGTTAGGGCATCTACAACACGGGCGCTTAGTCCGGTCACTCGGCTTTAATTCCTAGTCGTTATGGCCCAATCCCCTTCGATCAGAGGAATCTTGCTAGCTTCGATGCCGGGACTGCTACCGGGCACTTCGTTCTTTTTTCTTTCTCCTGAGCTTGTTTAACGAGCGATGTCCTTATTTTTATGAGAAACAATTGCATTAGCGCTCACCCAGGCACCCGTATGTTGAGGAGATGGACTCCTACACTGATGCCACTTGTTTAATTAAAAAAAATATTGTCTAAGCATCCCTATAAGTGATATTGCATTGTAAATGCCGTTAGGAAAAACTATTGTGTCTACTGTTAGAGACGCACAAAACAGTGCTGTAAAATATGAATTAAGATATTTTACAGTGCTCCACCTTACCACACTAATGGTAAGGCAATATTTAAATAGAGCACTTGATTGATAGACCCAGTCCACATTAAAGTATTAAGAAAATTATGTATCCATTAGTAAGTTGTACATAAAATAGCAGAGTAATAATCAGAATGTCCTTCCATACAGAGTAGGTGACAATACCATTAAAAATTGGTCGGGACTCAGGTTGAAATCAAACAATTTAATGCTCAACTTCTGAACTTTGCCCAAACAGATACAAATTTTATTGCGTTCTGATATTTAATCCTCGATAATTCACAACAAATATCAAATAGCGCATACTTTTAAAGTTCATACGCATTGTTTCAATTTATTTATTTTTGAAATGGGCTAAAATACAAATTAGGTCGGATATTGAATAGACAATCAAATTCGAAAATTGATCTGCCTTAGCCTCAGCAAGATCAATAGATATGTAGAGTGGATCGTCCTAAAAAGAAGCTTAATACACTATTGCCACTTTAGATTTCAACTTCAAATATAGAGCGCGAGAGATAAATCAATGTCCTACATGTAAAGTGTGTCGCTATAAAAATAAACTCTGCCGAAAAAAAAGCTATAAAAATAAACTCAGAACATCTATATATAGATGTACAATGGATGAAAGAAACATGACCTCCGGACTGCAGCAACCCTCCAGCATGTTTTCTGGTGCGTAGAGGTTGATAATAAGCTTCTCCACAAATCCTTTGCCACACTGAGGGCACTGGTTAGAAAGAACAACATTGATGCATCAGTTGAGCAATTCGATGTAGGTATCTTATATACATAGCTTCAATTTAATCTGTTCACTGAGTATGTGTTACCTTGGCACTCTCATTGCCAGAAGGACAAAGCAACTTCTCCAGACATGATCTGCCATACACATGGCCACATGGAATGCAACTGAATACATGTCGTAGACACATAGGAGATGATCAGTGGTCTATAATTCTCAAAAGTCCCATAGTTGGTACTGGAAGCCATGCACGCGTAGGTGCATCTAAAATGGAAAAATGGGAATTAATATGCCTAAAGATAAAAGAGGAAAACTCCCACCATGAGAGCAATGTTCCCCGGTAGAAAAATAACGTTGCAAAGTGGACTGTAAAAAGAGATGCAAGCTTCTTCAGTATCCTATCAGCAGCGGTGTATGCCCCCAAATCCAACACAGAGGCGATATATACTGCGCTAATTGCCCCCAGTCCATTACAGAGACGATATATATACCGTGTGTGCGCTGCTAATAGCCCCCAATCCCAAAGAGACCGATATGGCTGCCCGCGAAAAAGAAGAAAAGTAGCAGCGAGAATGCACTGGGACCGTGGGGGTGGAGGCCCTCGCTCACCAGATGCGATGCGGGCCGTCGCTGCTCCAGGGCACCATGCAGGCGGGGCAGATCGTCGCCTGGACCTCACCGCCGGATCCAGCTCGGTTCGCGTCGGCACCTCCGACGTCTCCCGCTGCGCCGGTGGTGTCCGCGGCGTGCGGATGCGGCGCCTCCTCCAGATGGAGCGCCGGCGGCGGGGACTTCATCTGATGGCGCCAGAGTAGCGGACGAGGATTTGCTGGGGCTACGAATTCGGGAGGGAGCGGGGGGTGGGGATGAAAAGGACAGTCTTTTGACTCCTGAGAGAAAGTAGTAGTACAACTCCTTCCTTCTTCGGTAAGCTTCTGGTCAGAGTTGGGTAGGTGGGTATATCACTTAATTCCACTACAATAACTCCTCAAAATAAAAATTAATTGCATTACAGTACTACTCTATTTTAGATTTTCTGCAACCATTGACTCATAGCTAGAGGCATCCAATAACATTTTTTTTAAGAAAAAGATAGTTCTATTCCATCATAATAGGATTATGATTCAGTGGCAAAAAATCCTCAATACACATAGGGGCCCCTTATGCAACACACAAACGGTAACTAATTCTGTTTGGTATTAGCCAATTGATCTACATCCTATTTTGAACTCGATTAAATTTCTGAGGACAAACTCCCTATCCTTCATGAGTGCTTTAATCTCAGCAACTAGTGTTGGCAATAAGCCATGTCCGCCAGGATGGTGACCAGCGTCGGCGCGCCAGGTCTGGTTCGTGGAGGGTGCGCGCGTGTGGCCGTGCGTGCGTGTGTGTCTGGGCATTGTATGGGCATTGTCCGACTAGTGTATGGCCATTATCTGGGGCATGTCCAGATAGGTCCGAGTAGTGTGTGTGCGCGCGCGCGCGCGTCCGAGCTGTGCCAAGGTCGGAGCTGTGCGGCGAGCCATGCGAGTCGTGTGATGTGCTGATCGTGTCTGTTAGCGAGGTAGCCGGGGAGGTGACCGCGTCGCCGCACTGGAAACAGCCGCGTCGGAGCGTCGGGGGCGCTGGCGGGGGAGTGCCGAGCATGGCGAATGTAGCGGAGGAGCGAGGCATGGAGACCGAGTCCCACAGTGGAGTTTGTGGCTCCATGCACGAGAGCGGACGACTCGGCAAGAGAGCGCGTACGTGCGTGTAGAGCTCACTGGAGTTCGTTTCATGGGTGTTGTGTCTCCTAGAGGCGACAAGTCACGATGTACTGCTCGTGTTTGTGTGGTTGGAGTTTGAGCTCCGGGATAAATTGCAGCTCGTGGACTCTCTGGACCGCCGGTTCATGGCATGGGGAGAGGACCTCGAGTTCAGCTCGCGCGCTGTGTTCCGGGTGCTCTCTCCAAACGGAGTGCTCTGCCAGTCCTCCATCGACATCTGGAGTTCCAATCTTCCCCGGAAGATCAAGATCTTTGCTTGCTTGATGGTTCGTGACCGTCTCAGCACGCGAGCAAATCTGTACGCGAAGAGCTGCGCCCCCTCTAGCACATGTGCCTCCTGTTCCGCGGAGGAGACTACTGTGCATATCTTCACCTCGTGCGGGCGCGCGGTCTCCACCTGGGATCGTCTTCGGTTGGGCCCCTTCCACTCGATTGACGGGGTTCTCTCCTCGCTCCCGGGAGCCTTGACCTCGGCTGCGCCTTGGAAGGACGGGCTCCTTGTGCTGCTTTGGCATATTTGGAAGCCTGGAACAACGCCACGTTCAACGGCATCGACTGCCATGCCTGCGACATCCTTTCCAGGACGGCGGACGATCTGCTGCTTTGGAGCCGCCGCTACGACGCCCCTGATCGCGAGCTCCTCCTGGAGACCCGCGATTTTTTTTCCTTT
>NC_041388.1:706253870-706409091 GCF_002162155.2 Triticum dicoccoides | reverse complement strand
CTCGAAAAAAAATATAAATTGCCGTTCGTAAGGCGGGCGTTCGTGCACAGGAAAAACCATCGTGTCCTCTCCTTGTTCTCCTTCTTCCTCCTCACTTTAGAGTGAGAGTGTAGAGAAAGTGCGAGAGGGCGAGCTAGGGCTAGCTAGGGTCAAGGGATAGACGCAACAATTGGCATCAGAGCTACCAGGTTCGGGGCCGTGGCACGCGGTGACGTCCGCGACGACCACGTGGCAATGGCGACGCCCGGCGTTTCCGGAGACAGCTTCGATGATGAGCTATCTGACAACCACAGTGCGGGCGCCGCGAGCACACGACATGTCACAGCGGGCGCGGAGGTGCGCGGTTGTATCGGGCGGACGAGGCGATGACGACGAGCAAGGGCTCCTGTCGGCAGGCCGCACAGCGATGTCATGGCTTAGGGGGGTGAGTGTTGGCGATAAGCCATGTCCGCCATAGTGGTGACCGGCATCGGCGCGCCAGGACTAGTCCATGGAGGGTGTGCGCGTGTGGCCGTGCGTGCGTGTGTGTGTGTGTGTGTCTAAGCACTGTATGGGCATTGTTGGACTTGTGTACGGCCATTATCTAGGGCATGTCCAGATAGTGTCCGAATAGGTCTAGTTCGTGGAGGGTGTGCGTGTGTGGCCGTGCGTGCGTGTGTGTGTCCAAGCACTGTATGGGCATTGTCCAACTAGTGTATGGCCATTATTTGGCGCATGTCCAGATAGTGTCCAAGTAGTGTGTGTGCGTGTTCAAGCTGTGACCAGGTCAGAGCCGTGCGGCGAGCCGGTCGAGTAGCATGGCGTGCTGATCGTGTCTAATAGCGAAATAGCTGGGCGGTGAGCGCGTTGCCGCACTGGAAATGCCCGTGTCGGAACGCGACGGGTGCGCTGGCCGGGGAGTGCCGAGCATGGTGAATGTAGCCGAGGAGCGAGGCATGGAGACCGAGTCCCACGGTGGAGTTCGTGGCTCCATGCACGAGGGCGGATGACTCGGCAGGAGAGCGCGTACATGCATGTAGAGCTCACTGCAGTTCGTTTCATGGGCGTTGCGTCACTGAGAGGCTACAAGTCACGATGTAGTGCTTGTGCATGTTGTGTGGTTAGAGTTTGAGCTCTGGGATAAACTACCGTTCGTAAGGCGGTCGTTCATGCACCAGAAAAACCACAGTGTCATCTCCTTGTTCTCCTTCTTCCTCCTTCCTTTCGAGTGAGAGTGTTAGAATTATTGGGCATAACCCATATAATAATTCATATTTTGTGCCAATAATTCAAAGTAAATCCCAGAGGCTCATGTGGCCCATCCATGCATGACAAGGTTGTGTGGAAAATTGACCAATGCCACATGTATGCGCTGTTTTATCACGTGAGAAGAAAGTTGAAACAATTGACGCATAAATGGGAGAAAAAACTGAACACTTCGTGTGAGTTTTAGTGCGCTCATTTCTTCTCTTCTTAATGGTTTTTAGTGCGTCTGTTTAATAGTGTTTATTGCACCGGTTTATCTTCTACTAATGAAGGCCAGTTTCAACTCTTCTCACGTATATAAGAGGTCGCTCCTCTATTGTTCCAAGTAGCACAACAACCTTTCGTCTCATTCCAAAGCATTGAGCCGCCTATCTCTTTCCCATCTCTCTTCCTGGCGTGCACCGGGAAGTGAGACAGCAGGCCTCCGAAACCCCGCCTCTTGTGATCCGGTATGGGAGAGGGGCGATCGGGTTTTTGGGGAGCCTCCTTACGCGACTGCTGGAATCTTATTCATCGTGGCTGCGAACGGCGACATCACTGACGACGAGTTCCCCAATGACGACTTCTTCCCCGACGTCAACGACCTCTTCAGCGACATGACGATCGGGACATATGCACCTTCTGCTACTGCGTCGTATGCCATCTTATCCTTACTGTTAGGGCTAGCATTTGGTTTATTGCTAATAGCAATTGACATGGATATGATGCATTTTGCTTATGATTTTGATTGCATGACTAGTCTCAACGAATTGTTGCTAGTTTCTAGTTTCGTCAATATATTGCTATTCATGTTTTATCCATTATTTTTCTGGATTAAACTAAACGGGAAAATGCCTAATTATTCAACAATCCAAAAACCTGAAATGTGTAGGCAATTTTCTCCTATTGCTTTTGCTGCAACTCTCTTGCCCGCACCATTTGAGGGCGTGAACTATAAGAGGTGGCGTGCGAGGGCAGTTCTTTGGCTTACCAACATGAACTGTTTTCACGCCTCTAAAGGCAAGCCAGAGGGAGAGCTGACTGCTGAGCAGGAGCAAGCTTTCCAGGCTACAGACACCCTCTTTAGAGGTGTTGTCTTGAGTGTTCTTGGCGACAAGATTGTCGATCCATTCATGACCATCATGGTCGGTAAAGATATGTGGGATGCGCTCGAAGCCAAGTTTGGAGTCGCAGACACAGGAAGTGAGTTGTATATCATGGAATAGTACCATGACTACAAGATGACTGATGACCGCTCCGTTGTTGAGCAGGCTCATGAGATTCAGTCGCTCACTAAAGAACTTGAGCATCTCAATTGTGTGTTACCGGACAAATTCATTGCCGGAGGCATCATTGCCAAGCTTCCACCTTCATGGAGGAATTTTGCTACCTCTCTGAAGCATAAGAGGCAAGAATTTACTGTTTTCAATCTAATTGGCACTCTTGGTGTGGAAGAGAAGGCGAGGGCAAAAGACACACGTGCTCGTTTCTATGAGGGGAATACTAGTGCCAATTTGGTACAAAAGAGAAATTTCCAAAACCCCAAACCCAAGAACAAAAATAATTATGCGGGCAAAGGAAAATTTGATGGCAAGTACAAAGCCCCACAACCTGTCAACTTCAAGAAGAAGAAGGATACTTATAAGAAGAAAGGAAAGTGCCATGTATGTGGCAGTGAAGAACATTGGGCTTCATCCTGCAAGGACCGCTGGGACATGCGTCAGAATGAGAATAATAGCAAGACCGCTAATGTTGTTATTGGCGATGTTGACATGAAAGATGTCGGGTATGGTAAATTTCCTACCATTCTTTCAGTATGTCATTCTCCAGATTGGTGGATTGACACCGGTGCCAATGTACATGTGTGTTCTGACATAAACATGTTTTCTTCTTATCAAGTCGCAAGAACTACACCCGTGCTGATGGGAAATGGGACACATGCTTCTGCTCATGGTGTTGGTACGGTCGATCTGAAGTTTACTTCGGGAAAGATCGTGCGATTGAAGAACGTGCAGCATGTCCCTGCTATAAATAAAAATCTCGTCAGCGGTTCTCGTTTGTGTCGAGATGGTTATAAATTGGTATTTGAGTCCAATAAGGTTGTAGTATCTAAGTGTGGACAATTTGTTGGGAAAGGCTATGAGAGCGGAGGCTTGTTCCGAATCAAATGTTTGTAGTTAATCATGTTTGTCAGACTTTTGCACTAAAGTTATTAATCATGTTTGTAGTGAAACCGAATCAAATGTTTGGCATTCACGACTTTGTCATATTAACTTTGGTGTCATGACGCGGCTAGCAAATTTGAGTTTAATCCCGAAATTTACAATTGTCAAAGGTTCTAAGTGTCGAGTTTGTGTGCAAGCAAAGCAACCTCGCAAGTCTCATACGACTGTTGAGGCGAGGAATTTGGCACCACTTGTACTCATACATTCAGATCTTTGCGAGATGAATGGTGTGTTGACAAAAGGTGGAAAAAGATATTTCATGACTCTAATCGATGACTCTACTAGATATTGCATGATATATTTGTTGAAAACAAAAGATGAGGCTTTGCATTACTTTAAAATCTATAAAGCCAAAGCAAAGAATCAACTCGATCGAAAAATCAAAAGGCTTAGGTCGGATCGCGGTGGAGAGTATTTTTCCAACGAGTTCAATTTATTTTGTGAGGAACATGGTATAATACATGAGAGGACGCCTCCCTGTTCCCCCCAGTCAAACGGGGTTGCCGAACGAAAGAACCGAACTCTAACTGATTTGGTTAATGCCATGTTAGATACAGCGGGACTTTCCAAGGAATGGTGGGGGGAGGCTTTGATGAGTGCAAGTCATGTCCTAAATAGAGTTCCCACAAAGAATAAAGAGATTACTCCGTTTGAAGAATGGGAAAGGAAAAGGCTTAAACTTTCCTACTTACGGACTTGGGATTGTTTGGCGAAGGTCAATGTACCAATTACTAAGAAGCGTAAGCTTGGGCCAAAAACAGTTGATTGCATTTTCCTGGGTTATGCTTTCCATAGCATTGGCTATAGATTTCTAGTGGTGAAATCTGAGGTACTTGACATAAATGTTGGTACCATCATGGAGTCGAATGATGCGACTTTCTTTGAGGATATTTTTCCTATGAAGGATATGCCTAGCTCATCTAGTCAGAGGTCAGAGGCAACTCCTGGACCTACTGTTCCATTGGAACATTCCGAGAAAAAACACACAGATATTCCTGAGGAGGATGACAATGAAGCTCCTAGAAGGAGCAAGAGACAAAGGACTACAAAGTCATTTGGTGAAGATTTCATTGTGTACCTCATGAATGATACTCCGACTTCTATTTCAGAAGCTTATGCATCTTCTGATGCTAACTACTGAAAAGAAGCTATGCGTAGTGAGATGGATTCGATCATGGCTAACAGGACATGGGAGATCACTGATCGTCCTTATGGGTGTAAACCTGTAGGGTGTAAGTGGGTGTTTAAGAAAAAACTTAGACCCGATGGTACAATTGAAAAGTACAAGGCGCGGCTTGTAGCCAAGGGATATACCCAAAAAGAAGGTGAAGATTTCTTTGATACTTATGCGCCCGTGACCAGATTGACCACCATTCGAGTACTACTCTCATTGGCTGCCTCACACAATCTTCTCGTTCATCAAATGGATGTTAAGACAGCTTTCCTAAATGGAGAGTTGGAGGAGGAAATTTACATGGAACAACTTGATGGTTTTGTAGTAGATGGTCATGAAGGAGAAGTGTGTAAATTGTTGAAATCTTTGTATGGTTTGAGACAAGCACCTAAGCAATGGCATGAGAAGTTCGAAAGAACTTTGACATCTACGGGCTTTTTTGCAAACGAAGCCGACAAGTGTGTGTACTATCGCCATGGTGGGGGCGAATGAGTTATATTATGTTTGTATGTTGATGACATACTTATATTTGGAACAAATCTCAAGGTCATTCAGGAAGTAAAAGATTTTCTGAATCAAAACTTTGAGATGAAAGACCTTGGAGTAGCTGATGTTATCTTGAACATCAAGCTTTTAAGGGGTGGTGATGGTGGGATCACTCTCTTGCAGTCTCACTATGTGGAGAAGATTCTGGGTCGCTTTGGATATTCAGATTGCAAACCTTCTCCGACACCTTATGATCCGAGTGTTTTGATCAGAAGAACGAAGGAGAAACAAAAGATCAATTGAGATATTCTCAAATCATTGGCTCGCTTATGTATTTAGCTAGTGCTACGAGGCCTGACATCTCGTTTTCTGTGAGTAAACTAAGCCGGTTTGTTTCAAACCCGGGAGATGTTCATTGGCATGCATTTGAGAGAATAATGCGCTATCTGAAAGGTACTGCGAGTTATGGGCTTCACTATACCGGGTATCCAAGAGTACTTGAAGGTTATAGTGATGCAAATTGGATATCTGATGCTGATGAGCTTAAAGCGACAAGTGGTTATGTGTTTACACTTGGTGGTGCTGCTGTTTCTTGGAAGTCTTGCAAGCAGACCATCTTAACATGGTCAACAATGGAAGCATAACTCACAGCATTAGACACGGCAACAGTTGAAGCAGAATGGCTTCAAGAACTTTTGATGGACTTGCCGGTGGTTGAAAAACCAATACCAGCTATTCTAATGAACTGTGATAATTAAACAGTGATCGTCAAGGTAAACAGTTCTAAGGATAATAAGAAGTCATCAAGACACGTGAGAAGGAGACTGAAATCTGTTAGGTTCATGAGAAACTCCGGAGTTATAGCGTTGGACTATATAAACACATCGAAGAATCTGGCAGATCCCTTCACAAAGGGTTTATCACGAAATGTGATAGACAATGCATCGAAGGAGATGTGATTGAGACCCACTACATAAGTTGTTTATGGTGGTAACCCATTCTTTGTGATTGGAGATCCCATGAATTAGAATTGGCGAGACAAGCTATTGGATAACTGAGAGGAGAATATTTATTTGACAAAAATCCACTCCGCCATGATGCAATTCTCTCCTAATCTGTATGGTAGGCTGATATTTATCTTAATGTGTTCTGCATGGCTTGGGTAGGCAAAGATGTTGTCCTACAGAACATCTAGAAAGAACACACCTATATGAGTTAGACTGTTAAACGCCGCGGTCTGTGAAAGTTGGGTGTTCTCTAAAAACTCATGAAGAGGCCCCGGAGTATGACGTATATGCTCCTACCCGTGGGAAAGTTTTCAGCGGTCTAGTATCGGTCAAGGCTTTTACGTGAAACTTGTTTGCACAAAACTTGCAGTTCAAGGCATAGTCCACTGTTCAAGTTGTGAACGAGTGTAGCGTGGAGTTCTAGGTGGAAGTTCAATTTAACAGTCTCCACCGAAACACCGGTATATAAACAATGTTTTGGAATGATAGGCAAGTTTATATGCCTCTCGGATCTGGTGGGGGATTGTTGGAATTATTGGGCATAACCCATATAATAATTCATATTTTGTGCCAATAATTCGAAGTAAATCCCAAAGGCTCATGTGGCCCATCCATGCATGACAAGGTTGTGTGGAAAATTGACCAATGCCACGTGTATGCGTTGTTTTATCACGCGAGAAGAAAGTTGAAACAATTGACGCATAAATGGGAGAAGAAACTGAACAGTTCGTGTGAGTTTTAGTGCGCTCGTTTCTTCTCTCCTTAACGGTTTTTAGTGCGTCTGTTTAATGGTGTTTATTGCACCGGTTTCTCTTCTACTAATGAAGGCCAGTTTCAACTCTTCTCACGTATATAAGAGGTCGCTCCTCTATTATTCCAAGTAGCACAACAACCTTTCGTCTCATTCCAAAGCATTGAGCCGCCTATCTTTTTCCCATCTCTCTTCCTGGCGTGCACCGGGAAGTGAGACAGCAGGCCTCCGAAACCCCGCCTCTTGTGATCCAGTACGGGAGAGGGGCGATCAGGTTTTTGGGGAGCGTCCTTCCGCGACTGCTGGAATATTATTCATCGTGGCTGCGAACGGCGACATCACTGACGACGAGTTCCCCAACGACGACTTCTTCCCCGACGTCAACGACCTCTTCAGCGACATGACGATCGGGACATCTGCACCTTCTGCTACTGCGCCGTATGCCATCTTATCCTCACTGTTAGGGCTAGCATTTGGTTTATTGCTAATAGCAATTGACATGGATATGATGCATTTTGCTTATGATTTTGATTGCATGACTAGTCTCAACGAATTGTTGCTAGTTCCTAGTTTCATCAATATATTGCTATTCATATTTTATCCATTATTTTTCTGGATTAAACTAAACGGGAAAATGCCTAATTATTCAACAGAGAGTGCAGAGAGTGCGGGAGGGCGAGCTAGGGCTAGTTAGGGTCAAGGGATAGACCCAACAATTGGCATTAGAGCTATCAGGTTCGGGGCTATGGCAGGCGGTGACGTCCGCGGCGAGGCGACGCCCGACGTTTCCGGAGACAACTCCGATGATGAGGTATCTAGTAACCACAGTGCGGGCGCCGCGAGCACACGACATGTCGCAGAGGGCGCCCAGGTGCGCGGTTGCATCAGGCGGACGAGACGATGACGACGAGCAAGGGCTCCTGTCGGCAGGCCGCGCGGCGATGTCATAGCTTAGATGGTGAGTGTTGGCGCGCCAGGTCTATTCCGTGAAGGGTGTGTGCATGTGACCGTGCATGCGTGTGCGTGTCTAAGTACTGTCTGGGCATTGTCCGACTTGTGTATGGCCATCATCTGGGGTATGTCCAGATAGTGTTCGAGTAGTGCATGTGCGTATTCGAGCTGTGACCAGGTCAGAGCCGTGCGGCAAGCCGGGCAAGTCACGTGGCGTGCTGATTGTGTCTGATAGCGAGATAGTCACACGCGTCGTTCATGTCGCAGCGTGATGGATGCGCTGGCCAGGAAGTGCGGAGCGTGGCGAATGCAGCGGAGGAACGAGGCGTGGAGACCGAGTCCTGTGGTGGAGTTCATGGCTCCATGCACGACGGCGGATGACTCGCCCGGAGAGCATGTACATGCACGTAGAGCCCGCTGGAGTTGGTTTCGCGGACGCTGCGTCGCCCAGAGGCTATAATACACGATGTACTGCTCGTGTGTGTTGTGTCGCTGGAGTTTGAGCTCGGGCAAAAATTACCGTTCGTGCGGTGGACGTTCATGCACCGGAAAAAACCACCGTGTCTTCTCCTTGTTGTAGAAGACGAGGTGACAACAGAAGATCTGGCCGAGTTCATGGAACTGAATTGCCATCAATTCTTTCCTGCCCTAGCCAGCCTACCCCCATGCCACTTCTGATCAAAGCTGGTGAATAATTTGTTTTATGCCACTCGGCAAACTTCTGAACATAGTCTACAACATATTATGTATTTCTATTTCATGATATTTGTTTTGTGATGTCCGAGGACTCTGGTTTGACCTCATCATTCGTCAAGTACATGGTAGCTGGCTAGTTAACTGGAGCTTGTGTCACCAAGTCATCCTTTGTCGAGATATCGCATAAGAACTAATGGCGTTTCAAACTATCAGTAATATATAGTGCTTCTTACTTATTTTTTAGGCGAACATGCATGATTAATTCCACACACACCCTGATGAAAAATTAAGAGATTATATCACCGCGAGTCATATAACTTGCGTTATATATTCAGTTTGATGCTAGAACTTTGAAAATATGATTTTATGATCATCTAACTCGTGTAAAGCATGCACGTACGGTCACACTACGCATACGTAGGCGTATCCATGTGTATGGCCCCACTTGTTAGTGACTGATGGTGCTAGGCGAGATGTGTTTTTACTCAGAGCACCCTTAAAAAAATATTTGCAGAAAAAGTCAACCGCCGGACGTATTTTTGCACAAAACACCCTCATATATTTTATTTATAGAAAAAACAGGACCACAGTATTGCACATATTTGCAAAAACTAAAATAAAAAAATGTCCATTAGAACTCAAACATACAACCATTTGAGTTACTACCACACGGTCTAGCCACTCCACCTTTTAGGTCCTGATATTCATTCCGGATAACGAGCATATATGTACTGGATGAGGACTCATGTGGAGCTTAACTGGGCTGCAAAATAATTTTAATACGAGATTGCGAAAATTTAACACCAAAAGAGGATCTAGCAGGACTCGAACCAACTACCAACTATTTAAACACGAGACGCTCTAGTTACTACTACAACCCATCAGGTCCAAATGTGTAATATGGATAACGAACGTATATGTATCAAACAAGATCACATGGGGAGCTTAAATGGGCTGCAGATATTGCCATCCCTTTTGCCTGCACTATTTTTCTAAAACATATAAACATGTGTATTATATAAAAGTGTGTATTACATATTTGATTTTCAAAATTACAATTCAAAAATACAATGTTAATTATACAAACATTTCAGTAATTATAAGCACATTTGTATAGTTTAATGTTTGTTTAATTAAAAATATTCAAAACTTAAAATTTAAACTGTTAATATGAATATTCAATTGTGGCCAATATTTCAGTTATATTTTTTAAATATTATCCAAGATTAAAAGTAATACACAAGTAAATGTTCATAAATATTCAGTAAATGTTTGCATTCATCATTTTGTATAATTAAATATAAACTGCAAGTGTATATTTTTTGGATTCATTAAACATATTAATTTAATAAACATTTTCAATTCCATTAACTAAATATTTTTAAATAATACACAAGTTTATATTTAAATATTTTTATTTACTAATCATCATTTGCATGCATAGTATCAACAAACAAATATTTAAACATAGTTTTATTACTTATGTTTTACAAATACCTTAAAAAAATAGCTCGCACAAAATGCGCTGCAGTATCCGCTGCCCAATTAAGCTCCGCATGAGCCCTCGTCGGTATATATACCCTATTATCAACACCGGCTAGTGTGTCTCGTGCTAAATCAATTGGTGTCTGGTTATTAAATTTTGCCATATATGTGCAGTACTGTGGTACTATTTTTCTCTAAATAAAAAATGTGATGGTGTTTTGTGCAAAAATGCATCACTGTGGTTGACTTTTTCCCCAGATTAAAAAAATGAGGCTGTCCTATGTAAGAATTTGTCAAGGCTAGCGCTATCAGTCATTGACAAGTGGATCCACACACATAGATACGCCGTTAGGGCCATCTGTGAGTCGCCAGGCTTGTGAGTCATCTGATCAGTGAGCCGCCAGACCCGTAAATCGCCAGTCCTCCAGCGGGTCATCGGTGAAGCGCCAAGTCCGGCCGGGTCATACTTCCGGCCAAGTCATACCGCGGGGTATATCCCCAACATTAGCCCCCAGTTTAATTTGGATTTATCCATGTTAAACTGATCCTGCAAAATAACTCAAGAACGACTTTGACAGGTTGCGCTCCGGGTTAAATATTCTTGTAAGCCAGCACCTGAACATCTTTAAGTCCTTGTCATTTCCTTGTTGATATAAGTATGTCCATAACCTCATAGAAAAATCTTCTTTGACAGATATGCTTCAACTTTGTCAATGCAAAAAATCCAGATACTTCTGTCTTTTAAAAAATCCGGGTTAACAGGCCAGCTTCAGAATCAATTTGCTGACATTGGTCTTCTTGTAGAAAAATATAGTAAGAGGTAATCCACTTGAGTCAGCCTCCAAATCACCGGCTTAGAAAATATTGGTCTTGAAATACTCATCTGACTTTCAACCGGCTTGAAGATATAACACTTACCGGTTTATCATCACCAAAATTGCCGGATTATAAAACAGACGATGCCAGGTCATAATTGTTGTTGACACCGGGTCATGTAATTGATCTTGCTGATTTGCTCAAAAACTGCAACGTATAGCCCCCAAGGACCGGCTCAATAAGATATTACTGAGCTGGAACTTTGTATATGATTCATTGGCAATACCATCAAATGATGTAATCTCCACCATGGGGCTTGAACCCACGTCCACAAGGTTAAGAGCTTTGTACTCTACCAACTGAATAATGGATCTTTCAATATAATGGATTAAGGCTTGTGTACCTTGAATTTCCGACAGGAGCAATCAGTAGCCCCCAAGGGCCGACTCATTTCAAATGTGATGAGTCGGGTCTTCAATAAGTTGAGCAAAAAATGACTTTGCATTAGCCCCCAAGTGACATGGTGCATGCTGGCAGTGACATGAGACTTGTATATTTGATGTAATCTCAATTTAAATAATGTAGCCCCCAAGTGCCAGGTCGTAAGCCTGCAGCGACTCGGGACTATTTCCTCCATTGTAAAATAAATCATGCCCAAAAAATAATAGCCATTGCCCTAAAGCGATTTTGAAAACCTCAATCATAACACTGGTTATTGATAATCACAATAGAAATCCAGCCATGTTGGCTATTCAAGATTTGAATAATATAATCCGATATGAAAACCTCAATCATTCAATATCATCATGAAAATCCAGCCAGTTTTGGCTATTAAAGATTTGAATACCTCATCGGTTGATAAGAAAATCCAGAGTTTTAAATACCTGGCGGCTCTTGGCCGATGACGACTTAATGCGCATTCATTGTAAACCGGAATTTTTGTAACCCGGTGGCCTATAGCCCTTGAGAAAATCAATAATTGATAACCCTTTTGAGACACCAATTTCAGTGATGAGCTTGGACTGAAGCATTTATATAAGTCATAGTTCTGCAAATCTTGCACAGAGTTTAAACAACATATGCCCTGGCGACTTAACGTCAAAAGCCAAGGCGGGTAACCACCCAAATATAGTCTTATCCTGTACACAAGTAGATCACAAGATCCCTATGATCCTTTGAATGATACCGCCGGTTTATATGACCCGGACAGTGAGGGTGAGAACCCAGTTCTGTAAAAGCCGGCACATATGATGTTTGATATGTGCTGACAACTTTATTGATCAAGGTTAAGCCGGTGGAATCAAAGCCACTTCCTAGGTGCTTTCAAATATGATCAAAAAAGTCTCAAGACAAAGTCAAATAACTGCGATTGCAAAAAACTGTATAAGAAACAGACAAAATTTTGAAGCTACTGATTCGAATACGATCAGTAAACCGTTCCAAAGGGGTTAAGCTAAGATTCGAATACGATCATATAGCCCCCAGTGGCTTTGGCGATGCCGATCAAGAGGGTATCGACAGCTATGTTCTCTTTGGTTCGAATACGACCTATGTTTGAACAGGAAGCCCCCAAATGACCTTAAGAGTTGTTTAGCGACGCTGATTCGAATACGATCCACGTCGATTCCCAAAGGGGTTGAGCTATGATTCGAATACGATCAAGAAGCCCCCAAGTGGGTTCGGCAGTTTGCCAATCAAAAGGGTATCGACAGCTATGTTCTCTTTGGTTCGAATACGACCTATGTTTGAACAGGAAGCCCCCAAGTGATCATAATAAGATAAGCCGTAAGGCAGGATACCTATGTTTGAGCCGCGCATCATGGCAGCAAGTTCTTTTTGGCAACCTTTAATTTTTCTGAGAACTCGAACTTGCGAGAGATTAATTCTTTTTGAACCAGAACTTTAAACTGGATTTGAAAGCTTCAAAAATTTGTGAGGGACAAATTTACCTTGAGCCGGATTTTGAACCAGATTTGAGAGCTTCAAAAATTTGTGAGGGAAAAATTTACCTTGGGCCGAATTTTGAACCGGTTTTGAGAGCTTCAGTGCTTTATGGGAGAAAGATGTCTCTTGAACCGGATTGTAAACCAGAATCCTTATTTTGAGCCGGAAATCTTCTAACGGCCTTTAAATTTTCATCGATCATTATAGTAATCTACGGGGCCGGGTTATTTTTCCCTTCAATGACCAGGAGTTCTTGAATTTATTTAAACCGGTTAATTTTGCCGAGTCATACCATTGTAGCCCCCGAGTCTCAAGACGACTCGAGGAGTTGGCTTCAGATTCTCCATATTTGACCAGAGCAGAAGGTGTATATCATCGGCGCATTGATAGCACGATGTGAACCCACAGAAGGTTGAGGTGACTGCGGCGGGTTATAAATGATCCCGTATGAGCCGTGTCAGCAACTCGGCCAATGGCTCCTTCCAACTGGTTATTTGAAGTTTAACCAAACTGTAGTGGCGGCGACTTATGCGACTGCCCATTGAACCACCCAGTGCAAACTGCGGCTGATAATATATGATAATTTGCCTCCAATTTGTTGGAAGAAAAACGGGCTACCCAAGCAGTGACTTGCTCATACTCAATAAACAGCTCATGCAGACAGATGCGGCCCAGTGTGTTGATGTAGACCAAGCCGCGAGAGATGGACGGTAAAGATGACCATAGCATCAGAGGCGGCACAGACAGATGAGTCGGCCGCGGCATTGTAAGCCGGCACGGACGAGCGAGTTAACCACATCATGTTGATGTAAATTGGTCTGTAGAATGGAGGCTTGCAGATATATTCACCGAGTTTGATGGTGTGGCCAGATGCTAGCGCATTATAATGGTGGTGTGAGCTATACATTCATGACACTGCCATAGCTTTTGCGATGAACAATTGCTCCTGCATAAATAATATCACGAGCCGGAGTAATTTGTTCTTTTAAAAAATAAAAAATGTATCAATAAAAATTGATTAAATAGGTTTCACCTTGATATGTTAGGCCAGAAATTATCCACCGCGGAGTTGATAATCACTATGGGCGAGTCGGCCGCGGGAGCAGACGAATGAACCAGCCGCGGCGTTGTAAGCCGGTGTGGAGAGAGAGTTGTCCTCCTCGTTGTAAGCCGGTGCGGGAATGAGCTGAGTAAGGACGACCGTATGTGCCAAATAATGTTTGGCGTGTCTCCATCTCCTCTGTATAATACCACTTTGTGATGGATAATTTTCCTGCATATAAAATACAACAAGGCAAAGTAACTTTGCTCGGATGAATTAATATGTGCTTAAAAATAAATAAGGAAAATAACACCTGGTCTTTTTTGTCTGTTGATCGTGGACATATAACCATATCCTCAGCGCGATCCATCAGAGGCGAGCACGGCAGCCACCCTCGGCCGTGGCGGCTGAAGCCAGGCAAAGACAGATGAAGTGACGATGACTCGAAAGCGGAATCCACTTCCGAGTCGTTGACTCCCCCTTTTTTTAAGGTGGTCCGGTCGGCGGTAGCCGAGGCTGAATCGAAACAACTGGACTGTGTGATGTCTATCGCGCAGCTCGACGCATGCGCGACTTCGGCATGTTGACGTAGAGTAGATTCACATCTATAGGCAGCCGGGTACAGATGAACGACGCGCAGCCTCCGGGCAACTCTGGACGTAGTATAGAAATCCTTCTAGATTCTTGTCTTATATGCTTTGGCTTCCATCACGTGAGAGAATATGATGGATTTGATATAGTATGAACCCGCGATATTCAGGTTACGTCCATCAATTACTGCTAGCTGCTCAAAAACTAGCTCCTATGGCCGATTTAATAACCTCTGACCTTCTACTTTCCCGAGCGTAGTGTGTCCACGTAGCGGCAGCTGAATATGATGAGGTGGACCGGTTTGTAAGCGGAGATGGCGGCAGCTCCGGTGGTGGGCCAAGCAACTGGCGACGCAACGACAGCGACCGAAGGAGGTGATGAGCGATCTGTGGTAGCCGAGGAATCCAGGACGGTTGACTTTGTTTTTACGCCCACGTCCATATATCCTCCGGGTCGTAATCTACTTGATTTATTTTCTTTCCTTATTGTTGTGGCGGAAATCACAATGCCCACCAATGCTTTTTGGCAGGAAGTAACAGCAGCAATTCCGTGTCTCATCCGTACATGTCACGCCTGAGAAACAGACAGCAGCAGGAAATCGACGTTCTCGGCGACTTGTGGTTTAACACGCTGCAAAAATCTCCTATCGATCCGTGCGACGTGATCCTTGCACTGATCGGTCTTCGACTTGCTGCGACTGCGACGCACCTTACATCATCTTAATTTCTTGAACTTAAAACTTTCATCTGTCTAATCGCGAGCTCCTTGATCCCTGAAGAGATCCCTCCAAGACCTCAACACCACCGTGCGCAGGCCCCACGGTGGGCGCCAACTGTCGTGGAATTGTCACGGCAGATGTCCTAACGTAAGGACTTAGTCGCGAGGCCAACACATCTATGTGGTAGCTTCTAGGGGTTGAGCGGAATCGAGAGACGCCACACACAAGACGAGAATTTAAACAGCTTCGGGCCGCGGGAAACATCATCCGTTAATAACCCTACATGTTGTTTGTGGCTAGATCTCATTATGATCATGAGGGAATCGCCGTAAGCCGGCTCTCCTCTTTGTGTCTAGCCCTAAATATTGTTTCTTGTTTCCTGTCCCTCTTAGGGAGCCCTGCCCCTCCTTATATAAGTTAGAGGGGCGGGTTACATGTGGAGTCCTAGTAGGACTAGGACTAATCTATCTTCTCTTACAAGTTGATTACAAGTCCAGGTCTTGCTTCCTCGTAAAGGAAATATTTGTCATCCCTTTCCTCTTAAGCCGGCCCACCATATATGAGCCGGCCTTCTAGGCCTTGGGCCCATTCTTCTATCTGACTCGCCGTTAGGGCCATCCGTGAGTCGCCAGGCTTGTGAGTCATCTGATCAGTGAGCCGCCAGACCCGTGAATCGCCAGTCCTCCAGCGGGTCATCGGTGAAGCGCCAAGTCCGGCCGGGTCATTCTTCCGGCCGGGTCATACCGCGGGGTATATCCCCGACAATAACCTTTTCTGAAATCGGGAACATTTTTTGAAATTACAAATGAAAATTAAGCAAACACAAACATTTTTTAAACTCTCAACCAAAAATTGAAAAGAAAACACTTTTTGGAAAATTTTGAACAATTTTTGAAACTCCAAAAAATTGAAAAACGAACATTTTTTAAAATTTGTGAACAATTTTCTAAAATGGGAACATTTTCAGAAATGCTGTATATTTTCAGAAAAGTTGTGAAATTTTTGAGCAGAAATATTCCGAACATTTTTTTAAAAAAACACGAAAATATTTTTATTCATGAACAAAATTTGAAAACACAACCTTTTTTTAAATTTGATCGATATTTAGAAGCAAGAAAATTGTTTGAAATTTCTAAACATTTTTCTAAATAAAATATTTTCGAAAATTATAAAAACAAATAGTACATGAACAATTTTTAAAAGTGCGCACATTTTATTAATTTATGAACATAATTTGAAACATAACCTTTTTTGAATTTGTATCATTTTTCTAAAAGCACTATTTGTTTTTGAAATTTTAGAACATTTTTTAAAGAGGTGAACAAAATTTGAACTTTCTGAACTTTTAGGAATTTCTGAATTTTACAAACCTGGAACATTTTATGAAAAAACAGACAAATTTTGGAAAAGGCAAAATGTTTTGAATTCTCAAACATAATTTGAACAAGAAAAACGAAAATGAAATAGGAATGAAAAATAAAAGAGGAATCTGAAAAAACATACAAAGGAAAGAAAACAGAAACAGGAAAAAACGAACATAAAAAAGGAAAGAAAATAAAACTCGGTTCTGGGTCTTCTAGAAGGTTTTCAGAACAGGAATAAACCGACTGAATACCCGTGGAACATTCCCAAAACCGGAAACAGAAAGTTTTGCGTGCAGTCGCGAAATGGGCCGGCCCGAATCGATTGATGTCTTGCTCTGCCTGTGTGTTGCGGCGACAATTTGCTGCAACGTGTGGCAAATAGGAAATTCCGACAAAGTCCCTCGTTTCTTCACTTTTACAGGGGTCTTTCTTGTGAACTTTGTTTTGGTAAGCTCAGCACCAGCGGAATCTAGTCACAATGTCATCCTCACATTTCATAATGATGTAGAGCTAATGAACAAGGTTTGTGAGCCCGGTTTCCGTGACATCAATGCAACTCCTAAAATTATAACATAACTTTTGGGGGTCTAATGGCATGTTGATTTTTTTCCTGAGTTTCTTTGTATTATTGTTTTGTGCAGATATTTACTAGTTCCATGGCACCACTTGTGTTCTTTGAAGTTCTTCTCTTCTCAAGCCACATCATCACATTGACATCTGTTATTGCCAGCCATGTAGTTACTGAGCATTTCTTTGGCACGCACCTGTCTCTATTTGCGCATCATGTGCTACTTAAACTTCGTGCCGCGATTCCTGCTATCTATTGTGCAAGATTATCATGCTCTGAAGGGATATATTAGTTAATCATTCATTGTCTCGTAATCCATGCATTTCCCCTGTCTTCACCAGTCATTCCTGTTTTCCATATTGCCTCATCAAGGTCAATAATGGGAAACTACGGGATATCTCTATATGTTGAAACATTAGCCTTTATCGTATTCTGTCTTAGCCTTTGGTGAGAGCGCCTGGACAAACAACCTGAAAGGGAACGCTGAAACCCCTCTGGTAATTCCACACACTATACTGATCATCATGTCTTGTGCAACTATTGCTTTTGCACTATTCCTGGCTGCTACTCCACTAAATTCATCAAATAGGGAATCCGAGACACAGGACTTGTGCGTGCACTCTCAAGGAGAAGCATGTGAAGAAATTCAAAGGTATTCCAGCTATTGATGTTGTTCCACGTGAGCCATTGAAAGGCCATCAGAAATCAGCTTTGGAGCATACCGATAATTCTGAAAAGCATTGCAGGTCTTCAGACACCTTATCGTCTGCCCACCTCGAGGAGATATAAACAGTTGTAACAAGGCTATAGTTTGTATATGTGCATTGAGGTGGCTGGTGATGAAAAGCCAATGTGGTCGTCTTCGTCTTGTTGGGTTGTGTGTCTTAGGCCCATAGACCCATAGTGTGTATATGTACTTGTACCCCATTAACAGATATGAGTATTCCTGAAAATTCCATAGAACAACATGGTCTTGAAGCATCTGTAGTGGATCCCTTATTCTCTTTTACCTCCTAAAAAGATCTTATTCCTTGTGGCACCACTGCTTATATTTACTCGACCGACGTCACTTTAAGAATAATTTTTCCCAACCCTCGTGGCCGCCTCTCTCTCCCGCCTGACCACATCCACTCTGGTGTGGTCACCTTTGCCTCCGCTGGCCACCACACACAACCACAGAAACATCACCTGCCACTCGTCCGCGCAACTTTGACTCGGTCGCCGCTCGTCGCCGCCGTTGTAATCGACGCAGCTAGGCCCATCACTACCATTGCCGGATTCGACACATCTATGACCCAAGGCCGTCATGTTCATCGTCTGACTGTCGGCTCATCCTCGTCCGCATGTTGGCCAGTATCGGCCCTCGGCCAGCAACTCGTCTGCTAGTGCAGCGCCAAGTCTTGATGGCGACAGAACATCCCGAATGCGTAGGCTAGCTAAGCATTTCAGCCCCAAAACAAGGACTAACCCACCTGTGTGTTCTCCCTCATCACATCGATATGTCCCAATGGTCGGTGCTCCTCCTTAGCACATGTTGCATGCGCCATGTAAGCAACGAGCTCTCACGAGAGCCAGCGTATGGGTCGGCTCAACAACACGTCCCTCTCACTCGGTTAACAGTTTGATCTGTTGAGCTTTGACGATTGACTAGTAGACTGTCGACCACTGACCTCTAACTATTGACCATTGACTTTATAAAAAATGAATTAAAAAAATGTTGATGATCTTGAGAAAAGTACGTGTATTTGAGAAAACGTTCATGAATTTGGAATATGTTTGCAAATATGAAAAAAGTTTGCGCATTTGAAAAAACAATTCATGAATTCGAAAAAAAAATCATGCATTTGCGAAAAAAATCACAAATAAAAAAAAGTTTGGTGCACTCGAAAAAGGTTCACAAATTTTTAAAATGTTCATAAATTTGGCAAAATTTCATGAATTGGAATTGTTTCGTGATCCTCAAAAAAGTTCACAGAAAATAAAAAAATATCATGAAATGTTAAAAGCAAAAAATAAAAGAGAACAGAAATAAAAAGTGAAAGACAAGAGAAAACAATAAAAAGCTACAAAACTAAAGGAAACCTTCTCGGAAAACCGGTGGAGGACAATATGAGCCGGTAGGCAGACGGGAATCTCTATGTCTCGCACAAGGCGAGAAACAGGGAAGGCTCGCCTAAAGTAAGGCACGAGATGGGCAGGCCGAAACGCACGGGACGCCACCGACTAGTGTTTTTCCTCGGATTTGTTTTTTTTTTCAGCTTTATTTATTAACCTTTTTGTACTTACAGTTATTCAAAATAAATATATTAGATCAATACTTTATATAAAAATATTTTAAAAATGTTTACCAAACATTTAAAAAATGCTAAATGTGCATGGAGAAAATGTTTCGCATGTTTACAAAAAAATACAATGTGTATGAAAATTTGATAATGTATTATAAAAAATGTTAATCAAGTATTAAAAAAAGTCTATATAGGTATTTGAAAAATGTTAATCAAGCTTTTGAAAAATGCTAAATGTGCATAGAGGAAATGTATACTATGTATACGAAAATATTTAATTTTGCATTTGAAAAAAGGTTAATCAAGCATTGGAAAACTAATGAATGTGCATAAAAGAATGTTGACAATGTATAAAAAAATGTAAATTTATTATTTGAATTTTTTATCAAGCATTCAATAATCTTAAAATGCGTATAGAAAAAATGGCGACTATGTATTGGAAAATGTTAATGACCATTTAGAGAATGAAAAAGTATAAAAGAAATACTAATCATTTATTTTGAAAATGTGAAATGCGTATATAAAAATTGTTCCCGATGTATGCAAAATGTTTGTGGCTCATAATAGTATACATCAGAAATTATATAAAAAAAATGTCACCCATGTATTTCAAAAATATTAAACATGTATATAAAAAATGTTCTTGATATGTTAAAAGTTTTTACAATGTGTATGCGAAAGGGAGAAGCCAAAAGTTATAAATGTTCCTGATCTATTATCGAAGTTTAGCAAAGTATCTTGAACATAATAAAAATTATATTGAGATTCCAAGACCACCAAACAATCACTACTGTCGCGAGAATGAGCCATCGATGTACCGCTGTCGCCGCTCCCCAACTGGAACCGGCTTGACCTTAAGCCGCAGTAGTCGCCCTTGAGCCCTTGCACAGATCTGAAGCACCTAACACCAAATCTCCATTAGTAGAAAAATGGCCATTTGTCCCGGTTGGTAAGGTCCATCTGTCCCGGTTGGCGAACCGGGACTAAAGGGTCGTTACTAATGCCCTAGGCCTTTAGTCCCGGTTCTTACACGAACCGGGACAGATGGGCCTCCACGTGGCCGCTGCGGCGAGCCCAGGCAGGAGGGCCTTTTAGTCCTGGTTGGTGGCACCAACCGGGACAAAAAGGCATCCACGCGTCAGCAACTAGCAGGAGCTGTGGTTTTTGTTATTTTTTTGAAAGGGAGTGGTTTAGGGGTTTTGGTGGTTAATTTAGGTTGTTAGCTAGCTAATAGAGAGAAGTGTCATCTCTTATCTCCGTGCTTGGTTTACCAACTTTACTGGTATGCCAAAACATGGTTTAGATTGAAGTGAAGGCAATATGTGGTGCATGTCAAAAGTAATACTAATCCTAACTTGATCAAGTTAGGATTAGTATTACTTTCGACATGCACCACATGCATGTTGCCTTCACTTCAATCCAATCCATGTTCATTTCACCCACTGATATATAATAACTCTTCATGCTCGCATCAGGCATCATCATAATAACAAGTCCTACTAATCATCATCATACAACTTCTACTCGTTATTAATAACAAGTCATACGATCATAATCCTCATAGTCATCGAACCAACCCTACTTAATTGTTCTTAGCTCATGATCATCAGTATTAGGTAGGACCTAAATACCCTCTTTAAGGTAAAATAGTATAAAACAATATAGACCCTGACTCTCCATTATGGAGAATGGAGATCATCCTGTCTCCAATTCTTGCACTTCGCTTCCTTTTGCTTCCACGAACCTCCTTGCGACTGTCCCTATATTTTTTCCATTGTTTGATTAGCATGTCTCCACTTTTTTTAGAAATCCGGTATGGACAGTTCAGATTCGTAGGATGACCCGGGTATATGTTCAAAACATCAAGGCTACCATTCTAATACATCAAATGAGGCACACAATCCATCGGGATTCTCTGTTGAAAAACATAGTAATAACTTCATAGTTAGCAATGATGTACTAGCTTTAGAAGTATGCAAAACATGCACAGATGTCGTAATACTAAAAAATCTTACCAGGGTATCTCCATGGTAGTTACCGTGGTTCAACACGTGCACTAGTGGCAGATATTGACCATAATGTTGAGGAGTTTGATTGTAGATATTGTAATTCTCAATATCAGTATAAAATGCCATCAGATGATTTTTCTCCTGATAAGTTAATTCGGAGCCATCGGTGTAGTGGGTTTTGTCTATCATCTTCCGCACATTCTTTGAAGAATGAAAATAAGTTGTCAACTATGTTTGAGAAACTCACATAGTGGTAGAATTGGAGGCATATCAACAAGGACCCAAATGTCCATATTGTCTTGCTCGATGTCAGGATCACCAAGATCCATGGTGACAAGCATATCCTCATGAAAACCATACATCTTGCAAAGTGCTTCCCATTTTTTGCAACCAAAATGTATTACGCTCTGAGAATTGTATAGTTTTACTTCGAAATCCATACCATGATGGGTCCTTAGGTGAATTTTCTTTGTTTCCAGCCTTTCATGGTCTTCAAAACCCATCCTCTCCAAGACATAGCGTCTTGCATGGCATGATATAAGCTAGTCGAATTGTAAAAGATGAAAATTACACGTTGAAATAGTTAAAGTCGTTCTTAGTTACGAAAAAAACACTTGTCGTCGTTGCGTATCGTTTCAACATCGAAGGTCTCCTCGAGCTTAATGCTGAAGCGCCGATCTTCGTCTAGGTGAGGCATGTCGCACGGACCTCGGTCGTCGTGGCACCAGTCGCACTCCCCCGGGAGACTTTCGTCGTCCGAGTACGACATTTCATATGTTCATAATTCAAATATTAAACTTGTACAATTAATCAAATGCATACGCCTTGCATAGTGCTCTCCAATTTTAGCATTCAAAGTAGGAGTAGTTTTCCAATTTAAGCATTTAATAAGCAAAACCAAATCGTAAAATAAAGTAGTATTCAAATTAGCATGCATTCAATTATAAGAAAAACTATATCATCTCTTGCGTCCGTACATCATGGAATATTATCACTAATAGACCTCAAATACTATCATACATATAGCATCGCTAATACAACTAGAACCGTAGCGCCCGACGGGTATTGGCGCGGGCGGTGAACACCCAAAGAGAAGGAACCATCACATGATCATAGCTCCAGTGAGATCCCTGAAGAACCTGCCAGGTATTGTCGAACCTGCCTTCCAACACAACCATGTAGCGACGGACATGCTCGTCCTCCTCGCTGACACGGTGACGTACCACCTCCGCGGTGTCCGGAAGCCTCGACACCGTCACTGGCCCACATGATCGCCACCAAACAAGGATTTTGTGAACGACGGGCTGGCTCCGCACCAACCTACGCCCCCGGAAGGTAGCACCTCCCAATACCACCCCGGCGGAGCCCAGTCCCGGAGATGGCCCCTTTGATCAAGCCAGCTTCCTTCGCTGAGTCGACGACAAGGATGCGGGATAGGCATTGTCGACGTCGATGCGGAAATAATTGCTTGAACTAAAAAAAACTAGTTCTATTGATTTTGTTGCTAAAAATAAACTACTTATATAGTAAAATAAAGTA
Source organism: Triticum dicoccoides (assembly GCF_002162155.2). Lineage (NCBI taxonomy): Eukaryota > Viridiplantae > Streptophyta > Magnoliopsida > Poales > Poaceae > Triticum > Triticum dicoccoides. The sequence continues at coordinate 706,386,216 of NC_041388.1, read as the reverse complement.
GTTTTATTAAATCAACTAATTCAACTACTAAGCACTTACTATAAATAAAATAAAGTAGTAATTACTAAAAATAAACTACTTCTATAGTAAGTAGTTTTATTAAATCAACTAGTTCAACTACTAGGAACTTACTATAAATAAAATAAATTAGTACGTACTAAGAATAAACTACTTCTATAGTAAAATAAAGTAGTTAAATTAAATAAACTAGCTCAACTAGTAAGCACTTACTATAAATAAAATAAAGTAGTACTTACTAAAAATAAACTAGTTTAACTAATTCTATTATTTATCGACCCCCCCCCCTCATGTCGAAGTTATCGGGGAGGGGATATATCGACAACGACAAACCCGATAAAAAATAAGAAGAGGGAGAAGAATAAAAAAAGAGGAGAAGACGAAAGGAATAGAGGAGAAGATCAAAGAAAAAAAGAAAAAAAGAAGAAGAAGAAGAAAGGAATAGAGGCCTCTTTTCTTCTTCTTTTTTCCTCTTCTTATTTATTTCTCCACTTCTTCCTCTCCTCTTCTTCTCCTTCTTCCTCTTCTTATTTTCCTTTTTTCCTCTCCTTCCTTTTCTTCTTCTTCCTTTTTCCCCTCCTTCCTTTTCTTCTTCTTCCTTATTCCTTCTTCCTCTTTTCTTCCTTTTCATTATTTTACTTTTTCCTCTCCCACCCACTAACCTAGAATCTACTATCCTAAAATGCACTAACAGTAGAACTAATTACCTAAAATGCACTAAATCAACTAACCTTAAATGTAACTTTTGCAACACAATTTTTTCTAAATATGCACATATATATATGAACATATACAATAATTGACAAAAAAATCTATGAACAAAAAAAATCATAGATCAATGCATACATATCCATGGATCATACATACATCTGCATATATATACATATACATACAACATCCATATATACATACATCAATGAACAAAAAATTGTATGAAAAAAAGCAGCAAAGAGCAGGCCGGGGCGGCGGCGGCAGCGCGGGCAAAGCAGAGCAGGCCTGGGCGGTGGCGGCGGCGCGCGGCAAGCAGAGCAGGCAGGGGCAGTGGCGCGGGGGAAGGGATGGCTCACTGGTGGCGACGGCGAGGTCGGGGCAGAGGGCAGCGACGGCGAGGTCGGGGTAGAGGGCGGCCACGATGAGGCCGGGGTAGAGGACGTCGACGCGCGAGGTCGGGGCAGAGGACGGCGCGAGACGGCGTCGGAGGCAGGGCGACGACGGCGACGGCGAGGCAGAGGGGCAGCCTGGCGGCGGCGTCGGGGCGGGGAAGACGAACTGAATGAAAATTTTCACAAGTGCTACTTATATAGACGAAGCATAGGTCCCGGTTTGTGACACCAACCGGGACCAATGCCCCCTTTAGTCCCGGCTGGTGCCACCAACCGGGACCAAAGGTCTCTTTTCAGCAGCCCAAAGGGCGGGAAGTAGAGACCTTTTGGTCCCGGTTGGGGCCCCAACCGGGACTGAATGGGGGCATTGGTCCTAGTTGGTGGCACGACCCGGGACCAAAGGTAGGTATTGGTCCCGGTTGGTGGCACCAGCCGGGACGAAAGGGTGGTGCTGCTGCCGCGGCCAAAACTTTAGCCCCACCTCGCTAGTTGAGAGGGGCTCGGAGTGGTTTATAAGCCCCACTCCCGCTGCCCTCTCGAGCTCCTCTCAAATGCAGGCTTACTGGGCCTAATAACACACTATGCTGCATGTGGGCCTACTGGGCCTTATGCGGGCCTGAATCCTGGCCCATGCTGGGTTTCTAGTCGTATTCAGGCCGTGGTGGCCCAGTAGGTGGCATTTTTTTTCTTTTATTTATTTTTGCATTATTTATTTTATTTTGTTTCTACTTACAACAAAATACTTACTGTTGCTATTTTTATTTATTTTATTAAAGTTTATTTTCTTTTATTTTGTTTCTACTTATTTATTAAAGTTTATTTTGTTTCTACTTATTTATTTTATTTTGTTTCTACATATTTATTTTATTTTATTTTTTGATTATTTATTTATTTTATGAAAATTCTTTTTGCTTATAATTTTTTGAATAGAAAATACTTTGATAATTTTAGTTCCATAAATTTTATATAATTTTAGTTTCAATAATACTAGAGGTTTATAAAAGTTTTTTAGTTTATTCCTTTTGCTATTAGATTGCAGGGTTGCTTGAGAGAGACCATCTTCATCCTACGCCTCCTACGGATTGATAAACATAGGTCATCCACTTGAGGAAAATTTGCTACTGTCCTTCAAACCTCTGCACTTGGAGGCCCAACAACGTCTATAAGAAGAAGGTTGTGTAGTAGACATCAAGCTCTTTTCTGGCGCCGTTGCCGGGGAGGTGAGTGCTTGAAGGTATATCTTTAGATCTTGCAATCGAGTCTTTTAGTTTCTTGTTTTATCACTAGTTTAGTCTATAAAAGAAAACTATAAAAAAATGGAATTGAATTTGTCTCATACGCTTCACCTTTTTAATATCTTTCATAAGTATGATGGAAAGGATAATTGTGCTCAAGTGCTAGAAGAAGAAATCTATAAAATGTTTGGCACTAAATATTTGAATGATGAGAATGATTGCAATGTTGTTAGTACGAATTCCTTGAATACCCATGATGCTAATGATATGCAAAGCCACACGCTTGGGAAAGCTATGTTTGATGAAGATGATAATTTTTGTCCCCCAAGTTTTGATGAGCAAATTTATTATGATGAAAGCATGCCTCCTATTTACGATGATTATATTGATGAAAGTGGATTTGGAGAAGTCATGACTTTATTTTGTGATGAATCCACTATTCCGTGAGAGGTTCCAATTGATTATGAGAACAAAGTTGCTATCTATGATGATTATTGTGATGACTTGTATGCTATAAAGAATAATGATATCCATGAAACTTGTCATCATGATTTTTGTTTTCAATTGTATTGTGCCTCACATGATAATTATTTTGTTGATTTGCTCCCACTACTATTTAAGAGAATTTTTTTGCTTATGTCGAGAGTAATAAAATTTCTATGCTTGTAGATCATGAAAAGAATGCTTTATGTGATAGTTATATTGTTGAATTCATTCATGATGCTACTGAAAATTATTATGAGGGAGGAACATATGCTTGTAGGAATTGCAATAATATCATGTTTCCCCTCTATGTGCTTAAAATTTTGAAGTTATGCTTGTTTTGCTCTCCTATGCTAGTTGATTATTGTTCCCAGAAGTTGTTTGCTCACAAAATCCCTATGCATAGGAAGTGGGTTATACTTAAATGTGATAGTCATATTCTTCAAGATGCTCTATTTACGTTACAATTCTTATCTTTTATGTGAGCATCGTTGAAATCATCATGCCTAGCTAGGGGCGTTAAACGATAGCGCTTGTTGGGAGGCAAACCAATGTTATTTTTGTTCCTTGCTTTTTATTCCTGTTTAGTAATAAATAATTAATCTATCCTCTGTTTAGATGTGGTTTTATATTTTAATTAGTGTTTGTGCCAAGTAGAACCTTTGGGAAGACTTGGGGTGAAGTCTTTATGATCATGCTGTAAAAACAGAAACTTTAGCGCTCACGAGAATTGCTGCCATTTTTTATTAGAGAGTGCTATTTAGTTAATTATTTTTGAAGATTATTAACAGACAAATTCCTCAGGTCCAGCAATTTATTTGAGAATTTTATGAGTTACATAAGTTTGCGTTAGTTACATATTACTACAGACTGTTCTGTCTTTGACAGATTCTGTTTTTCGTGTGTTGTTTGCTTATTTTGATGAATCTATGGCTAATAAAATAGTTTATAAACCATAGATAAGTTTGAATACATTAGGTTTAACACCAATATAAATAAATAATGAGTTCATTACAGTACCTTGAAGTAGTGTTTTGTTTTCTTTCGCTAACGGAGCTTACGAGTTTTCTGTTAAGTTTTGTGTTGTGAAGTTTTCAAGTTTTGGGTAAAGATTCGATGGACTATGGAATAAGGAGTGGCAAGAGCCTGAGATTGGGGATGCCCAAGGCACTCCAAGGTAATATTCAAGGACAACCAAGAGCCTAAGCTTGGGGGTGCCCCGGAAGGCATCCCCTCTTTCGTCTTCGTTCATCGATAACTTTACTTGGAGCTATATTTTTATTCGCCACATGATATGTGTCTTGGTTGGAGCGTCAATTTATTTTTTTTAGGATTTTCTTGCTGTTATTTAGAACAATGTTTTGCATTATTTCAATAAAAGTGGTATTGATAGCCTTTACTATGCCTATGTTACAAGTATACATGTTGCTGTTTGAAAACAGAAAGTTTACCGCTGTTGCAATAATTCCCTAGAAAAGTCAGAATGTGATAAAATGTTGAAACCTTTTGCATATTAATCTCTGATAAATTTACTACAGTGGGAATTTTCTTTCATAATTTTTTGAGCTAGGGAAGTATGGATGTTGCAGCATTCTTTACAGACTATCCTGTTTAGGCAGATTGCTGTTATGTTTGCATTGTTTGCATATGTTTGCTTCTTTAATAATTCTATTTGAGGATACGAATATTAAATATGCAGAGGCATTTAGTATGCAATGTTGAATAATAATTTTAGTGATTTGCTACAGTAGAGTATGATAAGGTTTTTGCAATGGTTTATACTAACTTATCTCACGTGTCCTTACTGAGTTTTGTGTATATGAAGCTTTTGAGATTTAGGGAGACCGTGATATGAGAGGAATTAAGGAGACACAAAAGCTCAAGCTTGGGGATGCCCAAGGCACCCCAAGAGAATATTTCAATATGTCTCAAGCGTCTAAGCTTGGGGATGCCCCGGTTGGCATCCCACCTTTCTTCTTCAACAACTATCGGTTAGTTTCGGTTGATCCTAAGTTTTTGCTTCTTCACATGATGTTTTCCATTCTTAGAACGTCATTTTATTTTTCTTTGCTTGCTGTTTGAATAAAATACCAAGATCTGAAATTATTAAATGTTAGAGAGTCTTCATATAGTTGCATAATTGTTCGACTACTCATTGATCTTCACTTACATCTTTCAGAGTAGTTTGTTGTTTGCTCTAGTACTTCACTTATATCTTTTAGAGCACGGTGGTGGTTTTATTTTGAAGAAATAGATGAACTCTCGTGCTTCACTTATATTATTTTGAGAGTCTTTAGAACAGCATGGTAGTTTGCTTTGGTTATGAAACTAGTCCTAATATGATGGGCATCCAAGAGGGATATAATAAAAACTTTCATATAAAGTGCATTGAATACTATGAGAAGTTTGATACTTTATGATTGTTTTGAGATATGAAGATGGTGATATTAGAGTCATGCTAGTTGAGTAGTTGTGAATTTGAGAAATACTTGTGTTGAAGTTTGTGATTCCCGTAGCATGCATGTATGGTGAACCGTTATGTGATGAAGTCGGAGCATGATTTATTTATTGATTGTCTTCCTTATGAGTGGCGGTCGGGGACGAGCAATGGTCTTTTCCTACCAATATATCCCCCTAGGAGCATGCGCGTAGTACTTTGTTTGGATAACTAATAGATTTTTGCAATAAGTATGTGAGTTCTTTATGACTAATGTTGAGTCCATGGATTATATGCACTCTCACCCTTCCACCATTGCTAGCCTCTCTAGTACCGCGCAACTTTCACCGGTACCATAAATCCACCATATACCTTCCTCAAAACAGCCACCATACCTACCTATCATGGCATTTCCATAGCCATTCCGAGATATATTGCCATGCAACTTTCCACCGTTCCGTTATTATGACACGCTTCATCATTGTCATATTGCTTTGCATGATCATGTAGTTGACATCATATTTGTGGCAAAGCCACCGTTCATAATTCTTTCATACATGTCACTCGTGCAACATTGCACATCCCGGTACACCGCCAGAGGCATTCATATAGAGTCATATCTTGTTCTAAGTATCGAGTTGTAATTCTTGAGTTGTAAGTAAATAAAAGTGTGATGATCATCATTATTAGAGCATTGTCCCAGTGAGGAAAGGTTGAGGTAGACTATGATTCCCCCACAAGTTGAGAGGGTTACGACAAAAACTAGATGCACTTCGTGTACAAAATGGACAATCTCTTTCAAAGTATCAGGGTTTCGGACGAAAGCTCATCTGTTACAAAGGGATTTCATTTTTTGAACTTATTTGAACTCCAGACTTTTTGTGTGTTCAAAATGCAACATTCAAAGCCACATCATCAATTTTCAACCCTTTCTGACTTCATTTGTTATTTTTCATGCATTTACTAATTTATTTGCGCTATATGACCCAGAAAATGAAAAGCACTAAAATGAACTCTGAAAAGGTTGAAAGTTGGCATGGTATCATCATTTCACCCATATAGCATGTTCTAAAAAGTTGAGAGGGTTACGGCAAAAACCGAATGCACTTCGTGTACAAAACGGACAATCAGGGTTTTGGACAAAAACTACACATAGCTCCATGCAGTCTACACTATTTCCTTAAGGCCTGAAGCTAAGCAACATGCAGGTGAGCATTGCGCCTCTTTTTTTTAATAACTTATTACAACTCTGGACTTCTTGTGTGTTCAAAATGCAACATTCGAGATATCAGGGTTTCATACGGAAACTCGTCTGTTACAACAGGCATTTCAAATGAACTACAAAAAGGTTGAAAGTTGGCATGGTATCATCATAATAGTTGTAGTGAGAAAGTCTTCACTTTTTTCGGTTGTGTCCTTTGCTTATTGCACCGTAACCATGGATAATCTTCATCGTTTATCAGGATGCTTGGGCCAGCCTTGACTTTGACGGGAGGAATTTCATGAAACTTTTCATAATCTTCGGACATGTCTGTCTTGCCCTCCACTCCCACGATGTCCCTTTTTCCTGAAAGAACTATGTGGTGCTTTGGCTCATCGTATGATGTATTCGCTTCCTTATATTTTCTTTTTCTCGGTTTGGTAGACATGTCCTTCACATAGATAACCTGAGCTACATCATTGGCTAGGACGAACGGTTCGTTATGTACCCAAGATTGTTCAGATCCACTGTTGTCATTCCGAACTGTGGGTCTACCTATACCCGCCCTCCTGACAGATTGACCCATTTGCACTTAAACAAAGGGACCTTAAAATCATGTCCGTAGTCCAGTTCCCATATGTCCACTATGTAACCATAATATGTGTCCTTTCCCCTCTCGGTTGCTGCATCAAAGCGGACAACACTGTTTTGGTTGGTGCTCTTTTGATCTTGGGCGATCGTGTAAAATGTATTCCCATTTATCTCGTATCCTTTGTAAGTCAGTACAGTCGAAGATGGTCCCCTGGACAACGAGTACAGCTCATCACAAACAGTGTTGTCACCTCTGAGACATGTTTCCAACCAACTGCTGAAAGTCCTGATGTGTTAACATGTAATCCAGTCGTCACACTGCTCTGGGTGTTTGGAGCGCAGACTCTTCTTGTGTTCATCGACATACGGGGTCACCAAGATAGAGTTCTGTAGGACTGTGTAGTGTGCTTGAGACCAAGAATGCCCGTCCCTTCATATTATTGAGTCTCCTCCAAGTGTGCCTTTTCCAATCATTCTCCCCTCATACCGCGATTTAGGGAGACCTATCTTCTTAAGGCTAGGAATGAAGTCAACACAAAACCCAATGACATCCTCTATTTGATGGCCCATGGAGATGCTTCCTTCTGGCCTAGTGATGTCTACTACACAACCTTCTTCTTGTAGACGTTGTTGGGCCTCCAAGTGCAGAGGTTTGTAGGACAGTAGCAAATTTCCCTCAAGTGGATGACCTAGGTTTATCAATCCGTAGGAGGCGTAGGATGAAGATGGTCTCTCTCAAGCAACCCTGCAACCAAATAACAAAGAGTCTCTTGTGTCCCCAACACACCCAATACAATGGTAAATTGTATAGGTGCACTAGTTCGGCGAAGAGATGGTGATACAAGTGGTATAAGGATAGTAGATAATAGTTTTTGTAATCTGAAAATATAAAAACAGCAAGGTAGCAAGTGATAAAAGTGAGCGTAAACAGTATTGCAATGATAGGAAATAGGGCCTAGGGTTCATACTTTCGCTAGTTAAGTTCCCTCAACAACAATATCATAATTGGATCACATAACTATCCCTCAACATGCAACAAAGAGTCACTCCAAAGTCAATAATAGCGGAGAATGAACGAAGAGATTATGGTAGGGTGCGAAACCACCTCAAAGTTATTCTTTCCAATCAATCCATTGGGCTATTCCTATAAGTGTCACAAACAGCCCTAGAGTTCGTACTAGAATAACACCTTAAGACAGAAATCAACCAAAACCCTAATGTCACCTAGATACTCCAATGTCACCTCAAGTATCCGTGGGTATGATCATACGATATGCATCACACAATCTCAGATTCATCTAGTAAACCAACACAAAGGACCTCAAAGAGTGCCCCAAAGATTCTACCAGAGAATCACGACGAAAACGTGTGCCAACCCCTATGCATAGGTTCATGGGCGGATCCCGCAAGTTGATCACCAAAACATACATCAAGTGAATCACGTGGCATCCCATTGTCACCATAGATACACACGGCAAGACATACATCAAGTGTTCTCAAATCTTTAAAGACTCAATCTGATAAGATTACTTCAAGGGGAAAACTCAATCCATTACAAGCGAGTAGATGTTGGAAATATGCCCTAGAGGCAATAATAAAATGGTTATTATTGTATTTCCTTGTTCATGATAATTGTCTATTGTTCATGCTATAATTGTATTAACCGGAAACCGTAATACATGTGTGAATACATAGACCACAACATGTCCCAAGTAAGCCTCTAGTTGACTAGCTCGTTGATCAATAGACGGTCATGATTTCTTGACCATGGACATTGGATGTCATTGATAACGGGATCACATCATTAGGAGAATGATGTGATGGACAAGACCCAATCCTAAGCCTAGCACAAGATCGTATAGTTCGTCTGCTAAAGCTTTTCTAATGTCAAGTATCATTTCCTTAGACCATGAGATTGTGCAACTCCCAGATGCCGTAGGAATGCTTTGGGTGTACCAAACGCCACAACGTAACTGGGTGGCTATAAAGGTGGACTACGGGTATCTCCGAAAGTGTCTGTTGGGTTAGCACGAACCGAGACTGGGATTTGTCACTCCGTGTAGACAGAGAGGTATCTCTGGGCCCACTCGGTAGGACATCAAAATAATGTGCACAATGTGACCAAGGAGTTGATCACAGGATGATGTGTTACGGAACGAGTAAAGAGACTTGCCGGTAACGATATTGAACAAGGTATCGGGATACCGACGATCGAATCTCGGGCAAGTACTATACCGGTAGACAAAGGGAATTGCATACGAGATTGACTGAATCCTTGACATCGTGGTTCATCCGATGAAATCATCGTGGAACATGTGGCAGCCAACATGGGTATCCAGATCCCGTTGTTGGTTATTGACCAGAGAGATGTCTCGGTCATGTCTGCATTATTCTCGAGCCCGTAGGGTCTACACACTTAAGGTTCGATGACGCTAGGGTTATAGGGAAAGTATGTACGCGGTTACCGAATGTTTTTTGGAGTCCTGGATGAGATCTCGGACGTCACGAGGAGTTCCGAAATGGTCCGGAGGTGAAGATTGATATAGTCGACGAAGGGTTTTGGAGTCCGGAAGTGTTCCGGAGGTACCGGGTGATGACCAGCATGACCGAAAGGTGTTTCGGGAGCCCCGACAAGTGTTGGGGGGCTTCATGGGCCAAGGGTAGGGGGCAAACCAGCCCACTAAGGGGCTGTGCGCCCCCCTCACCTATTCCCACGTGACCAGGGGGTTTGGGGCGCTACATCTAGGGTTCCCACCTCCTGGCTTGGGGGCCAAGTCACCCAAGGGGGAGATCCCATCTGCCCTGGCCGCCGCCCCCCTAGGGGAAACCCTAGGGCGCCTCCCCTTGCCCTTGCCCCTATATATAGTGGAGGGTTTGGGGCTGCAGAACACACGAGTCTCTCTCGCCCAAGGCGCAGCCCTACCTCTCTCCCTCCTCGTCTCTCGTAGTGATTGGCGAAGCCCTGCAGGAGTACGCGCTCCACCACCACCACCACGCCGTCGTGCTGCTGCTGGACGGAGTCTTCCCCAACCTCTTCCTCTCTCCTTGCGGGATCAAGGCGCGGGAGACATCACTGGGCTGTACGTGTGTTGAACGCGGAGGCGCCGTTGTTCGGCGCTTAGATCGGAATCGACCGCGATCTGAATCGCTGCGTGTACGACTCCACCAACCGCCTTCTTGCAACGCTTCCGCTTAGCGATCTTCAAGGGTATGAAGATGGACTCCCTCTCTCTCGTTGCTAGTATCTCCTAGATTGATCTTGGTGACACGTAGGAAATTTTTTGAATTATTGCTACGATCCCCAACAGTGGTATCATGAGCTAGGTCTATGCGTAGATTATATGCATGAGTAGAACACAAAGTAGTTGTGGGCGATGATTTGTTCAATTTGCTTGCCATTACTAGTCTTATCTTGATTCAGCGGCATTGTGGGATGAAGCGGCCCGGGTGAGACAGGTTCCACCGACTGACATGCACTTGATGCATAAGGTGGCTGTCGGGTGTCTGTCTCTCCCACTTTAGTCGGCTCGGATTCGATGAAAAGGGTCCTTGTGAAGGGTAAATAACAATTGACATATCACCGTTGTGGTTTTGCGTAGGTAAGAAACGTTCTTGCTAGAAACCCATAGCAGCCACGTAAAACATGCAACAACAATTAGAGGACGTCTAACTTGTTTTTGAAGGGTATGCTATGTGATGTGATATGGCCAAAAGGATGTGATGAATGATATATGTGATGTATGATATTGATCATGTTCTTGTAATAGGAATCACGACTTGCATGTCGATGAGTATGACAACCGGCAGGAGCCATAGGAGCTGTCTTAATTTATTTATGAACTGCGTGTCAATGAAAACGCCATGTAATTACTTTAGTTTATTGCTAACCGTTAGCCATAGTAGTAGAAGTAATAGTTGGCGAGGCAACTTCATGAAGACACGATGATGGAGATCATGATGATGGAGATCATGGTGTCATGCCGGTGATGATGGTGTTCATGCCGCGCCTCGAAGATGGGGATCAAAGGCGCAAGATGATATTGGCCATCTAATGTCAGTTTATGATTTGCATGTGATGTTTGTCATGTTTACATCTTATTTGCTTAGAATGACGGTAGCGTAAATAAGATGATCCCTCGCAATAATTTCAAGAAAGTGTTCCCCCTAACTGTGCATCGTTGCTAAGGTCCGTTGTTCTGAAGCACCACGTGATGATTGGGTGTGATAGGTTCTAACATTCGCATACAACGGGTGTAAGTCAGATTTACACACGCAATACACTTAGGTTAACTTGACGAGCCTAGCATGTACATACATGGCCTCGGAACACGGAAGACCGAAAGGTCAAACATGAGTCGTATAGTGGATACGATCAACATGAAGATGTTCACCAATGATGACTAGTCCGTCTCACGTGATGATTGGACATGGCCTAGTTGACTCGGATCATGTATCACTTAGATGACTAGAGGGATGTCTATCTAAGTGGGAGTTCATTGAATAATTTGATTAGATGAACTTAATTATCATGAACATAGTCAAAAGGTCTTTGCAAATTATGTCGTAGCTCACGCTTTGGTTCTACTGTTTTAGATATGTTCCTAGAGAAAATTTAGTTGAGAGTTGACAGTAGCAATTATGCGGACTGGGTCCGTGAACTGAGGATTGTCCTCATTGCTGCACAGAAGGGTTATGTCCTTAATGCACCGCTCAGTGTGTTGAACCTCGAGCATCGTCTGTAGATGTTGGGAAACATTTTACATACACGTTTTGATGACTACGTGATAGTTCAGTACGTAATACTAACGGTTTAGAATTGTGGCACCAAAGACATTTTTGAAACGTCGCAGAACATATGAGATGTTCCAAAGACTGAAATTGGAATTTCAGACTAGTGCCCACGTCAAGAGGTATGAGACCTCTGACAAGTTTCTTAAGCCTGCAAACTAAGGGAGAAAAACTTAATCGTTGAGCATGTGCTCAGATTGTCTGAGTACTGCAATCGCTTGAATCGAGTGGGAGTTAATCTTCCAGATGAGATATTATCGAGGATTATCGATAATTATCGAGGATTATGGTGGAGGGGGGCACCGCACACGGCTAAGAGATCAATGATCAACTGTTGTGTCTATGGGGTGCCCCCTGCCCCCGTATATAAAGGAGCAATGGGGGAGGCGGCCGGCCTAGGAGGAGGGCGTGCCAAGGGGGGAGTCCTACTCCTACCGGGAGTAGGACTCCTCCTTTCCTTGTTGGAGTAGGAGAGAAGGAAAGAGGGGGAGAGGGAGAAGGAAAAGGGGGCTGCACCCCTTGTCCAATTCGGACCAGAAGGGGGGCGCATGCCTCCTTCCTTTTGGCCTCTCTCCTCTATTCCCGTATGGCCCAATAAGGCCCATATACTCCCCGGCGAATTCCCGTAACTCTCCGGTACTCCGAAAAATACCCCAATCACTCGGAACCTTTCCGAAGTCCGAATATAGTCGTCCAATATATTGAGCTTTACGTCTCGACCATTTCGAGACTCCTCGTCATGTCCCCGATCTCATCCGGGACTCTGAATTCCTTCGGTACATCAAAACACATAAACTCATAATGCAACCGTCATCGAACTTTAAACGTGTGCACCCTACGGGTTCGAGAACTATGTACACATGACCGAGACACATCTTCGGTCAATAACCAATAGCGGAACCTGGATGCTCATATTAGCTCCTACATATTCTACGTAGATCTTTATCGGTCAGACCGCATAACAACATACGTTGTTCCCTTTGTCATCGGTATGTTACTTGCCTGAGATTCGATCATCAGTATCTTAATACCTAGTTCAATCTCGTTACCGGCAAGTCTCATTACTCGTTCCGTAATATATCATCCCGCAACTAACTTATTAGTTGCAATGCTTGCAAGGCTTGAGTGATGTGCATTACCGAGAGGGCCCAGAGATACCTCTCCGACAATCGGAGTGACAAATCCTAATCTCGAAATATGCCAACCCAACAAGTACCTTCGGAGACACCTGTAGAGCACCTTTATAATCACCCAGTTACGTTGTGACGTTTGGTAGCACACAAAGTGTTCCTCCGGTAAACGGGAGTTGCATAATCTCATAGTCATAGGAACATGTATAAGTCATGAAGAAAGCAATAGCAACAAACTAAACGATCAAGTGCTATGCTAACGGAATGGGTCAAGTCAATCACATCATTCTCCTAATGATGTGATCCCATTAATCAAATGACAACTCATGTCTATGGTTAGGAAACATAACCATCTTTGATCAACGAGCTAGTCAAGTAGAGGCATACTAGTAACACTCTGGTTGTCTATGTATTCACACATGTATTATGTTTCCGATTAATACAATTCTAGCATGAATAATAAACATTTATCATGATATAAGGAAATAAATAATAACTTTATTATTGCCTCTAGGGCATATTTCCTTCAGTCTCCCACTTGCACTAGAGTCAAAAATCTAGTTCACATCGCCATGTGATTTAATACCAATAGTTCACATCACCATGTGATTAACACCCATAGTTCACATTGACATGTGACCAACACCCAAAGGGTTTACTAGAGTCAATAATCTAGTTCACATCGCTATGTGATTAACACCCAAAGAGTACTGAGGTGTGATCATGTTTTGCTTGTGAGAGAATTTTAGTCAACGGGTCTGCCACATTCAGATCCGTAAGTATTTTGCAAATTTTTATGTTAATAATGCTCTGCATAGAGCTACTCTAGCTAATTGCTCCCACTTTCAATATGTATCCAGATTGAGATTTAGAGTCATCTGGATCAGTGTCAAAATTTGCATCAATGTAACCCTTTACGATGAACCTTTTGTCACTTCCATAATCGAGAAACATATCCTTATTCCACTAAGGATAATTTTGACCAATGTCCAGTGATATACTCCTAGATCACTATTGTACTCCTTTGCCAAACTCAGGGCGGGGTATACAATAGGTCTGGTACACAGCATGATATACTTTATAGAACCTATGGCTGAGGCATAGGGAATGACTTTCATTCTCTCTCTATCTTCTGCCATGGTTGGGTTTTGAGTCTTACTCAACTTCACACCTTGTAACACAGGCAAGAACTCCTTCTTTGACTGTTCCATTTTGAACTACTTCAAAATCTTGTCAAGGTATGTACTCATTGAAAAAACTTCTCAAGCGTCTTGATCTATCTCTATAGATCTTGATGCTCCATATGTAAGCAGCTTCACCGAGGTCTTTCATTGAAAAACTCTTATTCAAGTATCCCTTTATGCTATCCAGAAATTCTATATCATTTCCAATCAATAATATGTCATCCACATATAATATTAGAAATGCTACAGAGCTCCAACTCACTTTCTTGTAAATACAGGCTTCTCCAAAAGTCTGTACAAAACCAAATGCTTTGGTCACACTATCAAAGCGTTTATTCCAACTCCGAAAGGCTTGCACTAGTCCATAAATGGATCGCTGGAGCTTGCACACTTTGTTAGCTCCCTTTGGATCGACAAAACCTTTTGGCTGCATCATATACAACTCTTCTTCCAGAAATCCATTCAGGAATGCAGTTTTAACATCCATTTGCCAAATTTCATAATCATAAAATGCAGCAATTGCTAACATGATTCGGACAGACTTAAGCATCGCTACGGGTGAGAAGGTCTCATCATAGTCAATCCCTTGAACTTGTCGAAAACCTTTTGCAACAAGTCGAGCTTTGTAGACAGTAACATTACCGTCAGCGTCAATCTTCTTCTTGAAGATCCATTTATTCTCAATTGCTTGCCGATCAACTGGAAAGTCAACCAAAGTCCACACTTTGTTCTCATACATGGATCCCATCTCAGATTTCATGGCTTCTAGCCATTTTGCGGAATCTGGGCTCACCATTGCTTCTTCATAGTTCGTAGGTTCATCATGATCTAGTAGCATGACTTCCAGAACAGGATTACCGTACCACTCTGGTGCGGATCTTACTCTGGTTGATCTACGAGGTTCGGTAGTAACTTGATCTTAAGTTTCATGATCATTAGCATTAGCTTCCTCACTAATTGGTGTAGGTGTCACAGAAACCGGTTTCTGTGATGTACTACTTTCCAATAAGGGAGCAGGTACAGTTACCTCATCAAGTTCTACTTTTCTCCCACTCACTTCTTTCGAGAGAAACTCCTTCTCTAGAAAGGATCCATTCTCAGCAATGAATATCTTTCCTTCGGATCTGTGATAGAAGGTGTACCCAACATTTTCTTTTGGGGAATCCTATGAAGACGCACTTCTCCGATTTGGGTTTGAGCTTATCAGGTTGAAACTTTTTCACATAAGAATTGCAACCTCAAACTTTAAGAAATGACAGCTTAGGTTTCTTGCCAAACCATAGTTCATACGGTGTCATCTCAATGGATTTAGATGGTGCCCTATTGAACGTGAATGTAGCTGTCTCTAATGCATAACCTCAAAACTATAGTGGTTAATCGGTAAGAAACATCATAGATGGCACTATATCCAATAATAGTACGGTTATGACGTTCGGACACACCATTATGCTGTGGTGTCCCAGGTGGCACGATTTTGTGAAACTATTCCACATTGTTTTAATTGAAGACCAAACTCATAACTCAAATATTTGTCTCTGCGATCAGATCGTAGAAACTTTATTTTCTTGTCACGATGATTTTCCACTTCACTCTGAAGTTTTTGAACTTTTCAAATGTTTCAGACTTATGTTTCATCAAGTAGATATACCCATATCTGCTCAAATCATCTGTGAAGGTCAGAAAATAACAATACCTGCCGTGAGCCTCAACATTCATCGGACTGCATACATCAGTATGTATTATTTCCAATAAGTCAGTTGCTTGCTCCATTGTTCCGGAGAACGGAGTCCTAGTCATCTTGCCCATGAGGCACGGTTCGCAAGCATCAACTAATTCATAATCAAGTGATTCCGAAAGCCCATCAGCATGGATTTTCTTCATGCGCTTTACACCAATATGACCTAAACGGCAGTGCCACAAATAAGTTGCACTATCATTATTAACTTTGCATCTTTTGGCTTCAATATTATGAGAATGTGTATCACCACAATCGAGATCCAACAAACCATTTTCATTGGGTGTATGACCATAGAAGGTTTTATTCATGTAAACAGAACAACAATTTATTCTCTTACTTAAATGAATAACCGTATTGCAATAAACATGATCAAATCATATTCATGCTCAACGAAAACACCAAATAACACTTATTTAGGTTCAACACTAATCCCGAAAGTATAGGGAGTGTGCGATGGTGATCATATCAATCTTGGAACCACTTCCAACACACATCGTCACTTCACCCTTAACTAGTCTCTGTTCATTCTGCAACTCCCGTTTCGAGTTACTACTCTTGGCAAATGAACCAATATCAAATACCGAGGGGTTGCTACGAACACTAGTAAAATACACATCAATAATCTGTATATCAAATATACCTTTGTTCACTTTGCCATCCTTCTTATCCGCCAAATACTTGGGGCAGTTCCGCTTCCAATGACCAGTCCCTTTGCAGTAGAAGCACTTAGTCTCATGCTTAGGACCAGACTTGGGCTTCTTCACTTGAGCAGCAACTTGCTTGCCATTCTTCTTGAAGTTCCCTTTCTTTCCCTTTGCCCTTTTCTTGAAACTAGTGGTCTTGTTAATCATCAACACTTGATGCTCTTTCTTGATTTCTACCTTCATCGGTTTCATCATCATGAAAAGCTCGGGAATCGTTTTCATCATCCCTTGCATACTATAGTTCATCACGAAGTTCTACTAACTTGGTGATGGTGACTAGAGAATTCTGCCAATCACTATTTTATCTGGAAGATTAACTCCCACTTGATTCAAGCAATTGTAGTACCCAGACAATCTAAACACATGCTCACTGCTTGAGCTATTCTCCTCCATCTTTTAGCTATAGAACTTGTTGGAGACTTCATATCTCTCAACTCGGGTATTTGCTTGAAATATTAACTTCAACTCCTGGAACATCCATATGATCCATGACGTTCAAAACGTCTTTGAAGTCCCGATTCTAAGCTGTTAAGCATGGTGCACTAAACTATCAAGTAGTTATCATATTGAGCTAGCCAAACATTCATGACGTCTGCATCTGCTCCTACAGTAGGTCTGTCACCTAGAGGTGCATTAAGGACATAATTCTTCTGTGCAGCAATGAGGATAAACCTCAGATCATAGATCCAATCCACATCATTGCTACTAACACCTTTCAACTTAGTTTTATCTAGGAACATATCAAAAATAAAACAAAGGAGCTAAACGCGAGCTATTGATCTACAACATAGATATGCTAATACTACCAGGACTAAGTTCATGATAAATCTAAGTTCAATTAATCATATTACTTAAGAACTCCCACTTAGGAAGACATCCCTCTAATCTTCTAAGTGATCACGTGATCCAAATCAACTAAACCATAACCGATCATCACGTGAAATGGAGTAGCTTTCAATGGTGAACATCAATATGTTGATCATATCTACTATATGATTCACGCTCGACCTTTCGGTCTAAGTGTTCCAAGGCCATATCTGCATATGCTAGGCTCGTCAAGTTTAACCTGAGCATTCTACATGTGCAAAACTGGCTTGCACCCGTTGTAGATGGACGTAGAGCTTATCACACCCGATCATCACGTGGTGTCTGGGCACGACGAACTTTGGCAACGGTGCATACTCAGGGAGAAAACTTTTATCTTGAAATTTAGTGAGAGATCATCTTATAATGCTACCGTCAATCAAAGCAAGATAAGATGCATAAAAGATAAACATCACATGCAATCAATATAAGTGATACGATATGGCCATCATCATCTTGTGCTTGTGATCTCCATCTCCAAAGCACCGTCATGATCACCATCGTCACCGGTGCGACACCTTGATCATCATCTAGCATCGTTGTCGTCTCACCAATCTTATGCTTCCACGACTATCGCTACCGCTTAGTGATAAAGTAAAGCATTACAGCGCAATTGCATTGCATACAATAAAACGACAACCATATGGCTCCTCCAGTAGCCGATAACTCGGTTACAAAACATGATCATCTCATACAATAAAATTTAATATCATGTCTTGACCATATCACATCACAACATGCCCTGCAAAAACAAGTTAGACGTCCTCTACTTTGTTGTTGCAAGTTTTATGTGGCTGCTACGGGCTTAGCAAGAACCATTCTTACGTACGCATCAAAACCACAACGATAGTTTGTCAAGTTGGTGCTGTTTTAACCTTCGCAAGGACCGGGCGTAGCCACACTTGGTTCAACTAAAGTTGGAGAAACTGACACCCGCCAGCCACCTATGTGCAAAGCACGTCGGTAGAACCAGTCTCGCATAAGCGTACGCGTAATGTCGGTCCGGGCCGCTTCATCCAACAATACCACCGAACCAAAGTATGGCATGCTGGTAAGCAGTATGACTTATATCGCCCATAACTCACTTGTGTTCTTCTCGTGCACAACATCAACGCATAAAACCTAGGCTCTGATACCACTGTTGGGGAACGTAGTAATTTCAAAAACTTTCCTACGCACACACAAGATCATGGTGATGCATAGCAACGAGAGGGGAGAGTGTTGTCCATGTACCCTTCTAGACCGAAAGCAGAAGCGTTAGCACAACGCGGTTGATGTAGTCATACGTCTTCACGGCCCGACCGATCAAGCACCGAAACTACGGCACCTCCGAGTTCTAGCACACGTTCAGCTCGATGACGATCCCCGGACTCCGATCCAGCAGAATGTCGGGGAAGATTTCCATCAGCACGACGGCGTGGTGACGATCTTGATGTTCTACCGTCGCAGGGCTTCGCCTAAGCACCGCTACAATATTATCGAGGATTATGGTGGAGGGGTCACCGCACGCGGCTAAGAGATCAATGATCAATTGTTGTCTCTATGGGGTGCCCCCTGCCCCCGTATATAAAGGAGCAAGGGGGGAGGCGGCCGGCCTAGGAGGAGGGCGCGCCAAGGGGGGAGTCCTACTCCTACCGGGAGTAGGACTCCTCCTTTCCTTGTTGGAGTAGGAGAGAAGGAAAGAGGGGGAGAGGGAGAAGGAAAAGGGGGTGCACCCCTTGTCCAATTCGGACCAGAAGGGGGGCGCAGGCCTCCTTCCTTTTGGCCTCTCTCCTCTATTCCCGTATGGCCTAATAAGGCCCATATACTCCCCGGCGAATTCCCGTAACTCTCCAGTACTCCGAAAAATACCCGAATCACTCGGAACCTTTCCGAAGTCCGAATATAGTCGTCCAATATATCGATCTTTACGTCTCGACCATTTTGAGACTCCTCGTCATGTCCCCGATCTCATACGGAACTCCAAACTCTTTCGGTACATCAAAACACATAAACTCATAATATAACCGTCATCGAACTTTAAGCGTGCGGACCCTACGGGTTCGAGAACTATGTAGACATGACCGAGACACGTCTCCGGTCAATAACCAATAGCAGAACCTAGATGCTCATATTGGCTCCTACATATTCTACGAAGATCTTTATCGGTCAAACCGCATAACAACATACGTTGTTCCCTTTGTCACCGGTATGTTACTTGCCCGAGATTCGATCATCGGTATCTTAATACCTAGTTCAATCTCGTTACCGGCAAGTCTCGTTACTCGTTTCGTAATACATCATCCCGCAACTAACTTATTAGTTGCAATGCTTGCAAGGCTTGAGTGATGTGCATTACCGAGAGGACCCAGAGATACCTCTCCGACAATCGGATTGACAAATCCTAATCTCGAAATACGCCAACCCAACAAGTACCTTCGGAGACACCTGTAGAGCATCTTTATAATCACCCAGTTACATTGTGACATTTGGTAGAACACAAAGTGTTCCTCCGGTAAACGGGAGTTGCATAATCTCATAGTCATAGGAACATGTATAAGTCATGAAGAAAGCAATAGCAACAAACTAAACGATCAAGTGCTATGCTAATGGAATGGGTCAAGTCAATCACATCATTCTCCTAGTGATGTGATCCCGTTAATCAAATGACAACTCATGTCTATGGTTAGGAAACATAACCATCTTTGATCAACGAGCTAGTCAAGTAGAGGCATACTAGTGACACTCTGTTTGTCTATGTATTCACACATGTATTATGTTTCCGGTTAATACAATTCTAGCATGAATAATAAACATTTATCATGATATAAGGAAATAAATAATAACTTTATTATTGCCTCTAGGGCATATTTCCTTCATACCATGATGTCTCTTATCGAATTACCACTATCGTTTATGGGTTAGGCATTAGAGACAACCGCACTCACTTTAAATAGGGCACCACACAATTCCGTTGAGACTACACCGTATGAACTATGGTTTAGAGAAACCTAAGATGTCGTTTCTTAAAAGTTTGGGGCTGCGATGCTTATGTGAAAAAGTTTCAGGCTGATAAGCTCGAACCCAAAGCGGATAAATGCATCTTCATAGAATACCCAATAATAGTTGGGTATACCTCCTATTTCAGATCCGGAAGCAAAAGTGATTGTTTCTAGAAACGAGTCCTTTCTCGAGGAAAAGTTTCTCTCGAAAGAATTGAGTGAGAGGATGGTGGAGACTTGATGAGGTTATTGAACCGTCACTTCAACTAGTATGTAGCAGGGCACAAGAAGTTGTTCCTGTGGCACCTACACCAATTGAAGTGGAAGCTTATGATAGTGATCATGAAACTTCGGATCAAGTCACTACCAAACCTCATAGGTCGACAAGGATGCATACTACTTCAGAGTGGTACATAATCCTATCCTGGAAGTCATGTTGCTAGACAACAATGAACCGGGACCGGATTCCGACGAATGGCTCGAGCCCATAAAATCCGAGAGAGGATCCATGTATAAAAACAAAGTATAGACTTTGGAAGAACTACTTGATGGTCGTAAGGCTGTTGGGTCCAGATGGATTTTAAAAGGAAGACAGACAATGATGGTAAGTGTCACCATTAAGAAAGCTCGACTTGTCATTAAGATGTTTTCCGACAAGTTCAAGGAGTTGACTACGATGAGACTTTCTCACTCGTAGCGATGCTAAGAGTCTGTTGGAATTATGTTAGCAGTTACTGCATTATTTATGAAATCTTGTAGATAGGATGTAAAAAAACATTGTTTCCTCGACAATTTTCTTGAGCAAAAGTTGTATGTGATACAACAAGAAGGTTTTGTGAATCCTGAAAGATGCTGACAAGTATGCAAAGCTCCAGCAATCCTTCTAAGGACTGGAGTAAGCATCTCGGAGTTGGAATGTACGCTTTGATGAGATGATCAAATATTTTTGGGTTTATACAAAGTTTATGAGAAACTCGTATTTCCAAAGAAGTGAGTGGGAGCACTATAGAATTTTTGATGAGTATATGTTGTTAACATATTGTTGATCAGATATGATGTAGAATTTCTGGAAAGCATGCAGGGTTATTTGAAAAGTGTTTTTCAATGGAAAATCTGGATTAAGCTACTTGAACATTGAGCATCAAGATCTATAAGGATAGATAAAAAAAATGCTTAATAGTACTTTCGAATGAATACATACCGTGACAAGATTTTGAAGGAGTTCAAAATAGATCAGCAAAGAAGGAGTTCTTAGCTGTGGTACAAGGTGTGAATATTGAGTAAGACTCAAGACCTGACCACGGCAGAAGAGAGAGAAAGGACGAAGGTCGTCCCCTATGCTTTAGACGTAGGCTCTACAGTATGCTATGCTATGTACCGCACCTGAAGTGTGCCTTGCCATGAGTCAGTCAAGGGGTACAAGAGTGATCCAGGAATGCATCACACGACAGCGGTCGAACTTATCCTTAGTACCTAGTGGAGTAAGGAATTTTCTCGATTATGGAGGTGGCAAAAGAGTTCGTCGTAAAGGGTTACGTCGATGCAAACTTTGACACTAATCCGGATGACTCTGAGTAGTAAACCGGATTCATATAGTAGAACAGTTATTTGGAATAGCTCCAAGTAGCGCGTGGTAGCTGCATCTACAAGATGACATAGAGATTTGTAAAGCACACATGGATCTGAAAGGTTTAGACTCATTGACTAATAAACCTCTCTCACAAGCAAGATATGAACAAACCCCATGGGTGTTGGATTCATTGCAATCACATAGTGATGTGAACTAGATTATTGACTCTAGTGCAAGTGGGAGACTGTTGGAAATATGCCCTAGAGGCAATAAAAATGGTTATTATTGTATTTCCTTGTTCATGATATTGTCTATTGTTCATGCTATAATTGTATTAACCGGAAACCGTAATACATGTGTGAATACATAGACCACAACATGTCCCTAGTAAGCCTCTAGTTGACTAGCTCATTGATCAATAGATGGTCATGATTTCTTGACCATGGACATTGGATGTCATTTATAACGGGATCACATCATTAGGAGAATGATGTGATGGACAAGACCCAATCCTAAGCCTAGCATAAGATCGTATAGTTCGTCTGCTAAAGCTTTTCTAATGTCAAGTATCATTTCCTTAGACCATGAGATTGTACAACTCCCGGATACCGTAGGAA
Organism: Triticum dicoccoides; assembly: GCF_002162155.2. Lineage (NCBI taxonomy): Eukaryota > Viridiplantae > Streptophyta > Magnoliopsida > Poales > Poaceae > Triticum > Triticum dicoccoides. The sequence continues at coordinate 706,363,572 of NC_041388.1, read as the reverse complement.
TGCTTTGGGTGTACCAAACGCCACAACGTAACTGGGTGGCTATAAAGGTGCACTACGGGTATCTCCGAAAGTGTCTGTTGGGTTGGCACGAATCGAGATTGGGATTTGTCACTCTGTGTAGACGGAGAGGTATATCTGGGGCCACTCGGTAGGACATCAAAATAATGTGCATGTGACCAAGGAGTTGATCACGGGATGATGTGTTACGGAACGAGTAAAGAGACTTGTCGGGAACGATATTGAACAAGGTATCGGGATACCGACGATCGAATCTCGGGCAAGTACTATACCGGTAGACAAAGGGAATTGTATACATGATTAACTGAATCCTTGACATCGTGGTTCATCCGATGAGATCATCGTGGAACATGTGGGAGCCAACATGGGTATCCAGATCCCGCTGTTGGTTATTGACCAGAGAGATGTCTCGATCATGTCTGCATTATTCCCGAGTCCGTAGGGTCTACACACTTAAGGTTCGATGACGCTAGGGTTATAGGGAAAGTATGTACGTGATTACCGAATGTTTCTCGGAGTCCTGGATGAGATCCCGGACGTCACGAGGAGTTCCGGAATGGTCCGGAGGTGAAGATTGATATATTAGACGAAGGGTTTTGGAGGCCGGAAGTGTTCCGGAGGTACCGGGTGATGACCAGCATGACCGAAAGGTGCTTCGGGAGCCCCGGCAAGTGTTGGGGGGCTTCATGGGCCAAGGGTAGGGGGCAAACCAGCTCACTAATGGGTTGTGCGCCTCCCTCACCTATTCCCACGTGACCAGGGGGTTTGGGGCGCCCCATCTTGGGTTCCCACCTCCTGGCTTGGGGGCCAAGTCACCCAAGGGGGAGATCCCATCTGCCCTGGCCGCCGCCCCCTAGGGGAAACCCTAGGGCACCTCCCCTTGCCCTTGCCCTATATATAGTGGAGGTTTTGGGGCTGCAGAACACACGAGTCTCTCTCTCCCAAGGCGCAGCCCTACCTCTCTCCCTCCTCGTCTCTCGTAGTGCTTGGCGAAGCCCTGCAGGAGTACCGTGCTCCTCCACCACCACCACGCCGTCGTGCTGCTGCTGAACGGAGTCTTCCCCAACCTCTCCCTCTCCCCTTGCTGGATCAAGGCGCGGGAGACATCACCGGGATGTACGTGTGATGAACGCGGAGGCGCCGTTGTTCGGCGCTTAGATCAGAATCGACCGCGATCTGAATCGCTGCGTGTACGACTCCACCAACCGCCTTCTTGAAACGCTTCCGCTTAGCGATCTTCATGGGTATGAAGATGCACTCCCTCTCTCTCATTGCTAGTATCTCCTAGATTGATCTTGGTGACACGTAGGAAATTTTTTGAAATATTGCTACGATCCCGGCAGGGTGCCGGAACGGGTCTAGATTGGTTTTCGGTGGCTACGGAGGCTTCTGGCGGCGGAACTCCCGATCTATTATGCTCACGGATGTTTTTAGGGTATATGGAGATATATAGGCGGAAGAAGTACGCCAGGGGGGCCACGAGGGGATCATGAGGGTGGAGGGCGCGCCCAGGGGGTGGCGCGCCCCTTGCCTCGTGGCCTCCTCGTAGAGCCCCTGACGTGCACTCCAAGTCTTCTGGGCTTCTTTCCTTCCAAAAATGAGTTCCGTGAAGTTTCAGGTCAATTGGACTCCGTTTGATTTTCCTTTTCTTTGAAACCTAAAACAGGGTAAAAACAGAAACTGGCACTAGGATCTAGGTTAATAGGTTAGTCCCAAAAATGATATAAAAGTGTATAATAAAGCCCATAAACATTCAAAATAGTAGATAATATAGCATGTAGCAATCAAAAATTATAGATATGTTGGAGACGTATCACCTAGCGCGGTTACAGACATATTTCTTTAGGACTCCCTTGAACCTCTCAAAGGGGAACATATTGTGTAGAAATACGGGCCCCAGAATGACAATCTCGTCGAGTAGATGAACTAGGACATGCGTCATGATATTGAAGAAGGATGGTGGGAACACCAGCTTGAAACTGACAAGGCATTGTGCCACGTCACTCCTTTGCCTTGGTATGATTTCTGGATCGACCACCTTCTGAGAGATTGCATTGAGGAATGCACATAGCTTCTCAATGGCTAATCAGACGTTTTCCGGTAGAAGCCCCCTCAATGCAACCGGAAGCAGTTGCATCATAATCACGTCGCAGTCATGAGACTTTAGGTTTTGGAAATTTTTCTCTGGCATATTTATTATTCCCTTTATATTCGACGAGAAGCCAGTCGGGACCTTCATACTAAGTAGGCATTCAAAGAAGATTTCCTTCTCTTCTTTGGTAAGAGCGTAGCTGGCAGGACCTTCATACTGCTTTGGAGGCATGCCGTCTTTTTCGTGCAAATGTTGCAGGTCCTCCCGTGCCTCAGGTGTATCTTTTGTTTTCCCATACACGCCCAAGAAGCCTAGCAGGTTCACACAAAGGTTCTTCGTCACGTGCATCATGTCAATTGAAGAGCGGACCTCTAGGACTTTCCAGTAGGGTAGGTCCCAAAATATAGGTTTCTTCCTCCACATGGGTGTGCGTCCCTCAGCGTCATTCGGAACAGCTAGTCCGCCGGGACCCTTTCCAAAGATTACGTGTAAATCATTGACCATAGCAAGTACGTGATCACCGGTACGCATGGCGGGCTTCTTCCGGTGATCTGCCTCGCCTTTGAAATGCTTGCCTTTCTTTTGACATTGATGGTTGGTCGGAAGAAATCGACGATGGCCCAGGTACACATTCTTCCTGCATTTGTCCAGGTATATACTTTTAGTGTCAGCTAAACAGTGCGTGCATGCATGGTACCCCTTGTTTATCTGTCCTGAAAGGTTACTGAGCGCGGGCCAATCGTTGATGGTTACAAAAAGCAACGTGTTCAAGTTAAATTCCTCCTGTTTGTGCTCATCCCACACACGTACAACGTTTCCATTCCACAGCTGTAAAAGTTCTTCAACTAATGGCCTTAAGTACACATCAATGTCGTTGCCGAGTTGCTTAGGGCCTTGGATGAGAATTGGCATCATAATGAACTTGCGCTTCGTGCACATCCAAGGAGGAAGGTTATACATACACAGAGTGATTGCTGCTCTGCTCCCCGAAAGGATTAAATGCCATCCACGCTTAAACCAAACCATACGTTCCTTCGGTCACCTGCAAAATCATCCCAGTACTTTCTCTCGATTTTTCTCCACTGCGACCCGTCAGCGGGTGCTCTCAACTTCCCGTCTTTCTTACGGCCCTGTCTGTGCCATCGCATCAACTTGGCATGCTCTTCGTTTATGAACATACGTTTCAACTGTGGTATTATAGGAGCATACCACATCACCTTCACAGGAACCGTCTTCCTGGGGGGCTCGCCGTCAACATCACCAAGGTCATCTCGTCTGATCTTATACCGCAATGCACCGCATATCGGGCATGCGTTCAAATCTGCATACGCACTGCGGCATAGGATGCAGTCATTAGGGCATGCATGTATCTTCTGCACCTCCAATCCCAGAGGACATACAACCTTCTTGCTGCATACGTACTGTCGGGCAATTCGTTATCTTTGGAAGCTTCTTCTTCAATATTTTCAATAGTTTCTCAAATCCTTTGTCAGGCACAGCATTCTTTGCCTTCCAATGCAGCAATTCCAGTATGGTACCGAGCTTTGTGTTTGTTGACACACGAACACGTCACGTGTACCCTCGACGCCGGGGGTGATGCACCGCAGCTCACGTCGAAGGAGACCCGACCGACAGCGCGATACGCAAGACAGTCGACGGGCGCTTTTTGCAGACCCGAAAACCCCACACCCCCGGGAGGGACCCCGTCAGGGAGTGCGGCGGCTATGGGCTGCCCTAGGTCGATTCACTCGCCCCTAGAGCCTCGGGATTCGCAGCTCTCAAACACGAAGAACAGCGAAGAACGAGATAGAAAAACGGTGGAGAGATAAAACGTATATGAAAAAGTAGTATATTGATTTGTTCGATTATGTGTTATTCAATCGGCCGTCACCCCCAACATATATAAAAGGCGGCTGGACTTCCCGTACAAGCAAATGATTTATCTAGGCTTTCCTTACAAGAAAATTACATCAATTCACGTCCTAGAATCCTAGTTCTGGTCCCACTCGGATTCAGCCCGAATCTGGTCCAATCTTCTGTCTTGCGTGGGCTGTGGAATCTGCATATGACTTCCAATGGAGACGGTTCAAATATCAATTATGTGTGCTTCAACGAGGCCAACAATCTGTATGTTGATCACTTTTCCAAATAAGTCCATCTTGAATACTCCACGGGGTCATCTCTAATTTCGAGTCGGACTCGTTCATGTAGCTGACTGGACCGTCCGACTCTTGCAGCATCTTTGCAGGTCGTATACTACGTCGGATGATGATGACTCCAAAAGCAAAGTTGACCGTTTCGACGTTACGAACAACTCCCGTGTTGAACACTTCTTCATCCGAAGCTATCTAGATAAGTATTTGAGCCCATCTCCAGCATCTGGTCGGATTGGCCTCGACAGTTTCTACTGTTCACGGCAGCAAGCTTTCCCGGCAAGGTTACTGTTCACGGCGGCAATCTTTCCCCGGCGGGTTACTGTTCACGGCGACAAGCTCTCCCACGGCAAAGTTACTGTTCACAGCGGCAAGCTTTCCCCGGCAAGGTTACTGTTCACGGCGGCAAGCTTTCCCCGGCAAGGTTACTGTTCACGGCGGCAAGCTTTCCCCGGCAAGGTTTTTGAGGCAGCAAACGACCTCGGATGAAAATGTGTCCAAAAGCAAAGTTGACCGTTTTGACGAGACGAAAAACTTTCGTGCTGAACGTTTTCCGACTCGAGGCAATCTTCTGGGCCAAAACACTCACGCATTACATTAGACACTTGCCAAGACATGTCTGGTCTTCCGCGTCATATTTCGCCTCTTGACAGGGCTGCATCCAGATAGCTCTAACATTTGCATACGAACTCGGATTGAGATGATTTTTATATCAAAATCGACCGATTCGACGAGACGAAGACAATGCATGTAGAGCATTCCTTCATACGAGATTGTCCTGGAGGCGTACTTGACCAAAAAGCACTCAGAACACCTAAACATGACAATCTGAGTGTAGTTTTGGTCTTTGATATGATGCCGAATGATTATGGTCCAAACATCAAAGTTGTTCCACTCGGCAATGTGAAATTTCTCATTTAGAATATTTTGTCATTTGAGGCCATCTCCATTGCATTCTGCATTGTGCCAAAATCAGGTGTCAACACAGGCCCCCCTGTTTTTCGGCAAAGCTTGCATGCCGAAAAATAATTTGCACCATGTTTGTTCTAAGGACGATGTCAACACTCCATCGGCCATCTATTCTTCTCAGGGCGATAATTATGTATCGGCCATGTTTGTGCTAAGGGCGATAATCGTATATCGGCCATTGCCTACTTAGGCTTCCTGCCACACACTCGGGTGGTACTTCTTCAAATATTTGCCATTGAGAGCTCGAGGTAGAAATGCCCCTTGTATTGATTCCACCAAATATGAACTTCCGGGAACAACTCTTGTAATCCTAAAAGGACCTTCCCAACTTGGAGACCACTTCCCGAATTTTCTATCTCTTGAACCAATCGGTAGAATCACTTTCCAGACGAGATCACCAACTTGAAAATTCTTCAACTTGACTTTCTTATTGTAAGCCCTTGCCACCCTCAACTTATCTCTCTCTATGGCATTCAAAGCAGCCAAACGTTTATCAGCAACCTCATCAATGTTGTCCATCATCAAGTTATAGAAGTCTATTGCCGATAAATCATTTTGTTTGGCTATTCTCAAAGCATTCAAATTTACTTCCACTGGTAAAACAGCCTCCTGACCATATACTAGCTCATATGGAGTCACTTTCGTAGCACCATGCCTTGAGATTCTATGTGCCCATAATGCCTCAGACAACAAGTCATGCCATCTCCTTGGATTATCCTCAATCTTCTTCTTGATGAGCTTGATTAAAATTTTATTGCTAGACTCAGCTTGTCCATTAGCTTGGGCATAATATGGGGAGGAATTGAGCAACTTTATGTTATAAGATTCGGCAAACTCTCTGACTTGGTGTGACATAAAAGATGAACCTTGATCTATAGTTAACGTTTGAGGAATACCGAATCTATGAATAGTGTGCTCGGTTATGAATTTAATTACCTCCGTATGCGTCATGTTCTTGAGAGGTACTGCTTCAGACCACTTAGTGAAATAATCAGTTGCCACCAATACAAACTGATGCCCCTTTGAAGAAGACGGATGGATTTGCCCAATAAAGTCTAAACCCCATCCTCTGAAAGGCCACGGCTTGATAATAGGATGTAACATAGTAGCGGGAGCCAATTGAATATCACCAAATTTTTGACAAGCTTCGCACCCTTTATAATATCTGAAGCAATCATTAATCATGGTCGGCCAATAAAACCCAGCATGTCGTAATAACCATTTCATCTTGGGAGCCGACTGGTGAGTACCACAAATGCCTTCATGTACCTCTCCCATAGCAACTCTTGCTTGGCCCTCATCCAAGCACTTTAAAAGAACATCATCAACTGTTCGGCGATAAAGATCATCATCCCTCATAGTATATTTAAAAGCCATACGCCGAACAGCCCTGTCCATCCTTTCACTCGGATTACGCAAGTAAGCAACAATGGGCTTCCTCCAGTCGGAATTGTCACCTGCACTAGATTTTTTGTTAATGACCGAATCAGTGGGTTCTGGTTCGGCCTCTTCTATACTGGTAAGACAAGACATCGGATTTTGAGAAATATGAAACATGCCATGATCAACATGGTATCCAGATGCTTGTTGTGCCAACTCATTTGCTTTCCAGTTGTCATGTCTAGATATATGTGCAATGCTAAAACAATCCAAAGTAGAGATTATATCTAGACATTTATCAAGATAAACATTAAGTGATTCGTCCAAACACTGAAAGACTTTGGATATTTGCTGTACCACTAGTAACGAATCACCATAAGCCTCAATATGTGTAACACCTATAGCAAGTAACATCTCTAGGCCGAATAACAATGCTTCATATTCGGCTTGATTGTTTGTGCAAAAATATTCTAAGCGGCATGAGGCTTCAAAAACAGCACCATGAGGAGATATATAAACAATACCAACACCTTGGCCATTGCTACAAACTGACCCATCAAAGTATAATATCCATGGTACTAATGAAATAAGGTTCATATCAACATCATGCTTGTCATTAATCCGATGTTCAACAATGAAATTAGCAATAATTTGGCCTCTCATGGACTTTAGAGATTCATAAGCCAAATCATATTCAATCAAAGCATAAGCCCACTTGCCAATTCTACCACTAAGAATTGGCCTATGCAACATGTATTTAATGACATCGGTTTGACAAGCTACTACACAAGCACTCGGCACTAAATAATGTCTCAGTTTTGTGCAAGCATAATATAAGCATAGACATAATTTCTCAATAAATGTATACCTTGTCTCTGCGTCCAATAAGCGGCGGCTTAAATAAGTGATGGCATGCTCTTTTCCTTCGGTCTCTTGAGTTAGAACAGCACCAATAACTTCTTCCTCTGCTGCAATGTAAAGTCTGAAGGGTTCCCTATGCTTGGGTGCTCTCATCACCGGAGGAGTGCACAAATAATTCTTGATCATATGAAATGCTTCTTGATGTTTTGCCCCCCAAGTGAAATCAGCATCATCCTTTAACCGAAGGATAGGAGTAAATGCATCAACTTTCCCTGACAGATTAGCTATGAACCTTCTCAAATAGTTGACCTTGCCAAGGAACTTTTGCATATCTCTCTTGCATGTTGGAGCCTCCACTTTCTGTATAGCCTCTATCTTTTTGGGATCAATCTCTATGCCATCTTCATGAATAATGAAACCCAAAAACTTGCCAGCTGATACGCCAAAAGCACACTTCAAAGGATTCATCTTCAGTCCATACTTTTTCATTCTTTCAAAAGCTAAACGCAAATCGGCCAAGTGAGATTCAAAAGCATCCGATTTGACAACAATATCATCAATATAAACTTCAAGTATGATACCGAGTAAATCATGGAAAATCAAATTCATAGCCCTTTGATATGTGGCTCCAGCATTTTTTAATCCGAATGTCATCACTGTCCACTCGAATAAACCAACGAAACCAGGGCATCGAAAAGCAGTCTTGTACATGTCCTCTTCGGCCATAAAAATTTGATTGTATCCGGCATTACCATCTAGAAAGCTAATAACCTTATGCCCAGAAGCATCATTAATAAGCATATCGGCTATTGGCATAGGATACTCATCTTTGGGTGTAGCCCTATTCAAATCTCTGAAATCAATGCACACCCTCAACTTCCCGGATTCTTTCTTATCCACTGGGACAATGTTAGAAATCCACTCGGCGTACCTGCAAGGTCGAATGAAATTAGCTTCAAGCAGTCGACCGATCTCTTCCTTGATCCGGTCATATGTTTTCGGATTAAATTTTCTGGCCGACTGTTTATAAGGTCTAAGACCGGCCTTTATAGGCAACCGATGCTCCACTAGCTCTCGGCTTAACCCTGGCATCTCATGATATTCCCATGCAAAGCAACAAACATATTCTTTCAATAGCTCGATTAACTTAGCTTTACAATCGGCTTTCAAATTTTTGTTTATAAATGTTGGTCGAGTGACTAAACCATCTCCAATATCTACCTCTTCTAATGGATCAGCCGACGTAAAACCTTTTCCAAGTTTATCTATGTCATCCAACTCCTCTATAGACTCATACATATCGTTCTCGCTGGACCGATATTTCACAAGACGTTTTTGTAACCACTCAGAGCTAGAATCCATTTAAACATATCATACCTTGGAGCCGATTGCATTCAGTCGGCTTTAAAGAGACGGGCACAAAACCATTCTTGGTTGCGCTGAGAAAATCAAACTCTGATAAGTCACGTCCTGTCAAGCAAGTAGCATTGGGATGTTGCCAATCCACCGATGCATCGGCCAAAGCAACACAGGCCGAGTTATCCGCATGAATGACTTCCACTTCATCATCAACCCACTGAATCAAAAACTGGTGCATAGTGGATGGCATGCACTGGTTTGCATGAACCCATTCACGGCCTAGTATGACGTTGTAGTTACCTTGCACCTCAGCGACAAAGAATGCAGTAGCCAAAGTTTTGCTTCCGACTGTAAGCTCCACACACATCACACCTTTGGCTTCAGTTTTCTCTTTGCCTTCAAACCCGTTAAGCACCATATTGGTCTTGATCAATTCTTCATCAGGCAAACCCAATTTCTTGAAGACCGAATAGGGCATAAGATTTACCACAGCACCACCATCAACAAGCATCCGAGTGAGCGGCGACCCATTGATATGACCTCTGAGATATAATGGTTTCAGATGCGTTACTGGTTCCTTTGGCTTCTCGAATATCGCGTTTTTAGGGCCAAAATCCAGCTGAGCCACCTCCCCTTCCTCATCTATAGCACGAAACTCAGCAGGCAAGTAATACACCATATTGATATCCATACCTTCATGAACCGGTGTAGACTCATAGTCCAACATATCAGCCTCCTCCTCAAGTGCATCCACCGATTCAGAAATTTGTCCGAGTGAAGAGGAAGCAATAGGTAACGTAGACGATGCAATGATTGCGTCGTCCTTTTTTGGTAGTGTAGGTGTTGCTGTGATAGGCGTAGAGGCCACTGTATCTCGTATTTGTTTGGGCCTCCACACTTGTTTTGTAGGTACCATAGGCCGAGTGTCATTGAACAACTTATCCCTTTGCTTCTCAGCCTCTTGTTCTGCCATCGCTTGGCTCCTTAACCTCTGTAGTTTCCTCTTCTGTGTCTTTGTTAGCCCTGGAGGACACTACTTTGGCTGAGTGTATTTAGGATCTCTCGTTTTTACTCGGCTGGTGCTTGCTTCATGGTCATTAGCCGAGTGCTTTGGCGCGATAGAAAGTATCGGCTCAGTCGGTTTGCTATGCACAATTGGCTGCTGTATGGCAAATGTTTTGGTGCCCAAGATAAGTGAGTCGGCATCCGTTTTCTCCTTGCTTTTTCCCGACTCAACTGCTGCAACACTTGGTGACTTAACACGCCATTCTTTTCGACTTTCCAGATGCATGAAATTTCCACTCGGGCGCAGCTTTTTACTCTGATGGAATCCACTCGGATGGATGTCACTCGGATGGAATCTACTTGGCCACATTTTTTCACTCGGATAGCTTCCACCTGGGTGCATCCTTACACTCAGATAATTTCCACTCGGTCGCATATTTTGACCAGCCGACTGATAGTCACCGATGTTGAGTCGGCCATTATATGAGTAATCAAGTCGATCCCACGCAGATTGCCTCTGCTCTTCTGAAAACTGCGCCCTTAGTCCACTCGGTTTTGTATACCGACTGAACATATCAGCTGATGGTGACCTTGGTCGTTTCAGATGAGTCTGTCGATTGAAACTAGAACCGGCCGACTGGTTAGCATACTTGGACAGCAACATATCAAAAGTTGGCTTCATCCGCTTGCGCTGCACTTTAGCTTCATTCTTCTTCCACTTGCCATCTTCTGGACTCTTGGGCTTGACAAATTTAACACGAGTATTTTCTTGCACTTGCGGTTGCCCCCCGAGTGTAGGATTATTGATGGTGATTTTGATCACTTCCTTGCCATCGGGTTGCTTATCAAGCACAACCTGTCTCCCCAAGACCTTGTTGTCCTCCTTGTCTTTCCTGGGCTCACCGACAATGACATTAGCTTTATTAGCAGATTTGGCTACCTCCGGCCGAATGAGTAGCTTCTTCCCCTCCAAATCCATGGTATTCATTGAAAAAGGCTGTTTATCAACTTGCATTTCAGAAAAGTTCAATCATCCGTCATTAATGGCCGATTGTATCTGTCGTCGAAAAACATTGCAATCGTTAGTAGCATGAGAAAAAGAATTATGATACTTGCAATAAGCGCGCCGTTTCAGCTCTTCAAACGGCGGCAAAGTATGAGTTATTCTAATAATTTTAGCTTGCAGCAAAGCATCAAAATTTTTATCACACTTGGCAACGTTAAAAGTAAACTTCATCTCTTCATCACGATTCTTATGAATCGGTTTCAGATCATTGCAAGTAAATGGTTTGGCCTTAGATGGCCAAACAAATTCAATAGAAAAAACATCACCCTCATCGTCGGAGTGATCACTATCATATTCGATCATATTCATCTTTGGACGATCGGCTTTGTATCTATGCACTTCTTTGAGGTCTTTGCTTTGGCTTTCCTGAGCCAAAGCCCTTTGTAAGACTTGGTTGATATTTAAGAACTCATAGCCTTCTAGCTTTTCTCTGATGGGAGTTCTCAAACCACTCAGCACTAGGTCTGCCAAGTCTCTCTCGGTTATCACCAAACTAAAACACCGGTTTTTTGTTTCTCTAAATCTCTTGACGTAATCGGAGACCAATTCATCATGCTTCTGCTTAACCGATGTTAGATGTGACAACTTGAGTTCATTGTCGCCGCTATAAAAGTGATCATGAAACTTCTGCTCTAGCTGCGACCAAACCCGAATGGAACCATGGGGTAAAGAAGAAAACCATGAAAATGCGGTACCAGTTAATGATAAAGGAAATAAACTCACTTTCAATTCGTTCAATGAGCCTGCCTCACCCAATTGTTCTAAATATTGACTAACATGCTCCCATGTGGTTTTTGTGCCTTCTCCATTAAATTTAACAAAATCTAAATTTTATATCCTGGAGGGCATTGGATGGCATCAAAGTACTCGGGGTACGGCTTTTGGTAAATCCGATTCCGAGGTAACTCAATTCCAAAATTCTCTCGAAGCATCTTAGCCATCTCCTCTCTAAGATTAGCTAGACCATCATCCATAGTGGACGATGACGCTTGTGGCAGTGGCATAGGAGGAGTAGGGTTACTAGCCGTAGGTAGGAATTGTGGCATGTACGTCGACCCATATTTTGGTAATGGTCGAGTGGATGTAGCTGTAGGTAGGGTTTGGTTCGGCGTTGCCATCGAACCTGGCACGCTCATAATAGGATTAATGGGTGCAGCCACAATCTGATTTGTTTGGGTAGGATAATAAGTCATCGGCATGGGAGGCGCCGATGAGATGGGCAAAGACATATTAGGGTTTTGCACACTAGCAGCTACACCATCATTACCACTAGACGATTGAGATATATTCTTCTGAGCATTAGTATTTTCGATGAAAGTTTGATAGACTAGATTGTTACCATCAGCAATACGACTTTCAATCTCAGCCCACTGCTCAGGAGAAAAGGCAGTACTTACAGAAGGTTTAACCTGTTCAGTTTGAAGAGGAGGGAACTTGATTTCTTCAATCGGAGTGATGTTGCCTTGGCGATCTTTCTTGAATTTTGCAAGGAACTCCTGCAGGTCCTTCTCCTCGCGCGCCTTCTTGTACTTCTCATAGACTTGGCGATGATCGGCCGATATCTCATCAAGACTGGGCTTAATGATGTTATCGGCGTCTACCTCAGATGGCTTGGGAAGATCGGACATGGTGGATGATGATGATTGATCTTCGTCCCCAGCGGAGTCGCCAAAAAAGTGTGTTGACACACGAACACGTCACGTGTACCCTCGACACCGGGGGTGATGCACCGCAGCTCACGTCGAAGGAGACCCGACCGACAGCGCGATACGCAAGACAGTCGACGGGCGCTTTTTGCAGGCCCGAAAACCCCACACCCCCGGGAGGGACCCCGTCAGGGAGTGCGGCGGCTATGGGCTGCCCTAGGTCGATTCGCTCACCCCTAGAGCCTCGGGATTCGCAGCTCTCAAACACGAAGAACAGCGAAGAACGAGATAGAAAAACGGTGGAGAGATAAAACGTATATGAAAAAGTAGTATATTGATTTGTTCGATTATGTGTTGTTCAATCGGCCGTCACCCCCAACATATATAAAAGGCGGCTGGACTTCCCTTACAAGCAAAGGATTTATCTAGGCTTTCCTTACAAGAAAATTACATCAATTCACGTCCTAGAATCCTAGTTCTGGTCCCACTCGTATTCAGCCCGAATCTGGTCCAATCTTCTGTCTTGCGTGGGCTGTGGAATCTGCATATGACTTCCGATGGAGACGGTTCAAATATCAATTATGTGTGCTTAGACGAGGCCAACAATCCGTATGTTGATCACTTTTCCAAATAAGTCCATCTTGAATACTCCACGGGGTCATCTCTAATTTCGAGTCGGACTCGTTCATGTAGCTGACTGGACCGTCCGACTCTTGCAGCATCTCTGCAGGTCGTATACTACGTCGGATGATGATGACTCCAAAAGCAAAGTTGACCGTTTCGATGTTACGAACAACTCCCGTGTTGAACACTTCTTCATCCGAAGCTATCTAGATAAGTATTTGAGCCCATCTTCAGCATCTGGTCGGATTGGCCTCGACAGTTTCTACTGTTCACGGCAGCAAGCTTTCCCGGCAAGGTTATTGTTCACGGCGGCAAGCTTTCCCCGGCAGGTTACTGTTCACGGCGGCAAGCTCTCCCCTGGCAAAGTTACTGTTCACAGCGGCAAGCTTTCCCCGGCAAGGTTACTGTTCACGGCAGCAAGCTTTCCCCGGCAAGGTTACTGTTCACGGCGGCAAGCTTTCCCCGGCAAGGTTACTGTTCACGGCGGCAAGCTTTCCCCGGCAAGGTTACTGTTCACGGCGGCAAGCTTTCCCCGGTAAGGTTTTTGAGGCAGCAAACGACCTCAGATGAAAATGTGTCCAAAAGCAAAGTTGACCGTTTTGACGAGACGAAAAACTTTCGTGTTGAACGTTTTCCGACTCGAGGCCATCTTCTGGGCCAAAACACTCACGCATTACATCAGACACTTGCCAAGACATGTCTGGTCTTCCGCGTCATATTTCGCTTCTTGACAGGGCTGCATCCAGATAACTCTAACTTTTGCATATGAACTCGGATTGAGATGATTTTTACATCAAAATCAACCGATTCGACGAGACGAAGACAATGCATGTAGAGCATTCCTTCATATGACAATCTGAGTGTAGTTTTGGTCTTTGATATGATGCCGAATGATTATGGTCCAAACATCAAAGTTGTTCCACTCGGCAATGTAAAATTTCTCATTTAGAATATTTTGTCATTTGAGGCCATCTCCATTGCATTCTGCATTGTGCCAAAATCAGGTGTCAACGGTGTTACCATCTTTGCAATTGGGGTACAACCCTTTTTTGTGATCCTCTACCATGCGATCGAACTTCAGCTTCTCCTTTTGACTTTCGCACTGTGTCCTTGCATCCACAATGACCCGGCGGAGATCATCATCATCGGGCACATCGTCTGGTTCCTCTTGATCTTCAGTAGCTTCCCCCGTTGCAGCATCATGGTATTCAGGGGGCACATAGTTGTCATCGTCCTCTTCTTCTTCACTGTCTTTCATCATAACCCCTATTTCTCTATGATTCGTCCAAACATTATAGTGTGGCATGAAACCCTCATAAAGCAGGTGGGTGTGAAGGATTTTCCGATCAGAGTATGACTTCGTATTCCCACATATAGGGCATGGACAACACATAAAACCATTCTGCTTGTTTGCCTCAGCCACTTCAAGAAAATTATGCAGGCCCTTAATGTACTCGGAGGTGCGTCTGTCACCGTACATCCAGTGCCAGTTCATCTGCGTGCATTATATATAATTATGTGTGTCAAAAGTAAGAAAATTAGACAAGTATCTATCTAAAGTAAGAATTATTTTTCTTTCAGAAAGAAGATAAGAACAAGAGGCTCACCATGGTGGTGTCGGCGATGAGATCAGTGCGGGCGATCGATGGCGGTGAAGATGTGGACGGGACGTGACGAACCGCTAAATCTATGCAAATCTCGGGGAAAATAAAGCTTGGAGGTCGAGTTTCGAGAGGAGAAAACTTAACCGTGGCTCGGGCATTTCATCGAACACCTCATGTGCATAGGAGGTGAGCTAGAGCACCCAAATACCCTCCCCTCGCCGGCCAAAAAAATAGAGCAGTGTGGACTGCTTTGCTCGCCGGCGAGGGGGTATATATAGGCAACTCATTTGTCCCGGTTCGTGGCTGGAACTAGGACTAAAGGCCGCCCTTCTGTCCCGGTTCTAGGCACGAACCGGGACCAATGGCTGTGGGCCAGGAGCGAGGCCCATTGGTCCCGATTCGTGCCTAGAACTGGGACAAATGGGTCCAATAAACCGGGACAAATGCCTCCCGAGGCCCGGCCGGGCCCCTGGACGCACGAACCAGGACGTATGCCCCCCATGGGTCCCGGTTCTTTACTGAACCGGGACTAATGGGCTTGGCAGGCTCCAACCAAAGCCCTGTTTTCTACTAGTGCTCGCCACAAGACGAGAAACCATGACCTCACCGCCCCAAAGAGATGGCAGGAATCTACGCCGGAGCTCCGTCGATTACATCCAGACGGACGAACTCGAGGAGCATCAGAGCACGGAAGAGACTAAACATGTGGTGTGTGTGGCAAGGGTAGCAGTGGAGGACGACTTTGGGATGTATCCAGTGGGATCGAGACATTGTCGATGAGATCGGATCATGGTGAGAGGGCTTGAGCTGCCATAGTTGGGCCAGACGAATCCAGATAATGAACCAGGGGGGGTGGGGGGGGGGGTGGCAGTGACAAAGCAAATGCAGTAGTGAGTAGGGGAACACTGCGGCGAGGGCGTGCGGTTGGAGGGGTCTGGGTCAGGCTTAGAATGAAGCTGATAGAGACATGAGAAATCTCACGTGCATATAGGCTCAGTCCTACATGGCGGTGGACAAAGTTCCTTGTTTCTTCAATTTTTTGAGAATTCATTTCTTCAAATTAGGGGAATGGGCCATCCACATAATATAGGAGCAGGGAGCCCATTGAAAAGGATTTTTGGTCTGAAAAATAAGCCCACAGGAACGCACACATATGAGCCGATACGGAGCCGCCCCCGTGGAGTTGACCTAACCCCACTCCAGTCCATCGCGTCAAAAGAAGAAACCCCACTCCACCCTCCCTCCTCCCGAATTCGACCTCGCCCCAAAACACCCTTTTCTCCGTTACTCCTCCGCCTCCCTCCAATGTCGTCCCCGCCGCCCACATCTGGTAGGGAGCAGATCGCCGACATCAAGGCGCCGCGTCCGCACGCCGCGGACACCACCGGCGCAGCGGGAGACATCGGAGCTGTCGAGGCAAACCAAGCAGTGTCCGTCGGTGAGGCCAAGGCGACGCCGTCGCCGGCGACCATCTGCCCCGCCTGCACGGAGCCCTGGAGCAGCGACGGCCCTCATCGCATGTGGTGAGCGAGCGAGGGCATCCACTCCCACGGCCTAGTGCAATTTCGCTGCTGCTTCTTTTTTCCGGCGGTGATGTTGCGTCTCTGTTGGGGCCTAGGGTTTCTTGGTTTTTCTGCGGGGGACATGGTCCTAGTACCATCACGCTGGCTTCCTTTTGGATTGGGGCTTATCAGCACAGTATCGTATTTGTTTTGCACTGGCTAATTAGATACTGAAGAAGATTAGATATGGCATGAGATCTGATTTTGCCAGGTCCATACACCACTGCTAATCTGATATTGAAGAGAATTGCATTCCCTTTGTATAGTCCACTGCAGTGGCGGAGCTAGCCAAGATCTTGTGGGGGGCGAATCACAAAATACAGATATTTGGGA
This sequence comes from Triticum dicoccoides, assembly GCF_002162155.2. Classification (NCBI taxonomy): domain Eukaryota; kingdom Viridiplantae; phylum Streptophyta; class Magnoliopsida; order Poales; family Poaceae; genus Triticum; species Triticum dicoccoides. Next base: position 706,346,900 of record NC_041388.1, on the reverse strand, counting down.
GGGCCAAATACTATATTTTCTCCAATCTCAGGACCTCAAAAACTTTCCCTTCACAATTTTAACCAAGATTGGGGGCGAGGGGCATGACCCCTGCAAGCACCAGCCGTAGCTCCGCCAGTGGTCCACTGCGTGCAATGCTATTCTCGTGCGATTCTTTCTCTTCTATGCTTGAAGAAAAATTAGTGGGTTATAGCGCCACAATAGCCTTCCACATGAGTTTTCGCTACAACGACGTAATTTCTAGGGCTATTGCAGCCACAAGCGCAAAAGGGCTGATAACCTCCGCTAAAATCCATAGCAGTCGGAGGAGCTTAGCTGCCATTTGAAATTTTGCTTGTCAAATCGCCAGAAAAGAAGCTGTGCCGTTTTCCATCAAACGGCAGCTCGAGTCAAGACCTGTGTTTTGAATTTCGGCCGAGAAAAACAGTTTTCGGCCGAATTTTGGCCATCTTGGCCTGGGGCGAAATATATCTTTCGCCGAAATTGATCAAACTTGGCAAATTCTGGTCAAACTTTAGTCAAATTTTGGTCAAATTCCGGCCAAATTTTTTGAAAATGGCCGAAATTCGGCCATCTCGGCCTGGGGCAAAAAAAAATCTCATACCGAAAATCAAAACGCTGGTCAAGAGCTAATCAGTAAACCAGCGTGAACGCCGTGGCCCTTGCCAGTTCGCGCCCCTAGGACCATCAATTAATTCGGTGTCTTAGAGATGTCTGCTTAGCTGGAAGGTGCATCTTGGCACGAGGGCTCTAATCAGGACTCTGGCCCTTCACTGAACACCCGACCACAATAAATATTTATGAGCTTGTGGATCTATGTTTCATCTAAATATTCCTTGTTTATGGTCATATTTTTTTCTAAATCCGTTAAATGGTTTAGCTTCCGCTGTAGCATCGGATATTAGTTTCTATTATTCATGTTAAATAGATGCACTCACGCTACATACATATGCATGGCTTGTATTCTAACTATATGAGGCTAGTGATACTTTTGGAATACTAATCATTATCTATCTCTAAATGCAGTTGTATTCCTTGTGGGCATGTGTACGGCAGATCTTGTATGGAGACGTTGCTCGGTCGTTCTGGCCAGAATAGTGCCAAGGTACCGTGAGTGGGTCTGCATATACTCAGTGAACAGACTATATCAAAGATATATATCCGATATCTGAATGGAAATTCTCAACTTATCCATGACTGTTGATATTTCTAACCAGTGCCCTCAGTGTGGCAAACAATTTGAGGAGAAGCTTATAATCAACCTCTACGCACCAGAGAACATGTTGGAGGGTTGCTGCAGTCCTGAGGTTCTGTTTCTTTCATCCGCTGTACATCTATAGATGTGTCGAGTTTGTTTTTAAAGACATCCACTTTAGATGTAGGATGTTGGTTTATGTTGATCTATATATATGACGATATTTTTCTTACCTTTTATGAGATAACCGGACCTTTTGGTTCAATTCTATAAGTAATAATAGTATCTTTTCATATTCAACCCCCACTAATAGCGAAAAATTACATAGAATCAAGATATTGGGAACGGAAACAAATAATTCACTAGAATCAATAGCATCCATTTCGCCCTATTTCTTTCTCACAATTCGGGTCTTGCATGAGTACAATTTGGCAACAAAATGATACCCCATTCCAATTTAAACCTTTACATATTAAAGAAACACATATATTTGGTACTTTGAAAGTTAGTATTAATTTTAGAATTTGCTGGTTAATTCAATATATCTGACTTATTGAGCAATTTAATCTGGATATGTAGATAATCTATTTCAAAAAATAAATTGAAACATTACCTATGTACTTCTGAATATGAGTTGTTTGAAATTTACAGTTAATTATCCATGAGTAAATATCTAAAACATAATGAAAAATCATCAATTTGGACCATGTTCAGAAGTTGACCATTAATGGCCATTAAATCTTAACAATGTCCTATCAGTCAATTGCTCAGATTTTAATATTGCCTTAGCTTTAGTGTGGTAAGGTGGAGCGCTGCAAAATCTCTTAGAACCTTTTCACGTTACGCGCTATCTTTTGTGGCTTTCCAATAGTAGAAACATTAGTTTTTTCTACCATCACCCTGGTTAGTCTCATTGCTGCTAAAATCCGACAAGAAAACAAAAAAAAATAGGTCAACATGAGACACCAAATTTTTATGTCCATAACCCTTCTGGGAAAAACAAGGATGCATGATGGTTATTGCAAAAGCAATCATTTTTGTTAAGCCTGGTGGAAAACTATTATATCTTTATTTGCCCATAGAGTTGTGGCACTTTTGTCCTATTATGCTGGCCTGAAATGACTTGTCGATCTATTCATCATTAACAGTTTGTTCTCTGTTGACTTTAGATTCACTAACAAAGTGAAGCACTTAGGTTCATCCTTTTCATTCTGGATGTCTTCTAAAACCATCCTTATGGATGATATTGCATTTGAACATGTTCACCCTTACTAGTTAGTACTCCCACTGTAAAGAAATATAAGAGCGTATAGATCACTACTTTAGTGATCTAAACACTCTTATATTTATTTACGGAGGGAGTGCATAGTAGTAATCATGTAGTAAATTACTTTATACTAGGTCCTACTGAATGGGTAACCAGACATCGGAAAAAATGTTATAAACATATAATCAACTGTAGCAGTATCCACCTTAAGGTTTTTATTACTATAACTAGTATCGTTGTTAGGGGGCTTGTTTAGTTTTAATGTTGATTACATCTCATAAATTCTTCTTTTGCTCAATTGACCTGAACTGCAGGAAATTACAACGTTTTACGAACATATATTTGTTGCAGTAAGGGCAACGTGTATTGAGATTCAACAATGGTTTAGAGAATGGGTTGCTCAGATGGAGAGAATAGTAAACAAAAAGTTGACAATGGCTAAGGCCAACGTGATGTTAATGAAGGAGCGATTGAAGAAGATGGCTGAACAAGAAAAGATGGTGCCAAAGGATATGATAGTGTTCATGGAGCAGAATTGCCCTCAGCTGATGATTTGTGTGTCGTGCGTGTTCTCGTCCATACCAGCACCTGGTATGGAAGGTAGGGATGAGATTGCCAATGTCGAAATTATGGTCAGAGAGGGGCCTTGTCACCATGCCGTGGAAGCTAGCGAACGGGGTGGCAGAGGCAATGAGTTAAATCATACTGTATCTGGTTCGGGCGAGGAGACCGATGGCTCATACAGAGAGAGTAGCTACTTTGGTGAATATAATGCGAACATCTCCAACAAAGAAGCAAATAGGATGCTGGTGAGTGCGAACATGGAGGCTTCAGCTGAAGGGGGGAAAGGCATTGATGCTAAGGCACCAGCACGGCCAACCTGCTCTATCTGCATGGAACCGTGGACCTCCACGGACGAGCATCACATCTGGTGAGGAATATGCTTTCCACTGTTGATTTTTTTGGGTATATGCTACTTAACTGACGTCTTATTCCATGATACTGTGCTGAAAGTGAGCCTCATATGCTAGCTTGCTGAAATAACTTCAGTTATGTCCTGCTTTGATTAATACCATCTCCATGTTGGGATTCGAATTTTATCATGACAATATATACATGCAGTAGCCACCACTTGGGGATCATTACAACTACTCCTAGTGGATGCAGCTGATTTTTTAACATCATGCACCAGCTTTAACAATCCATTGTTTCTGATCCTTTTTTTTCTCACCGAGAGGAATAACGCTTGTGTTTTGAGTAATGTTAAGATTTAAGTTTATGATAGGTTAGGTATAGCGATTGAATTAGTAAGAATGTTTCCTTCTCGCCATCAACTAGACAATTGTTATAGGCATAGTTGCAATCCATTGTTGAATTATTCCAGATCATGAATTCATTATCCATTTGACATGATTGAGCTAGGTGATCACTGTGTATGCATATTAGGCGGGTTTGGGTTGAGGATGCTGAGGATGTGGCACCAAATGATCATATAGTGTAGGAGGGCAGTCTTTGCTGGACCTTTCATGGTGCTTACTTTCATTTGGTGACCAGATCAGAGGTTTTCCATTTTTCTTGTCTTGGGGTTACTAGATTTTATTCAGTATCCATAGACAGGGTTGTGTTCTCTAGATCATCTCCCATCTCCAACTTGCAGTTGCATTCCTTGCGGGCATGTCTACGGCTGGTCGTGCCTAATAAGGTGGCTCAGGGATCAGCTTTCAAGGAATGAGAATCTGAAGGTAACATGCCAGATTCTGTATGTACTTCATATTAACTTACATTCATGAATCAAATCATGGGAACCTGAGATTTCTCTACTTATGGATGCATATTTATCTTTCTAACCAGTGCCCTCAATGTGCGGAAAAATTTGAAGGCAATCTTATCAACCTCCATGCACCATTGTGTCAGGTTCTGATTCTTTTGTCCGTTGTACTTTCACTAGGTGTTGCATTGTGGACTATTGCTTTCTTTGTTTTCTCGTATAGTAGAAACAATAGTTGTCTGTCTCGCCAGTCCACATCAGCTTATATTGTCTCTAAATCATTAACGTCCGTCCCTCACACTCCATTGTTGGTTGTTCGTTTGCCTATACCCACATCACTTATATCCCAACGCGCATCTTAAAGAAATACCTGGACTTAGAATTGTAGGTGTGCTCAAGTTGTATGTTCAATGATAGTTTATAGTTGAGACATGCAAGTGTTCAGGTTATACTTTTAATACTTGGATATAGTAGGACGATTTTGCTTTTCAGCCATTTATGAAACTGCCATTCCTTTTTGCCACCGCCTTTGCTTTTGGAACGTTACCATCCTTCAAACTGGTTTACTGGCTCCACCTGTTAGCATTTTTTGGCAAAAAGGCAACCTTCTCTTTTCATTATTGGCCTTGTCCCTAATCTTGGAAGATGTAAGAAGTTTCAAGGGAATAATGAAATTTTGATAATTAGACCTAAGTATTGGCATAACCAGAATTCCAGGTGCGACTAGTGGCATTGACATAAAATTGCCGTACATTATTTTTTTTCTTCCAAATTTTGAGCACATTATTGTTAATACATAGTGATGGAGGCTATCATTGTTGGGACTTCTTATGTTATGTTTACATCCCCCATTCTAAAACGACCCAACCTACCAACGTCCTATAAACCACAGGATTTTCATCTGGTTGGTGATGAACATTAAAAATTCAAGTGCTATGCAGTTGTATAATTTGGTGTATATAGAAGAGGTTTTGTTTTGCTAGATGTGGATTATACATATCACAATTTCTCATCTCAATTAACCTGCCGGTGCAGGAAGTGCATGAGTATTATGAAACTAAGTTGGCTGAGTTTGAGGCATCGAGGGAAGAATGTATGATATTTGCAAAATATCATTCTCAGTATGACCTGCTAAGTGCACAGGCGAAGTTTCGGGATGAGCTGCGTGCACTAATTAGCCCTGAAATTGCTGAGGTTGAAAGAGTGATGATGGAACACGTGGCAAAGGCTAACAGTAGCTTGGTGCTGATGAAGGAGCACATGAAGAAGATGGCTGAAGAAGACACGGTGACAACGGAGCATCTGATCGGATACATGGAACAGACTTGCCATTGCTCTTGCCTCTTTCCTACCCTACCCAATCTACCCATATGACCCTGCTGATCAAAGCTGATGGATGGTCTGCTTTGTACCACACATTATGTATTTGTACTTCATCATATGTACTGTGGTGTACCAGGACTCTGGTTTGACCTCATCATTTGTCAAGAACATGGCAGCTGGCGCTAGGGTCACCAAGTCTTCCTGTGTGGAGATGTGGTGTGAACACTAAGTATGTTCAAACAGTCGAAAATATGTGGTACTTGCTTCTTTTAAGGTAAACCATTGGTCTGTTTATTACCTCGGTCTTCTACTTTTGAGTTGCTTCATTTTATTTATATATAAATTTCAGTCAAGCACACAACTATAATTGCATACCACTATGTCTAAAGTTGTGCCCCGTACTCAAATTGCAGCGAGCAACATGATGTTACTTGCATGTGCGGTGTGCTGGCTGAGGAAGGGAAAGCAATATATTTTCCCGACAAAGGGTAATGTATTAAAATCAAGATGATACCAATTCCATGTCGTCATCACAACGATACAATATCTGGAGCTAGTTGAGACATTGAGGGTGCACACATACAGAAAAAGAAAAATTAGAAAATAAAGAGAGTAGAGGTGACCAACGACACACAACAAGCAAACAAGCATCAACACCACCCATCACCCTTGACAACACATGAACTACGAAAGAATTCTCTGATGGCAACACCTTCAAGATGGAAATGCAACAAGTCTAATTTGTTCTTGAGATTCAAAAGCTTAGGGCAACTCCAATAGGGAGTACCAAACAGATGACACCAAATGTCAGCAGACATCGGGCTGGGTGTCGACAATCCAGCGGTAGTCATCAAATTAGGATAGTGTGTTATGACTGACAGTGAGCCTGGTGGACTGAGAGGAAAAGGAGCCAAGTGCAACACATGAGTTGCACGAAGATGTGGTCCAACTAGCATTGGGTCGGGAGGACGCCCGGACTCCCCCACACCTTCCCCCAATTTGGTGATCAGTCTGAACAAATTAGATGCCTGTGTGCATCCTAGCTGTGCAGAGGCCGGGTGTGTGCTCGTTGTGTTTATATTCACTTGATGCTTCATTCTGAGTCAATAAAATTCACCCTTTGTCGAAAAAGAGTTTTTTTTGGAAATGGAGGTATATCCCCGGCCTCTGCATCATGATGATGCATGCGCCCCTTTTATTAAAAATGCAAGAAGTATCATCATAAAGGTCTTACAGCTCACAAACGGAGCAAAAACAAAGAAAGGGCCTAAAAAAACAACCGATACGGTGATAATAAGGACAAGCTCTCTAGCCCTCTATCCTGTTATGTGAACGCCATCCGAACCGTTTGAATATAGCCCGAGCCACCATGTCCCATTGGTTGCACCCAGTAACCAAAGGCTCCCTGGAGTCCATAGGAGTGAGTAAGGACCACGTACGGATCCAAGCTGTAGCTCTGAAGATAACCTGCAAAAAAGTTAAGTTGTGTTGTCTGTTAAAAATCATATCGTTTTTGCAGTTCCATATAGCCCATAGTAACACACATATTCCAATCCGAATACGAGCCGCCGTGATCTATTCAACCCCAGCCAACCACGTCCCAAACAAAGACGCAATATCTACTGGGGGATTAATATTAAAAGCTATATGGATCGTTCTCCACAGTAATTTGGCAAGTGGGCATTCAATGAATAAATGTTGTATTGTCTCATCTTGAGCACAAAAACAACTCCGCGAGTTGCCTACCCATCGCCTCTTAATTAAGTTGTCCTTTGTGAGTATAACTTGCTTGTGGACAAACCACATGAAAATTTTAATCCAGAAAGGAACCTTAACCTTCCATATATGAAGTGACCTTGAGAGGGGGCCAGAATCAATCAAATCCGTATAAAAGGATTTCACCGTAAATATCCCATTTTTAGTTAACTTCCATTGTGTAGAATCCGGCACGTCGGAGAGTCGAACTTCAATCAATCTCCGGACCAAGTGCATCCGGACCAAGTGCATCCAGGATGTCCATCTCGCACCTACTAACGTACGTCTGGACTGGATATTCAAGGGAATAGTTTGAAGGACGATACCTACGTAATCTTCCATACGTTGCACAATATTGTAAAGGGTAGGATATTGTAAGGCCAAGGGTGTCTCTCCTAACCATGTATCCTCCCAAAATCTCGTTGACATCCCGTTGCCAACCAAGAATTTGACCTTACGAAAGAACAGATCCTTCGTTCGCATAAGTCCCTTCCAGAACGGTGAATCAGTTGGTATGATGGTAGTCTGGGCTAACGTTTTCGAGTGCAAATACTTATTGCGCGGGATTTGAGACCACATGCCCTCTGGCTCTGTCACTAACCTGTGCAACCATTTGCTCATAAGACATTTATTCTTAATTTCCAAGTTCTCAATACCGAGACCCTCTTGGTCTTGAGGTCGACAAAGGATATCCCAACACGCGAGACGGTATTTCCTCTTGGCCTCATCAGACTGCCAAAAGAATCGAGATCTAAAGAAATCAAGTCGCTTTCGGACCCCTTTCAGAATTTCGAAGAACGAGAGTAAAAATATTGGCATGCTCGTTAGTACTGAGTTGATCAGAACTAATCGGCCCCCATATGACATCAACTTGCCCTTCCAGCAGCTGAGTTTTTTTCGATTTGTTCTTCAATTACTTTCCATTCTTTATTAGATAATTTACGGTGATGAATCGGAATACCCAAGTAACTGAATGGTAAGGCACCTACCTCGCATCCAAACAATTGTCTGTAAGTGTGTTCCTTGTCTTTTGCCTTCCCAAAAGAGAACACCTCGCTCTTATGGAAATTGATCTTTAAGCCAGACAATTGTTCGAATAGACATAAGATAAGTTTCATATTACATGCCTTAGCCATGTCATGTTCCATGAAAAGGATAGTGTCATCAAGATATTGTAGAATGGACACCCCTCCATCAACTAGATGAGGAACTAGACCCTCTACATGCCCATGTTGCTTGGCCCTGCCAATAATGACGGCCAACATATCTGCCACAATATTGAACAGAAGGGGTGACATGGAATCCCCTTGTCTCGGCCCCTTATGCGTCTGGAAATAATGACCAATGTCATCGTTCACCTTAATTCCGACACTACCCTTCTGGACTTGAGTATCCACCTGGTGCCTCCAGGTTTCACTAAAACCCTTCATGCGGATTGCCTGTTGAAGAAAAGGCCATTTTACTTTATCATAAGCCTTCTTGGAATCCACTTTTAAGATAACCCCATCTAGTTTCTTCGAGTGAATCTCATGAAGAGTTTCATGTAAGACAACTACTCCTTCGAGTATGTGTCGTCCCGACATGAAAGCTGTCTGACTAGGTTGAATCACTGAGTGAGCAATTTGTGTCAATCTATTGGTTCCAACCTTTGTGAAGATTTTGAAACTCACATTCAGCAGGCAAATGGGTCGAAATTGTTCTATCCGGATCGCCTCCTTCTTCTTCGGTAATAACGTTATTGTACCAAAATTTAGATGAAATAACTCCAAATGGCCTTTGAAAAAATCATGAAACATAGGCATAAGATCATCTTTAATGATGTGCCAACATTTCTTATAGAATTCAGCTGGAAACCCATCTGGTCCCGGTGCTTTATTCGGCTTCATTTGAGTTATGGCCAAATAAACTTCTTTTTCAGAAAACGGTGCAGAGAGAACATCGTTCTCCGCTGCCTGTAATTGAGGTATATCATCAATCACAGACTCATCAAGAGACACCGTGGAAGTATTGGGAGGTCCAAACAGACTTTTATAATAGTTGGAGATATACGATTTTAAATTCTCATGCCCCACTATTGTTCCCTCGTCCTGTTCCAGCTGTATGTTTTTCTTCTTCCTATGTTTACCATTTGCAACCATATGGAAGAACTGTGTGTTGTCGTCCCCTTGGACAACCTTAAGCGTTTTCGCACGCAAATCCCACTTGAGTTCCTCCTCTCTCAGGAGAGCACGTAGGCCTTGCTCAGCTTCGGACTTGGTTCGATGTTCATGGACTGAGAGACCATCCAGTCCGGACATTTGCGAGTGATTTCATGAGCCGTATTGAAGTTGCCCTTAGAAGTGTGTTCACTTATTTCAAGTATAACTAGAAAATTTACACCAGAGTGTTTCCGAGGGTGAATCAATTTTGAACTTGATCAATATATTGCTTGTGAAGTAGGTTTTGCGTATATGCCCTATAGATCTACCCGTTGTGGACTGGAGATTTGAAACAATATTAAAAGAAAAAAATGCTTCATCATAGTAACCATGATCAGGCGACCAGTCTCACATAGCACCGGTCACTTCACGCGCGTGTCGCCCCACCTACTCAGCTTACAACACCTGGCCCACCGATCCCAAGTGGGAGTAGAAGCTTGCCTTATCCCTTCTCGATCTTTCTTATACATCCATTTTTATGTAGAGCACCTTCTTCCCCAGATTTCCTCTCGCACGCTAGCATCGGCACAACTTTATTCCTGAGCACCTTCTTCCCGGCGCAATCCCATCCCACCTCACACTCTAGCAAGTCCACTGCAATGTCTTGATTTCATGTTCGCACTCGCCCCCATCCTCGTCCTTGTCATGGAAGATGAGTCGCATCCTCAGCTTTCCTTCCCACTTCTGGCGCATCGGCATGAACATATTGCCCGGAGATGTCGTGAGCCTGTCCTGGTCATCCCGTCACGCCATGGCGAGCACGTACTACGAGAGGCGCTGGATGGGGCCACGACCACACGAGTTGCGATGGTGATTTCCATGGGATGCTACAAGCGGTTACGACGGGGATTTCCACGGGTGCTGCAACCGCCTGTGATGGGGATTTCCATGGGTGCTGCAACCGGCAACCACCGGAGCTGCAACTGCCAACCGCCATTGTTGGATACAGTGCCACCTAATGGTGAGTGTTGCAACCAGCACCAGACGATGGCGACCGGTGCTGCAACTGGAAATCACCGATGCTGGAGTGACGTGTTGTCTACACAGCGACGAGCCAAGGTGCTGCAACCGACATGATACTGAGGTACAACCGGCGAGTCTTTTTCCAGGGACCAGCATGTTGTTTTTCCATGATTGGCGAGCATGAGCCATTTTTTGCTGGGACATGAAGTTTTGCGGAATGCTTTCGTTATGTTTGCAAGTAGATGGGAAGGGGATACATATAGGGTTGCCAGGGAAACTACTGCCGAGATGTGGAGACGATCGTGGGAGGGTGAGAGCAGAACGAGTCCACAGTCTAACACTCCCCCCCCCCCGCAGTGTCAGCGGCGGCGTCGACGACATTAATACCGGAGCAAATGTCGAGGAAGGTTGCTGACGGGAGCCCCTTGGTGAAGATATCAGCAAACTGCGCTGTAGTTGGGACGTGAAGAACGTGAACCTCACCTAAGGCTATTTTCTCTTTTACAAAGTGTATGTCTATCTCTATATGCTTAGTTCTACGATGCTGAACAGGATTACAAGACATATACACTGCTGACACATTATCACAATACACAATGGTAGCTTGGTGCACTAGACGATGTAGCTCGGTGACGAGTTGGCGAAGCCAGACCGTTTCAGCCGCAACATGCACAACCGAACGATACTCAGCCGCCGTAGATGACCTGAAAACACTTAGCTGCCTCTTCGAAGACCATGAAATCAAATTATGACCTAAGTAAACAAAGTATCTCGAAGTGGAACGACGTGTATCTGGGCACCCTGCCCAGTCTGCATCAGAATATGCGGTGAGAGAGGTAGGAGAAGAGGGAGAAATAGATAGGCCATGATCAAGCATGCCTTTGAGGTAACGAAGAATATGCCGGACGTGGTTCATGTGAGGGAGACCGGGGTCATGCATGTGTAAGCAAGCTTGCTGGACAGCATAGGCGATGTCAGGTCGGGTGAGAGTAATGTATTGGAGCGCGCCAGTAATGCTACGGTAGAGAGTGGCATCAGGAAGTGGTTCGCTGGCAGAAGATAGTTTGGCGCCGCTCTCTGCAGGTGTACGAGTAGGACGACATTCAAGCATGCCGGCTTTGAGAGCAAATCGATGGTGTACTGACGTTGTGAGAGGAAGAGACCCCTAGAGGACCTGGAGACGGCGATGCCGAGGAAGTGATGGAGCGGACCAAGATCGGTCATGAAGAATTCGACACGGAGAGAGGAGATGATGTGGGTAAGAAAGGTGTAAGATGAGGTGAAGGAAATATGCCCTAGATGCAATAATAAAGTTGTTATTTGTATTTCCTTATATCATGATAAATGTTTATTATTCATGCTAGAATTGTATTAACCGGAAACTTAGTACATGTGTGAATACATAGACAAACAGAGTGTCCCTAGTTTGCCTCTACTTGACTAGCTCGTTAATCAAAGATGGTTAAGTTTCCTATCCATAGACATGTGTTGTCATTTGATGAATGGGATCACATCATTAGAGAATGATGTGATGGACAAGACCCATCCGTTATCTTAGCACTATGATCGTTTAGTTTATTGCTATTGCTTTCTTCATGACATATACATGTTCCTATGACTATGAGATTATGCAACTCCCGTATACTGGAGGAACACATTGTGTGCTATCAAACATCACAACGTAACTGGGTGATTATAAAGATGCTCTACAGGTGTCTTCGATGGTGTTTGTTGAGTTGGAATAGATCGAGATTAGGATTTGTCACTCCGTGTTTCGGAGAGGTATATCTGGGCCCTCTCGGTAATGCTCATCACTATAAGCCTTGCAAGCAAAGTGACTAATGAGTTACTTGTAGGATGATGCATTACAGAACGAGTAAAGAGACTTACCGGTAACGAGATTGAACTAGGTATGATGATACCGACGATCGAATCTCGGGCAAGTAACATACCGATGACAAAGGGAACAACGTATGTTGTTATGCGGTTTGACCAATAAACATCTTCATAGAATATGTAGGAACCAATATGAGCATCCAGGTTCCACTATTGGTTATTGACCGGAGATGTGTCTCGGTCATGTCTACATAGTTCTCGAACCCGTAGGGTCCGCAGGTGCGCTTAACGTTCGATGATGATTTATATTATGAGTTATGTGATTTGATGTACCGAAGGTTGTTCAGAGTCCCGAATGAGATCACGGACATGACAAGGAGTCTCGAAATGGTCGAGACATAAAGATTGATATATTGGACGATGTTATTTGGACATTGGAAGTGTTCCGGATGGTTTCGGGTAAAACCGGAGTGCCGGAGGGGTTACCGGAACCCCCGGGGGAACTAATGGGACACCATGGGCCTTAGTGGAGAGAGAGGAGGGCAACCAGGGCAGGCCGCGCGACCCCCCCGCTTGCCGTCCGAATTGGACAAGGGAAGGGGGGGGGGCGCCCCCTTTCCTTCTCCCTCTCTCCCTCTCCTTCCTTCCCCCTCTCTCCCTCTTTTTGGAATCCTACTAGGACTAGGAATCCTAGTAGGACTCCCCTCCTTGGGCGCCCCCCTATAGGGCTGGCCGGCCTCCTCCTCCCCTCCTTTATATACGGTGGAGATGGGCACCCCATAGACACACAAGTTGATATTTAGCCGTGTGCGGTGCCCCCTTGCACAGTTTTACAACTCGGTCATATTGTCGTAGTGCTTAGGTGAAGCTCTGCATCGGTAACTTCATCATCACCTTCACCACGCTGTCGTTCCGACGGAACTCCCCCTCGGTCTCAACTGGATCAAGACTTCGAGGGACGTTACCAAGCTGAACGTGTGTAGATCGCGGAGGTGCAGTACGTTCGGTACTTGGATTGGTTGGATCGCGAAGACGTTCGACTACATCAACCGCGTTACTAAACGCTTCCGCTTTCGGTCTACGATGGTACGTAGACACACTCTCCCCCTCTCGTTGATGTGCATCTCCTAGATAGATCTTGCATGATCGTAGCTAATTTTTTTGAAATACTGCGTTCCCCAATAGTGGTATCTAAGCCAGGTCCATGCGTAGATGTTATATGCACGAGTAGAACACAAAGAGTTGTGGGCGATAATAGTCATATTGCTTACCAGCATGTCATACTTTGATTCGGTGGTATTGTTGGATGAAGCGGCCCAGACTGACATTACTTGACCGCGTTCATGAGACTGGTTCTACCGCCGTGCTTCGCACACACGTGGCTAGTGGGTGTCTGTTTCTCCAGCTTTGAGTTTGACTATGCCCAATCCTTGTTGAAGGTTAAAACAGCATACTTGACGAAAAATCGTTGTGGTTTTGATGCGTAGGTAAGAATGGTTCTTGCTAGAAGCCCGTAGCAGCCACATAAAACTTGGCAACAACAAAGTAGAAGACGTCTAACTTGTTTTTGCAGGGCATGTTGTGATGTGATATGGTCAAGACGTGACGATATATAAATTGTTGTATGAGATGATCATGTTTTGTAGAAGTTATTGGCAACTGGCAGGAGCCATATGGTTGTCGCTTTATTGTATGAAATGCAATCACCATGTAATTGCTTTACTTTATCACTAAGCGGTAGCGATAGTCGTAGAAGCAATAGTTGGCGAGATGACAACGATGCTACGATGGAGATCAAGGTGTCAAGCCGGTGACGATGGTGATCATGACGGTGCTTTGGAGATGGAGATCAAAGGCACAAGGTGATGATGGCCATATCATATCACTTATATTTATTGCATGTGATGTTTATCCTTTCTGCATCTTATTTTGCTTAGTTCGGCGGTAGCATTATAAGATGACCTCTCACTAAATTTCAAGGTATAAGTGTTCTCCCTGAGTATGCACCGTTGCTATAGTTCATCATGCGGAGACACCACGTGATGATCGGGTGTGATAAGCTCTACGTTCACATACAACGGGTGCAAGCCAGTTTTGCACGTGCAGAATACTCGGGTTAAACTTGACGAGCCTAGCATATGCAGATATGGCCTCGGAACACTGAGACCAAAAGGTCGAGCATGAATCATATAGTAGATACGATCAACATAGTGATGTTCACCATTGAAAACTTTTCCATGTCACGTGATGATCGGACATGGTTTAGTTGATATGGATCACATGATCATTTAGATAACTAGAGGGATGTCTATCTAAGTGGGAGTTCTTAAGTAATATGATTAATTGAACTTTAATTTATCATGAACTTAGTACTTGATAGTACTTTGCATGTCTATGTTGTTGTAGATAAATGGCCCGTGCTACTGTTCCTTTGAATTTTAATACGTTCCTAGAGAAAGGTAAGTTGAAAGATGATGGTAGCAACTACACGGACTGGGTCCGTAAATTGAGGATTATCCTCATTGCTGCACAGAAGAATTACGTCCTAGAAGCACCGCTAGGTGCAAAGCCCACTGTACGAGCAACTCCAGATGTTATGAACGTCTGGCGGAGCAAAGCTGATGACTACTCGATAGTTCAGTGTGCCATGCTTTATGGCTTAGAATCAGTACTTCAACGACGTTTTGAACGTCATGGAGCATATGAGATGTTCCAGGAGTTGAATTTAATATTTCAAGCAAATTCCCAGATTGAGAGATATGAAGTCTCCAATAAGTTCTACAGCTGCAAAATGGAGGAGAATAGTTCTGTCAGTGAACATATACTCAGAATGTCTGGGTACCACAACCACTTGACTGAAATGGGAGTTAATATTCCGGATGATAGTGTCATTGACAGAGTTCTTCAATCATTGCCATCAAGATACAAAAGCTTCATGATGAACTATAATATGCAAGGGATATGGGTAAGACAATTCCCGAGCTCATCGCAATGCTATAGGCTGTGGAGGTAGAAATCAAGAAGGAGCATCAAGTGTTGATGGTCAACAAGACCACTAGTTTCAAGAAGAAGGGCAAAGGGAAGAAGGGGAACTTCAAGAAGAATGGCAAGCAAGTTGCTACTCAAGTGAAGAAGCCCAAGTCTAGACCAAAGCCTGAGACTGAGTGCTTCTACTGCAAAGGGATTAGTCACTGGAAGCGGAACTGCCCCAAGTATTTGGCGGATAAGAAGGATGGCAAAGTGAAAGGTATATTTTATATACATGTTATTGATGTGTACCTTACTAATGCTCGCAGTAGCGCCTGGGTACGTATTTGATACTGGTTCTGTTGCTCATATTTGCAACTCAAAACAGGGGCTACGGATTAAGCGAAGATTTGCTAAGGACGAGGTGACGATGCGTGTGGGAAATGGTTCCAAAGTCGATGTGATCGCGGTCGGCACGCTACCTCTACATCTACCTTCGGGATTAGTTTTAGACCTGAATAATCGTTAGTTGGTGCAAGCGTTAAGCATGAACATTATATCTGGATCTTATTTGATGCGAGACGGTTATTCATTTAAATCATAGAATAACTGTTGTTCTATTTATATGAGTAATATCTTTTATGGTCATGCACCCTTGATGAGTGGTCTATTTTTATTGAATCTCGATAGTAGCGATACACATATTCATAGTATTGAAGCCAAAAGATATAAGTTTAATAATCATAGTGAAACTTATTTGTGGCACTGCCGTTTAGGTCATATTGGTGTAAAGCGCATGGAGAAACTCCATGCTAATGGGCTTTTGGAATCACTTGATGCTTGCGAACCATGCATCATGGGCAAGATGACT
Source organism: Triticum dicoccoides (assembly GCF_002162155.2). Lineage (NCBI taxonomy): Eukaryota > Viridiplantae > Streptophyta > Magnoliopsida > Poales > Poaceae > Triticum > Triticum dicoccoides. The sequence goes on along the minus strand of NC_041388.1, from coordinate 706,330,757 downwards.
AAGACTCCGTTCTCCGGAACAATGGAGCGAGCAGCAGACTTACTGGAAATAATACATTCTGATGTATGCGGTCCGATGAGTGTTGTTGCTCACGGCGGGTATCGTTATTTTCTGACCTTCACAGATGATTTGAGCAGATATGGGTATATCTACTTGATGAAACATAAGTCTGAAACATTTGAAAAGTTCAAAGAATTTCAGAGTGAAATTGAAAATCATCGTAACAAGCAAATTAAGTTTCTATGATCAGATCGTGGAGGTGAATATTTGAGTTATGAGTTTGGTCTTCATTTGAAATAATGCGGAATAGTTTCGCAACTCACGCGACCTGGAACACCACATCGTAATGGTGTGTTTGAACGTCATAACTACACTTTATTAGATATGGTGCTATCTATGATGTCTCTTACCGATTTACCGCTATCATTTTGGGGTTATGATTTAGAGACGACTGCATTCACGTTAAATAGGGCACCATCGATATCCGTTGAGACGACACCTTATGAACTATGGTTTGGCAAGAAACCCAGGTTGTCGTTTCTTAAAGTTTGGGGCTGCGATGCTTATGTGAAAAAGCTTCAACTGGATAAGTTCGAACCCAAATCGGAGAAATGTGTCTTCATAGAATACCCAAAGGAGACTGTTGGGTACACTTTCTATCACAGATCCGAAGGCAAGATATTCGTTGCTAAGAATGGATCCTTTCTAGAGAATAAGTTTCTCTCGAAAGAAGTGAGTGGGAGGAAAGTAGAACTTGATGAGGTAACTGTATCTTCTCCCTTATTGGAAAGTAGTTCATCACAGAAATCAGTTCCAGTGATTCCTACACCAATTAGTGAGGAAGCTAATGATGATGATCATGAAACTTCTGACCAAGTTACTACCGAACCTCGTAGGTCAACCAGAGTAAGATCCGCACCAGAGTGGTACGGTAATCCCGTTCCGGAGGTCATGTTACTTGACCATGACGAACCTATGAACTATGAGGAAGCGATGATGAGCCCAGATTCCGCGAAATGGCTTGAGGCCATGAAATCTGAGATGGGGTCCATGTATGAGAACAAAGTATGGACTTTGGTTGACTTTCCCGATGATCAGCAAGCCATAGAGAATAAATGGATCTTCAAGAAGAAGACTGACGCTGATGGTAATATTACTGTCTACAAAGCTTGACTTGTTACAAAAGGTTTTTGACAAGTTCAAGGAGTTGACTACGATGAGACCTTCTCACCCGTAGTGATGCATAAGTCTATCCGAATCATGTTAGCAATTTCCGCATTTTATGATTATGAAATTTTGCAAATGGAAGTCAAAACTAAATTCCTTAATGGATATCTCAAAGAAGAGTTATATATGATGCAACCAGAAGGTTTTGTCGATCCAAAAGGTGCTAACAAAGTGTGCAAGCTCCAGTGATCCATTTATGGACTGGTGCAAGCCTCTCGGAGTTGGAATATACGCTTTGATAGTGTGATCAAAGCATATGGTTTTATATAGACTTTTGGAGAAGCCTGTATTTACAAGAAAGTGAGTGGGAGCTCCTTAGCATTTCTGATATTATATGTGGATGACATAGTGTTGATTGGAAATGATACTGAATTTCTGAATAGCATAAAAGGATACTTGAATAAGAATTTTTCAATGAAAGACCTCAGTGAAGCTTCTTATATATTGGGCATCAAGATCTATACAGATAGATCAAGATGCTTAATTGGACTTTCACAAAGCACATACCATGATAAAGTTTTGAAGAAGTTCAAAATGGATGAGTCAAAGAAAGGGTTCTTGCCTGTGTTACAAGGTGTGAAGTTGAGTCAGACTCAATGCCCGACCACTGCAGAAGATTGAGAGAAAATGGAAGTCATTGCCTATGCCTCATCCATAGGTTCTATCATGTAGGCAATGTTGTGTACCAAACCTGATGTGTGCCTTGCTATTAGTTTAGCAGGGAGGTGCCAAAGTAATCCAGGAGTGGATCACTGGACAACGGTCAAGAACATCCTGAAATAACTGAAAAGGACTAAGGATATGTTTCTCGTTTATGGAGGTGACAAAGAGCTCGTCGTAAACAGTTACGTCGATGCAAGCTTTGACACTGATCCGGATGACTCTAAGTCACAAACCGGATACATATTTTTATTGAATGGTGGAGCTGTCAGTTGGTGCAGTTCTAAGCAGAGTGTCGTGACGGGTCCTACATGTGAAGCGAAATACATAGTTGCTTCGGAAGCAGCAAATGAAGGAGTCTGGATGAAGGAGTTCATATCCGATCTAGGTGTAATACCTAGTGCATCGGGTCCAATGAAAATCTTTTGTGCCAATACTGGTGCAATTTCCTTGGCAAAGGAATCCATATTTCACAAGAGAACCAAGCACATCAAGAGACGCTTCAATTCCATCCGCGATCAAGTCAAGGAGGGAGACATAGAGATTTGCAAGATACATACGGATCTGAATGTTGCAAACCCGTTGACTAAGCCTCTCTCATGAACAAAATATGATCAACACCAAAACTCCATGGGTGTTAGAATCATTACTATGTAATCTAGATTATTGACTCTAGTGCAAGTGGGGGACTGAAGGAAATATGCCCTAGAGGCAATAATAAAGTTGTTATTTATATTTCCTTATATCATGATAAATGTTTATTATTCATGCTAGAATTGTATTAACCGGAAACTTAGTACATGTGTGAATACATAGACAAACAGAGTGTCCCTAGTTTGCCTCTACTTGACTAGCTCATTAATCAAATATGGTTAAGTTTCCTAGCCATAGACATGTGTTATCATTTAATGAACGAGATCACATCATTAGAGAATGATGTGATGGACAAGACCGATCCGTTAGCTTAGCACTATGATCGTTTAGTTTATTGCTATTGCTTTCTTCATGACTGATACATGTTCCTATGACTATGAGATTATGCAACTCCCGAATACCGGAGGAACACCTTGTGTGCTATCAAACGTCACAATGTAACTGGGTGATTATAAAGATGCTCTACAGGTGTCTCCAATGGTGTTTGTTGTGTTGGCATAGATCGAGATTAGGATTTGTCACTCCATATTTCGAAGAGGTATCTCTGGGCCCTCTTGGTAATGCTCATCACTATAAGTCTTGCAAGCAAAGTGACTAATCAGTTAGTTGCAGGATGATGCATTACCGAACGAGTAAAGAGACTTGCCTGTAACGAGATTGAACTAGGTATGATGGTACCAATGATCGAATCTCGGGCAAGTAACATGCCGATGACAAAGGGAACAACGTATGTTGTTATGCAGTTTGACCGATAAAGATCTTTGTACAATATGTAGGAACCAATATGAGCATGCAGGTTCTGCTATTGGTTATTGACCGGAGATGTGTCTCGGTCATGTCTACATACTTCTCGAACTCGTAGGGTCTGCACGCTTAACGTTTGATGAAGATTTATATTATGAGTTATGTGATTAGATGTACCGAAGGTTGTTCGGAGTCCCGGATGAGATCACAGACATGACGAGGAGTCTCGAAATGGTCGAGACATAAAGATTGATATATTCGACCATGTTATTTGGACATCGGAAGTGTTCCGGATGGTTTCGGGTAAAACGGAGTGCTGGAGGGGTTGCCGGAACCCCCGAGGGAACTAATGGGCCACCATGGGCCTTAGTGGAGAGAGAGGAGGGCATCCAGGGCAGCCCCCTTGCAGTTTGAATTGGACAAGGGAACAGGGGGCGGCGCCCCCCTTTCCTTCTCCCTCTCTCTCTCCTTCGTTCCCTCTCTCTCCCTCTTTGTGGAATCCTACTAGGACTAGGAGTCCTAGTAGGACTCCCCTCCTTGGGAGCGCCTCCTAGGGCCGGCCGGCCTCCTCCTTCCCTCCTTTATATACGGGGGAGGGGGCACCCCATAGACACACAAGTCGATCTTTAGCCATGTGCATTGCCCCTATCGGTGTCAAAACCGGCGGATCTCGGGTAGGGGGTCCCGAACTGTGCATCTAGGCCGCATGGTAACAGGAGACAAGGGACACGAAGTTTTACCCAGGTTCGGGCCCTCTCGATGGAGGTAAAACCCTACGTCCCGCTTGATTAATATTGATGATATGGGTAGTACAAGAGTAGATCTACCACGAGATCGAGGAGGCTAAACCCTAGAAGCTAGCCTATGGTATGATTGTTGATGTGTATGTTGTCCTACGGACTAAAACCCTTCGGTTTATATAGACACCGGGTAGGGTTAGGGTTATCGGTTACAATGGTAGGAGATCTGCATATCCGTATCGCCAAGCTTGCCTTCCACGCCAAGGAAAGTCCCTCCCGGACACGGGACGAAGTCTTCAATCTTGTATCTTCATAGTCCAGGAGTCCGGCTGAAGGTATAGTCCGGCTATCCGAACACCCCCTAATCCAGGACTCCCTCAGTAGCCCCTGAACCAGGCTTCAATGACGACGAGTCCGGCGCGCATATTTTCTTCGGCATTGCAAGGCGGGTTCCTCCTCCAAGTACTTCATAGAAGATTTTGAACACAAAGATAGTGTCCGGCTCTAAAAAATAAATTTCCACATATTGCGATAGGGTGAATAATATTTACACAAATCTGATCTGCTGAGGTATTCCGTAGTGTGACATCACACCACGGCCAAGCTTTTATTCGAACCGTTTTACTGTCCCATCTCAGTGCGTTATGCGAGGTAGTTTCCTTGGCACGTCTTGTTAAAGCAGAGATCGTGTCCCCTTATTCCGGGATTCTCATCAATACGGGCATGGGTAACCCAACCGCGCCATTGATTACGGCGCTTGGAGATAAGCGAGTTTTATCAGGCTGGTGGGGACATGTAGCTGCGTCCACCCATATAAGGGGATAAAGATCCACCTTTTCACCTACGCCTTCTTCCTCCTTCGCCTATCCATTCTTGCGCACTCGAGCTCCAGTGCCCAAGTCCGCACTCCTCACCTCAACCTTCTCCAGCCATGTCCGGAGCGGGAGGCAAGTGGATGGTCTCCTCCATCACGGAGGGACATATCAAAAAGCTGATGAAGGCCGGAGACCTGTCTAACGACATCGCGTACCGGCTCCCCGAAAAGGGCCAGCTCATCCCCACCCCTAGGCCCCATGAGAGGGTGGTGTTCCTCCCCCATTTCCTCCGCGGACTGGGCTTCCCTCTCCACCCATTTGTCCGGGGGCTCATGTTCTACTACGGCCTGGATTTCCATGATCTGGCCCCGAACTTCGTCCTTAACATCTCGGCGTTTATCGTCGTGTGCGAGGCCTTCCTCCGCATCCGCCCCCATTTCGGCCTATGGCTCAAGACTTTCAACGTCAAGCCGAAGGTGCTGCACAGCAGCCAGGCGGAGTGCGGAGGCGCCATGGTGGGCAAGATGGCCAACGTCCTCTGGCTCGAGGGCTCTTTGTGGAGACCCAGAAGGGGTGGCAATCGGGGTGGTTTTACATCGCCGAGCCATGCGACGCCGAATGGGTCGCACCCCCCGAGTTCCGGTCCGGACCCCCAACGTGGCTCACGTCCTGGAAAGAGATGGGCCTGTCATGGGGTAAAAAAGGAGAGCTGACCGGACTCCAAACATGCGTCAAAACCCTGGTGGACAAGAAGCTCAAACTTGTTAACGTAGTTCAGGTTATGCTCATCCGCTTGATCCTCCCGTGCCAACAACGGGCTTTTAACTTGTGGGAGTTCGACCCAGCGCGGCACAAAACTCTGAGCAGGCTCTTCGACACGACGTACGAAGATGCCTGGAAGGTGCTTTTCAAGGGCGCCGAGGCTCCCGCATCCGGTACTGAGGATCGCGGATTCAGTGCGCAGCGTCATGCTCTCGCAGTAAGCTGTTTTTTCCTTTTACAGGGCATCAGTTTTTCATAGTTTGACTCCATGCGGGATCTAAGCTCCCTTTCCTTTGATAGGATTGCCAGGTGACGTCCGGACATATCAACTGTCCGGCCCCTTTGCCCGAAGGCCCAGCGGACGCTCGCTTGGCGAGGCTGCTGGTTCCGGCACCCTATGTGGTGCCGGAGAAGAAGGTCAAGAAGAAGGTCACGGGGACTCGAAAGAGTGCCCGACGCCCAGAGGTGTCGGATTCATCATCCGACGAATCCAAGACGCACTCCTCCCATGAAGACAAGGAGGAGGAAGAAGAGACCCCTCCCCCTCCAGCGGGGGAAGGGAAGAAAAGGAAGGCCGCCCAGCTGGGGAGGCCGAAGGGTCCAAGAAGGGGAAAACCCTTCCTTCGGACTGCTCCACCGACGTCGACGGCGGCGGAGAGGAGTGGGCTCCTAGGTCCAAGCCCCTAGCCACATCGTAAGTATCCAGATACTAGAGTAATTCATAGTATTTGTTTATTGCAGCTTTCCCTCATGTCGAATATGTTTATGCAGCCCACCCAAAGACCGGCTCGACGCGTCGTCGAGCGGCTCACTGGACTCGTCGGATGTGAACTCGCTTCCGACGGCTTCCTCCCCCCGCCCTACGGACGACACCGAAGTGTTGTCCCAACAGGTTCCAAGCCGGGAGGATGTGGTCCTGGAGGCGCCGCAAGGCGACCTCCCGGACTCCAGGAGCAAAGGGGATGAAACCCCCCAGGGCTCCAAGTCCGGCTCTAGGCCGGACACTGCTCCGGAACCTTCAAAGGTTCCAGAGTCTGGCGGGCGACCTCCTTCCAAGAGGAGCCAGCCCACTGTGCTGGTGGCCCCCATCCAACCGGAGGCACCGGACAATATGTTGGAGGCGCTCCAAGGCGCCTCCATCGATGAGGAGAACCGTGCCATTATGAGTCCGGTGGTCCAGAAGGTTCAGTCCGCGAAGAGCGGACTGACTGAAGCTTGTACTAGCCTTTTGACATGCTTTGAGGTAAGTAAAGAATGTGTAAATAATATTACCGCATAGACAGTAGCCCCTGATGCTCTGTTTGGCATTCGGGAAGAAAAGCCGAATAGAGGATCAAATAAAATTCGCAGGAGTCTAACAAAAGGAGTCAATATGCGTATGCAGGCTTATCTGCTTGCGTCCGCTGCACTGACTGTGGAAGTGGACACGCTAAAGCAGAACCTCGAGCGGTCCGAGCAGGAGCTCGGTCGTGCCAAGAAGCAGCTCGAGGACAATGAAGGTAAGAAATACCGTGTTTAAATATATATAAAAAAGGTGCAATTGCAAAAAAAATGACAGTATTATCGTGGCTATTGTAGGGGCCATGTCTGAGGTGGCGACCCTTAAGCAAGCGCTGGATGAGGCTGAGAAGAGGGCAGCCTCGGAGTGCACCGAGCGGGAGAAGTATGAGGCCAAAGTTGGCAAGGTGCGGCAAGAGCTCCAGGCTCTCATGGAAAAGCATGAGAGTTTGGAGCTTGACTCAAAGACGCGAGCGTTCGAGCTCGCGGTGGCTATTGAAAATGCCAAGTCTGCCAAGGCCGAATCCCGGAAGACCCTCCAGGAGTTGGATGAGGTGAAGAAGATAGCGGCGGGTAAGGCATTCTTTATGCAAAGCAAACACATAAACGTGAGTTACTTGTTACTTACCCGAATCCGGAGCTCTCCAGGAGCGTTCACAGATCTTCCCCGGAGTGTGTCCGATGCCGCCGCATTCTATCGAGCCGAGGAGGGCAGCTCGACGGAGAAGGTGTTCTGGTCTCAGTACGCTGAGGCCGGACACCCCGTGCCCCTAAGCGACCAGCTGAAGCAACTGGTCGAGCTTCACAAGGCGGCCGAACAGGCCATGAAGGGCCTCACTGTTCGGCTGTGGCCCGGAGGGGCTCTGCCTGGGAGCTATTTCGGGCTGGTGCGGCGGCTAGTGGAGGCCTCTCCATGGCTCGAAGTAATCAAGCGCTCCGTCTGCATTGAGGGTGCCCGTAGGGCCCTTGCCCGTGCTAAGGTGCACTGGGGCAAGCTGGATGCTGAGAAGCTTGTGAAGGATGGGCCACCGCCGGGGAAAGAGCATCGCAAGCCCGAGAATTACTATAAGGATGTTCTGAAGGGTGCCCGCCTTGTGGCGGATGAATGTTCTAGGGATGTAATTTTTGAGTGAAACTTGCTCGTTTTGTCCTGTGCGCTGAAAACTTGTTTATATGCGCTAAGCAATGCTGTTGGAATTTAAAATATTACCTTCTGTGCAGCTGTTTATCAATTCTGAGAGATGGCGAGTCGTCGGCTTCTGCCCCCGTGCCGCTAGTGCTGGGGTGTTCGGGGATAAACCTGAGCGCTCTTTTTCCCATGTTTGGGTCCTTCGAGGGAGGCGCTCAGCCCAACGAACAAGTCAATCGGACTATAATGCGTGAACACTCTCACTTAGCCATAGAATTCTATAATTTTAAATTTCGGCGAAGCCCCTGGTATTCGGAAGACCGAGTTCGGGGCGCTATCCACACCTTGGCCGGACAGAGCCGGCTCCTCGCCCTAAGCGGCATAAGTCTTTAGGGACTCGAAAAAACCTCTCGAACAGCGACCAGCTCTCGCTTCATCATGACAGTCAGTTTTAGCTTTCTCCACTGAGGTGCTCGACCCAGCTCAACCGGGGCACAATCGCAGTGGTTCTCCTAGTGCTACCTTAGCCGATATAGCGGAACGTAAGGCACGAAAACATAGGAGCCAGGCAAACCCAACTATTGACCCAAGACATGATTCGGAGCCGATGCATATAATACTATAAGTTCGGGGTGCCGCACTTGTTAAGGTGTTCGGACTTCTCACACCATATTGAGTGGTACTAAAGCCCCTGGCGTATTTTGGCCGTACCAACGTGTACGGGTGCACCATGTCGTTAAGGAACATTTATAAAGAAAAAAAGGTAATGCAAAAATAGACGAAAGCTATGCATTGTTTACTAAAAAGGGCTGCGATCAAAGCAGAACGATACAAATAATGCGATAAGTGGAAGGTTGGACTAGTTAACATGTCCGTTCGAGGGGCAAGCTGCGGAATAGTATGTGGAACGGGTATACTGCTCGTGATAGAGACCACCTGGGAGTTCCGTAGTGCGGCGTGGCTTGTCTGCTTCCCTGGTTCTTGCATCGTTTGTGTGGCAATTGTACTGCCGAACAGGCCTTCCGAAGGATGAAGTCCTGAAAGTAAGAGAAAATTAAAAAATCGGCAGCCCCTGGTACGGTTTAAGCCGTGTTTTGGGCGTGCCGTGATGGTGCCCCTCTAGAGCGTAGTTATGTACGCGAAGTACTGGCGTCGCCTTTTTGCGAGGGTTGGGGTTGGGGCCGCATTGCTACGCCTCCTCGGATCGTGCTAGCCGGTCTTGTTGTAGGTTACTCCGGGCGCGCTTGACGTGTCCGGTCGTTTAGTGGCCGGACTGGAGAACTGCCTGGAGAGGCTGCTTTGAACTTCCGCTGCAACGGCCGCCGTGTGCTCCTCCGTTTAGAGGGAGCGTTCGGTGTTTTCATTGACCGTAATTACTCCTCGAGGGCCTGGCATCTTGAGCTTAAGGTATGCGTAATGCGGTACCGCATTGAACTTAGCGAATGCGGTTCGCCCGAGCAGTGCGTGATAGCCACTGCGAAACGGGACTATGTCGAAGATTAACTCCTCGCTTCAGAAATTATCCGGAGATCCGAAGACCACTTCAAGTGTGACTGAGCCTGTACAGTTGGCCTCTACACCTGGTATTACGCCTTTAAAGGTCGTTTTGGTGGGCTTAATCCTCGAGGGATCTATGCCCATTTTCCGCACTATATCCTGGTAAAGCAGGTTTAGGCTGCTGTCGCCATCCATAAGGACTCTAGTGTGATGAAATCCGTCAATAATTGGGTCTAGAACCAATGCGGCGAATCCGCCATGACGGATGCTAGTGGGATGGTCCCTTCGATCAAAGGTGATTGGGCAGGAGGACCATGGGTTGAACTTTGGGGCGACTGGCTCTACCGCGTATACGTCCCTTAACGCACACTTCCGCTCCCTTTTGGGGACATGGGTTGCGTATATCATGTTCACCGTCCACACTTGTGCGGGAAAACCCTTCTGTCCAGTGTTGTTCGGCGGCCGGGGCTCCTCGTCGTCATTGCTATGCAGCCCCTTGTCTTCATTTTTGGCGTTTATCTTGCCTGCCTGCTTGAACACCCAATAATCCATGTTGGTGTGATTGGCTGGCTTTTTGGGGGTGCCATGTATCTGGCACGAGCGGTCGAGTATTCGGTCCAAACTGGATGGGCCCCTAGGATTCCTTTTGAATGGCTTTTTCCGCTGATCGGATTTAGAGCCTTTGAATCCGACATTAACTGCCGTATTCTAGCATTGTCGCCGTTAATGTGGCGCTTCTGCTTGTTGCGACGCGACCTGCCACTACTGTCCCTGGTGTCCGAATTACCAGGGTTCTTGGTCATATTGTTGCTACGAGCAAGCCAACTGTCTTCTCCCGCGCGAAAGCGGGTCATGAGTGTCGTGAGTGCTGCCATAGATTTCGGCTTTTCCTGTCCAAGGTGCCGGGCCAGCCACTCGTCACGGATATTGTGTTTGAAGGCTGCTAGGGCCTCAGCGTCCGGACAGTCGACTATTTGATTTTTCTTTGTTAGGAACCGTGTCCAGAATTGCCTGGCCGATTCCTCTGTCTGCTGAATTACGTGACTTAGGTCATCGGTGTCTGGCGGTCGCACGTAAGTGCCCTGGAAATTATCGAGGAATGCGGCTTCCTGGTCCTCCCAACAACTGATTGATCCTGTTGGCAACCTGTTAAGCCAATGCCGAGCTGGTCCTTTAAGCTTGAGTGGGAGGTATTTGATGGCGTGGAAATCATCGCCGCAGGCCATGTGGATATGAAGGAGATAATCCTCGATCCATACTGCAGGATCTGTTGTGCCATCATATGATTCCATGTTTACGGGTTTGAAACCCTCGGGGATTTGATGATCCATTATTTCGTCTGTAAAGCAGAGTGGGTGTGCGGCGCCTCTGTACTGGGCTATATCATGACGTAGCTCCAATGAGCCTTCTCTACTGTGTTCGGCCCCGCCGATTTTGTGGCCGGCGTGACGGTTACCGTCTCGAGCCGTGGGGCGCCCACGCGATCCATAGATCGATCTTGTTTTCCTTGCCTTGTCCTCCAACATGTCTCGTAAGTCTGGCGCATATTCCCGTGCCTTGGTACGGGGTGCAGCTTGAGTGGAGGGCCGAGAGGCCTCTCTGTCGCAACAACGAGGTGGCCTGTCGGCCGCATCAAGTGCTTCCTCCTCAAATCGGGGTAGTAACCTGCGCTTTGGGTAGCTCTTGGAGGGGCGTTCAAGTTTATGCTATTCGGCCGCAAGGACTTTAGTCCATCTGTCGACTAGCAAATCTTGATCATCTCTAAGCTGTTGCTGTTTTTTCTTGAGGCTTCTTGCCGTGGCCATAAGCTTGCGTTGAAAACGCTTTTGCTCGATGGGATCCTCTGGCACGACGAATTCGTCGTCATCGAGGCTTGCCTCATCTTCGGAGGGAGGCATATAATTATCGTCCTCGACCTCTCTGTCTGCCGCTCTCTCATGAGGGCTGGTTTCTCCATCCTCCTGTGCTAAATCTTGCTGGAGGGGGTTTTCTTTGGCGCTTTCCGGAGTATTATTATCTCCCGTGCTGGAATCACCGTGTTTGTTTTGGCGGGATTTTGAGCGGCGCCGCTGACGCTGGCGCTTAGGCTGTTTCTTGGAGGGGTCATCCTCCGCTGTTCCATCGCCATCTCCCTCTTTTGGGGTGTCCACCATGTATATGTCATACGATGAGGTGGCTTTCTAGGTGTCGGGGGACTAATCCACGAGCACCTATGGGACCGGCGGACCGAGTCCCTTTCGGTTCGGCGGGGGCGAGGGTCGCACGAAGAGCGGATCGAGGCGAAGCACACGAGCAGTTTACCCAGGTTCGGGCCGCACGGATGCGTAAAACCCTACTCCTGCTTTGTGGTTTGTATTGAGTTCTTGCTCGGGAGCGCGGAGTGCTACAGTACACCCCAGCAGCTAACGAGACCGAGCGTGAGTGTTCTCTTCCCCCCCCCCCTCTACGTTGCGCATGGGCCTCCTTTTACATGCTCAAGGGGTCACCGATAGGTGGCAACGTAGACAAGGGTAAAAATGGAAAGGTGTTGCGGTTGGTACAACTACCTGCTACAGTGTATCATACCTAACCCTGACGGCAGGGGACCAGGGCATTAAATGCCCGTCTGCGTCGCCTAAATAGTGCAAAAGGGACCGTCAGGGACGCCACCGCTTGCCACGATGGCAATCTTGTCAGCGCCGCTTGCCACCGTGCACCGCTGGCTGCACAGCCTCCCGCCACGTATGCCTGGAAGGGTCCCAGAGCGACACGTTGGTGGATGTGCTGGAGCGCGGGCACAGAGTGGTGGCTTGCCGCGGCAAGCGCCTTGCCGCGGTCGTTGTCTTGTCGTGTCCGGGAGCTTGTCGCTCAGCGGGCCTTGCCGGGACGCGTGGCACGTCGCGGCAAGTTCCTTGAGATGCCTTGGTTAGCCTTCCCGGAAAGCTCCTCTTGCCGGGGTCTTGTCTCCTTGGCTTGGATACTTTGTCCTTGAATGGCTCCAAAGGAACCACGGAGGACCTTGGCGGTCACCCGGCAAGCCTTGCCGCGGGATGCTGTGACTGCCCGTACACAAGTTCGGGATACTAGGGTACCCCTACTCTAGTACACCGACAGGAGCCCCCGGGCCTGGGCCATACACGGTGCCGAGCGCTGTTGGGCCAGGACCAAAACAGGGCACGGGCACGCGCGGCCTGGGTTTCGCCGTATCTCTCCCCGTATCCACCGCGCCCTCCCCGAACGGCACGCGTTGAATGCGGCATCGTGGGAGAGATCGTGGGTGGTTTCTTTATTCGGAAAGGCGGAACGTCCGCCCCCTCCCTCTTTATAAGCATGGGAAACAGGGGTAGTTCGCCCATTCGCCGGTTGCTACTCCAATCTCAGAAACCTCCGCCGCTCCCTCGTCTTCCCAAAGCTGAAAGAGAGCAGCGCCCCGCCCCCCATCGCCACCAGCACCACCAACGCCGTCGACCTCCTCCACCACTTCCGCCATGGCTCCGAGAGCCGACAAAGGGAAGGTTGTGAAGTCGACCGAGGCGCAGCGGCATGCAGCGCTGCGAAAGGAGCGGGCAATCTTCCCCCAAGCTCGCTGCGAGGGAGCTGAGGGAGAATTACTACCTCTTTTGGCCGACGGAGACGCGAGCGCATCCGCGCACGAAGGTACTTCCAGCCGCCGCTTGGAAAATGGCTCCAAATGGATATCCTTTCTTCACCTTGTTCTTCTACTGCGGGCTCTGCCCGCCTTTCTCTGAGTTTTTCTGCGATATTATGAACACCTACGGGTTCCGCCTCCTTGACTTCACCCCCAATGCTGTTCTGACCATGGCAGTTTTCGCACATCTCTGCGAAAACTTTGTCGGAGTCTATCCCAATGTAGCCCTTTTTCGCCACTTCTTTATGCCCCGAGTAGAGAGAGGAGAGCCTTTATCCGGCGGAATCGCCTAGATCTCGAGGGCCGGCAAGAAGGACACTTATCTGGAGGGAGAGTTCCGCGGCAACTGGGAGAAATGGAGAGCAGACTGGTGCTGGATTGTCGAGCAGAACCCGCAGCCGTTTACCGCCCGGTGCCAAGCCCCAGTAGCACGCGGCAGCGATTGGAGTGACGTGGCCCCGGAAGACGATAGGCTGAAGATTGCCGTCACCCGGATCCAACGCCTCAGGCTTGCCGGGCTCATTGTAGGCGCTGTTGGCACAGATTTTCTTCGCCGCCGGATCGCCCCCCTGCAGGAACGGAGGAGACCCGCCTGGGAATTTAAGAATGCGGCGGATATCATGAGGCTGCGTCCGGGCCTCAACTTCAACTTCACTGTTCTGGAGCTTAACGCGATGCTCCAGGAGCTGTTCAAGTACGACCCTCAACATCCCGAAGTGTTCAGGTTGCCGAAGGGTGTCGTTCTACTGTGCAACAACTCCGCGCTCGACCGCATCCGTGCAATGATGCCGCTGTGTGATTCGCATGGAATTGTCCCAACTTGGCAAGAGCCTGCAGACGACGTCGTGCAGGAGTTCTTTGACGGCTTGGTAGAAGTGCCGGTCCACTCCGATGAAAAGAATAGCCTCACCCGCGACACCACCGATGCGGAGATGACACACATCGCCACTAGGCTAGAAGAGGCGGCGACAGCCGCAGCCGCGGGCGAATTTTGATTCACCGTGGAGGAGGCAGAGGCAGCAGAGGCGGCAAGCCGTGCCGAGCGAGAGGAGCTCGTCGGCGAGAAAGAGCTTGCTGGTCATGACGTCGAGTCGAGCGAGCCCGCCAAGGATACGAGCGGCTCGCTGGAGATCAACTCCTCTTCCTCCTCATCTTCAAGCAGCTCGCCGCAAGCAGAGCCTCCATCCCCACCAAGAAGGCGTCTCCGCAACGCCGGGGACGTAGCGGGGCGGCGGGCGAGTCAACAGTCGCCGTGCCGCGCGACACGCTCCACCACGGGAAGCATTGTTGCCGCGGGAGCACCTCACGCTGCTACGGCAACTGGAGCGGGGTCCACCCGGACCACCGCTTCTGCTCCTACCGCTTCTCACGCCGCGGCGGCAGTCGGAGCGGGGTCGTCTCAGACCACCGCCACTGTTCCCGCCAAGCGGCCAAGGGAAACTACTCCTCCGCCTCCTCGCGCCGGACGTGAGCCGGACCTCGACTTCTCCGCGTTCAGCTCCGACGAGGAATAAGAAGAGTAAGATTCTCTTGTTGTACTTGTAGTTCTTCAATTCTTGCTGTTTTGTCTTGTATCTCATTTGCTTTACTCTGAACTTATTCCTTTTTAGGACTCTGGCCTAGAGAGCAGCGAAGAGAGCCAAGGTCCCGGTGATTGTCATCGAGGACGAACCCACCGCGACAGCAGGGGGTGCGTCCGAGACAACCTTGCCGGACCCGGCCACTGTTCTCCAGAGCAGCCCCCAGCGTAAGTATATGGTTCGCTTTCATCTGTTAGGCGCGCATGGATACTCTTTCTTTGCTGACATCTGACTGTTGGTTTGTGTAGGAGCAGAGCAGCCCCACCAGGAGCGCCCGGAGGCCGCCCCCGAAATGCCAAGGGAGAGTCCTCCGGCAAGGGAGAGTTCTCCGGCAAGGGACAGCACCGGCGTCCCCCCGGCGGCGGAGACTACGACTGCCGAACCCAGTACATGTAATCTTCTCTTCAAAGCTTCCCTTGGGTTCTTCTTCTTTTTGGGTATTTGCTTGACTTTTCTCACTTTTCCGGCCATCAGACCCATCTGCTGCGGAGCCGATGGAGACCAAGGTTGCTGCCGATGACGCTGCTGCCACTGAAGAAGCAGCCGGCGCTGATGATCCCGCCGGCGACGAGGCCGCCAAAGCTGCCGCCACAGCAGCCGGCGAGGGGTCTGGCGATTGCACTGACGGCCTTGAGGCCGCAGGAGCGCCAGGCGCTACGTCGACCGCCGACCCGTCCGCCGCTGCCGCAGTGCCAGGCTCCGAAGAGCCCCAGCCAGGCGTCTACTTGAAGGCCTGCGATGGCGTCTTCATCAACCTCCCCTGGGCGTCAAGCTCCAGGCTGCCGGTCGAGGGAGTGAGCTTTGATGGAGAGGTGCTCGCCTCCGCTGGGCTGACGCTAGTTGATGCGCCGAGCAACAGCAGCGGCGAGCCTGAGGAGGAGCGGCTGTTGCGGAAGCTGTTGTCGCTCTACCGCGCGCGGCAAGCCAAGCTGGAATCCCGCGAGGCGCTTGTCGCGAAGGTGGGAGCGGACATCGAGAAGCGCGCGGAGGAGCTCCGAGGTCTCAACCAGGAAGCTCTCCGGTCCCTGGCAGAGGAGCGGGAGCAACTCGCCGAAGAGCAGAAGGCCTTCTTCCTCGAGAAGGCCGACGTTGAAGAGCAACAGCGGCTTGCCGCTGAGAAGCTGTCTGCGCAGGAGGGCGAGCTGGTGTAGTGGAAAGTTAACCTCGACAGCCACGAGGAGGAGCTTGCCGCGCGTGAGCAAAAATTTGGCGGAGCCCTTAAGCCAGCAGAGGATGCCGCAGCAGTTGTCGAGGCCGCCAAGAAGGAGCTGGAGATGAAGGTGGCGCAGCTGGAGGCCGATCTCAAGGCGAGTGGTGAAGAGCTTGCCGCGCTCAAGCGTGAGCGGGAGAAGGACGCCCACAGCAACTCAGAGCTGCAGGTTCGTCTCGCCGAGAAGGGCAAAGAGCTTAGCGCCGCTAAGGACTCCAACACAGATCTTGAGTTGAAGCTGACCATTTTGACCAAGACGTTGGACGGCGCCAGGGAGCAGGAGGTGGCCTTGAAGGAGGAGATCAAGGCCGACAAGGCGCTGCTGGCGAGTGCTGCCGCCGCCCAGAATGCTTTTAGGGAGAATGTGGAGCACTGGACGAAGGGTCTCGTGAATGCTGCCGCAGATATCGACAGGGAGCTGGCGCAGCTGGGGGTGGAGGATCTCGGGTTTCCCTCTGAAGAGAACCTCCAACCCAGCGCCAAGCTCACCTTGTCCTTCAAAGGCGTGGCGACGGCCCTCCAGCGGCTCCGGGAGAAGATCCCAAAGCAGCTGGCCGACGAGTCGCGCAAGATCTATGCGGGAGCTCTTCAAAAGGTGTTGGTGAAGGTGGCCTTCCGCAACCCGGGCCTCAACCTCACCAACGTCCTCAAGACCCTGCCGCCGGATGCTGATCTGGAGGCTCTCAAGACCCTTGTCGCACCCATTGTGGACAAGGTGAGCAGGATCAAGAGGATTGAGGGCGATCGCGTAGACTAGGCCGCCCGTTTTCTTCTTTTCTTGTCGTTGCTGGTCATGTTATGAGAACAATCTGTTAGAGCCGCGACAAGCTACCTTGTAATATAACTCTATTCCGGGTAATGATTGCAATGTTATTCCCTTTACTTGATTCCTCCCTTTGTATGTTTTTGCCCTACGCTTTTAGGGAACTTGCCGGTGCAGGCACCTTAGCCGCGAGCACTGAGTGCGGGACGCAGCCTGCTGGCGGTGCCGCTACCGACAAGAAACCTTGTCGCAACTAGTCGCAGCTCACTTAAGTTGTTGAGCGGACTCGAAACAAAGTAAGGGCGCAACTAGCTACGAGTTGGTTCCTCCGCGCACAGGTTTTCCATACAAAGTGCGGTCGTTCAAGGGAGATAACTTAAAAATTTAAAAAATCTGATTGCTCAAACTTTGGCAACTTAGCTTTTCTGTTGTTTGCTTCCCGGGAAGGCGAAACTTTCTTGAACGACGCCTGGTCCATACCATTATCTTCTCCTTTCCCCCCGGCAAACTTGTGGGCGAGGGAACCTTCCTTTCCTTGAGAAAAAAGAAAGAGGAGAAAATAAAGATATGGAGCCTTACGGCTCGTTATTGCTTACCGGGGAGTAGGTGCTGCACAAAGTGTCAGATCACATATGCAAAAAATAGAAAGCATGAAATTGACAAGATGTGCGTAGCATATGAGCTTTACTTATGCACGGGGTCTGCGCCCGGTTTTGTACAAAGGATTACATGCAACAGGGGCAAGACTTGTACAAAAGGTGGTTGCCGGAACAGGTTCCGGCAACCGCGCCTTACGGGTAAAACTTACGAAGATGCTCAATGTTCCAGGAATTGCTCACCGGAATGCTATCTTCGGTCTCAAGGCGGACAGCGCCAGGCCTAGTGACTCGTTTCACCCGGTAAGGGCCTTCCCACTTCGGCGTCAACTTGTTGGAATTCTTGGCGGACTGAACATGCCGAAGAATAATATCGCCTTCCTCGAGACTTCTGGCGTTAACTTTGCGGCTATGGTAGCGGCACAAAGCTTGCTGGTAGCGAGCAGCTCGTATAGCAGCCTGAAGACGGTCTTCCTCAAGGAGTAGCGCGTCATCTTGTCGCAGCTGCTCTTGCTCAAGCTCATCATAAGAGAGCACTCGAGGTGACCCGTATACGAGTTCCGTGGGGAGAACTGCCTCTGCTCCATAGACTAGAGCGAAAGGTGTCTGGACAGTGGCTCGATTTGGCGTCGTCCTGATCGACCAAAGAACCACCGGCAGCTCCTCGATCCAGTTTCTTCCGCACTTGTGCAGCCTGTCGAAAGTCCTGGTCTTGAGCCCACGCAACACTTCAGCATTTGCCCTCTCCGCTTGACCGTTGCTTCTCGGGTGAGCAACAGAAGCGAAGCAGACCTTGGCGCCAAGATCTTGGACGTAGTGCATGAAGGTGCGGCTCGTGAATTGCGTACCGTTATCGGTGATTATCCTGTTAGGGATCCCGAAGCGGCAAACAATCGACCTGAAGAACTTGAATGCTGACTGTGCTGTCACCTTCCTCACTGCTTCCACTTCCGGCCACTTTGTGAACTTGTCGATTGCAACGTACAAGTACTCAAAGTCCCCGACTGCTCGGGGAAAGGGGCCGAGGATGTCGAGCCCCCAGACCGAAAATGGCCAGGATAAAGGGATCGTTTGGAGAGCTTGAGCTGGTTGGTGTATCTGCTTGGAATGGAACTGGCACGTTTCACACTTGGTTACTTGTGCAGTTGCATCCTGGAGGGCTGTCGGCCAAAAGAAACCTTGCCGGCAAGTGCTCTTGCGCCAATGTGGTGACCACATATGCCTCCATGTATCTCTGCCAACAGCTTTTGTCCGTCTTCCTGGTGAATACACTTCAATTTCACATCGTTGAGTCTTCTTCTGTACAGTGTGTTGTCGGCAAACTGGTACATACTTGACTGCCGGGCTACTCTTTCCGCTTCTTCTTGCTCTTCGGGAAGTTCTCCTGTCTGAAGGAAACGGACAATCTGCTGTGTCCATGCTGGGGCTTGTGGCTTGACAACAAGGACTAAAGGAAAATCTACTGCTGCGGGAACATCCGCTTCTACGGCGAGAACCTGCGGCTCTGCCGGAGCTTGATGTTCCCCGGCAAGCTTGCCAGAGCAAAACTTGTCGGGAGCTTCTGCTTCAACAGAACAAACCCTAGGGCTTGCCGGAGCAGACTGCTCCTCAGCGCTCTTGGCGTTGATCTTGGGGACCTTCTTGGCGGCGGCTTCGGGAAGCTCTGCCAGAAAATAGTCACCAGAAATCAACTTCCTCTTCTTGCTCTGTCCAGTTGATGGCGTTACAGACGGTTGAGTCAGCTTGAGCACAAAGATCCCTGGTTCCACAGGTAACTTAAGTGCGGCGCACTTTGATAGGCCATCGGCAATGGCGTTCTGAGATCTTGGAACATGCTCCATCTCTAGGCCGTCAAAGTGCTCTTCTAGATTTCTCACTTCGTCGACGTAGGCTTCCATCAACGGACTCTGATAGCTCTTGTTCACTTGGCGGACGACAAGCTGTGAGTCACCCCTGACAATGAGCTTCTTGATCCCAAGGTCTGCCGCGATCCTGAGACCGGCAAGCAAGCCTTCATACTCTGCAGTATTGTTTGTTGCTTGCTCCTTGGGAAAGTGCATCTGGACTACGTACTTGAGGTGCTCTCCGGTGGGTGCGACAAGCAGCACGCCAGCACCGGCGCCTTGCAGCGAAAAGGCACCATCAAAGTACATCAGCCACTCTTTGCTTGCTTCCTCGATGGGGATGCTCGTTTCTGGAATTTCTTCATCTGGTGTTGGCGTCCATTCTGCTATGAATTCTGCCAATGCTCTGCTTTGGATAGTTGAAGTACTCTCAAACTTGAGGCCAAAGCTTGACAGTTCCAGTGCCCACTCAACAATCCTGCCTGTCGCTTCTGGATTCTGTAGTATCCTCTTCAGCGGAAAACGAGTGACAACTGTGATCTCATGTGCTTGGAAGTAATGGCGCAGCTTTCTCGAGGCCATGAGAAGGCCGAAAAGCAATTTCTGCACGCCAGAGTACCTTGACCTAGCCCCCTGCAGAAGGGAACTGAAAAAGTAAATTGGGCGCTGTACCATTCTCTTCTGTATCTCCTCGCGCGTCTGCGCAGATCCATCCTTGTCTGGACCAGAGCTTGTCGGGGAAGCCCCCTGCTTGTCGCTGGATGCGCCTGCCGTGGTTGCTGGCTCGTCATCTGCCTCCCTCTTTGCTACTAACGCAGCACTAACCACTTGATTGGTTGCCGCTATATACAGCAGCAACTTCTCTTGTGGCTTAGGTGCGACAAGTGTTGGAGTGGAGGACAGGTATCTCTTCAAGTCTTGTAGCGCAGCCTCCGCTTCCGGAGTCCATTTCATTGGATCTGCCTTTTTCAATATTTTGAAAAACGGCAGGGCGCGCTCAGCAGACCTAGAGATAAACCTACTGAGAGCAGCCACGCAACCGGCAAGTCTTTGTACATCCTTGACGTGCTTTGGTGCTTCAATCTGCTCAATGGCCTTGATCTTGTCGGGATTGGCTTCGATTCCCCGCTGAGACACGAAGAACCCGAGAAGCTTGCCGGAGGGGACTCCAAACACACACTTCTCGGGGTTGAGCTTGAGGCTGATCTTGCGCAGATTTGCAAAGGTCTCGTCTAAATCTTGAATCAGAGTTGCCTTGTCCTTGCTCTTGACCACTATGTCATCCATGTAGGCTTCCACATTTCTGTGTATTTGTGGCTCAAGAGCGACATGGACTACCCTTGCAAATGTTGAACCAGCATTTTTAAACCGAAAGGCATCTGTATGAAACAGTACGTGCCACATGGAGTGATGAATGCGGTCTTCTCCTCATCCTCTTCTGCCATGAAGATCTGATGGTATCCTGAGTATGCATCAAGAAATGAAGGCAAGTCACATCCGGCCGTGGAGTCAACAATCTGGTCAATGCGCGGCAAAGGAAATGGGTCTTTGGGACAAGCTTTGTTAACATCGGTAAAGTCGATACAAAGTCTCCATTTCCCGTTCGCCTTGCGCACGACTACATGATTGGCCAACCACGTAGGATGGAGCACTCCTCTGACAAGGCATGCTGCTTCCAACTTCTTGATCTCTTCTGCGATGAATTCTTGGCGCTCCACTGCTTGCTTCCTGACCTTCTGCTTGACGGGCCGCGCATGAGGACAAACGGCAAGATGGTGCTCAATTACTTTTCTGGGTACACCGGGGATGTTAGACGGTTGCCACGCAAACACGTCGACGTTCGCCCGCAGGAAAGCAATGAGCGCGCTTTCCTATTTAGGGTCGAGAGTGGCACTGATGGTGAAGGTACCACCAGTGCCGTCCTCCTTGGCGGACACCTTCTTGGTCTCTGGCGGAGCTGCCGTTGTCTTCTTACACTTGCCGGTGGAGCTCGATGGTGCATCTTCGACGGCAGCGCAGCACTCCGAAGAGGTGCGCTTGCCGGAGTGGGCATCAGAACTCTTGCCGGACTTGGTCTTCTTCTTCCCCCGGGAGCTTCAACGGCAGGTGACTTGCGATCTGTTGCGGCTGCCGCTTCCCGGTAGATCTTGTCGGCGCAGATAAGAGCATACTTCTTGTCGCCAGGGACAGAGATGACGCTTATCGGGCCTGGCATCTTCAGCATGTAGTATGCGTAGTGAGAGGCTGCCATGAACTTGGCAAGTGCTGGACGGTCGAGTATCCCATTGTAAGGCAATGGAAAATCGGCAACGTCAAAAGTGACCCTCTCAGTCCTGAAGTTCACCTTGCTGCCAAATGTTACTGGCAACGTGACCTTCCCCTTCGGCTTGCTCCTTCCCGGGTTGATTCCTTGGAATGTGTCGGTCTCTTCAAGCTCGCTGTCAGGGATCTGGAGTTTCTAGAGTACAGCGGAGGAGATCAGGTTCAAGCCGGCCCCGCCGTCAACTAGCATCTTAGTGACCTTGAGGTTGCGGATAGTTGGTGAAACCAACATCGGCAAGCACCCGACCGCAGTTGTGCGATCAGGGTGGTCCTCAATATCAAAGATGATAGGCGTGCTGGACAATTTCAGAAGCTTGCGTGACTCGACAGGTGGTTCCGCCGCATTGACTTCCCGCACCCACTGCTTGAGTTGGCGGTGCGAAGTATGCAGAGAAGCACCACCGTCAACGCACAAGACCTCTGTGGGTTTCTGGAACTCCTGCTCACTGGTCTCGACACCATCCATGTCTCCGTCGTCGTCGTCATCTTCATCCTTGTCGCGGCCGCGGGGAGGCCTGTCTCCTTGCCGCTGCTTGGCCTTGCCGCGGCGTCCTCCCCGGCCGGCGCGCTTCTTGCCGGATTCTCCAGCGCCTCCTTGGGCCCTCTCCTTGTCGCATCGCTCGTATTCAGCCTTTTGCTGCTAGACAAGCTGCTCGACCTTCTTGCAGCTCTGGAGGTCATGGCCCTTGGTGCGGTGGATCTTGCAGTACTGCTTGTCGGTGCCGTCCTGCTTGTCGGCGACCGCCACAGTCTGGCAGTTGGTGCATGCGGCAATCTCCTTGCCGGAGCTACCAGCTTTGGCTTTCTTGGCGCCACCTTCGTTGCCGGACTGCTGAATGACTAGCACATCTTTGCCTTTCTTCTTCCTGTTGTTCCGCTGCCAGTTTTTCTTTGCCGGGGCAGCACCCTCGCTGTTAGATCCTCCTGCTCCTGTATTCTCTCCGGGGAGTTTCCTCCCTTCCTCAGCACGTGCACACTTGTCGGCCAGGGCATACAGCTCACTGACGTCTCTGATCTTGCACATCGCCATCTCCTCCCGCATCCTGCGGTTACACACGTTCTGATGGAACGCGCTGATG
The DNA here is from genome assembly GCF_002162155.2 of Triticum dicoccoides. Classification (NCBI taxonomy): domain Eukaryota; kingdom Viridiplantae; phylum Streptophyta; class Magnoliopsida; order Poales; family Poaceae; genus Triticum; species Triticum dicoccoides. Next base: position 706,308,229 of record NC_041388.1, on the reverse strand, counting down.
ACCGCGGCAGGGTGGACATCTGGGATGTTGTGCTGTACACGGCTGAATCTCTGAATGTACTTGCGCAGGGGCTCTCCTTCCTTCTGGGCGAGCAGATGAAGGTCACTCTCTTGGCCATGAGGTTTGTGGCCGCCTGTAAAGGCACCGACAAACTGATGGCATAGGTCTACCCAGGAGGATATGGAGTTGTCCGGCAAGTGCATGAGCCAGGACCTGACGTTGGGCTTGAGCACTAGCGGGAAGTAGTTGGCAAGGATCTTGTCGTCTCGCCCCCCGGCAGCCTGCACCGCGATGGTGTAGATGCTGAGGAACTCCGACAGATGCGACTTGCCGTCGTACTTCTCTGGTACGTCTGGCTTAAAATTCTTCGTGCTGGGCCACTGGACTTGCCGCAGCTCACGAGTAAACGCAGGGCAACCTACCGTGTACGGCAAGTCGCCTGGTTCCCTTGGCGCATGCATGTCGACAGAGGGCCCAGCGCGCTGGTCCGATTGACGTCGCGCTTCTCTTCGGCGCTCGATGCGAGTACGAGCGTCTTCTTGCTGTCGTTCGTGAAGAACTTGGCGCTGATCGCGACGAGCTCGTGGATCTGATGATGCGGTGGAGTCGCTGTCGAGGTGGATCCGGCGAGTCGGCGATCTTGGCCTTCGGGGTGGAGAGTGCACAGTGGTTGCACCCCCACCGGTCTTGTTGCCACCGGCTCGTGCCTGGCTGACTTGCCGCGGCTTCGACGTGCTTAGCTGCCGTTGAGTGTCGCCGTTGGCGAAGCCGATGAGACTCTGAATGGTGGCCCTCCAGTCGTCGATCTTGTCTGCCGTTGGAGGGTAGTCCAGGAGCAGTTGAGCTCGCGCCTAAGCTTCTGCTGTAGTGGCGGGTGGCGGTAGCGAACGGTGCGAGGAGCGGGATATGCTCGGACTTCTAACTATGTTAGAAGGAGCAGTATCCCGTCCAGGCGACCGTGCCTCGCTCGTGCCAGTGTGTTGGCGTGCATGCTGGTCTTGAGCACTCCGAGATCCACCAGCTCGATCTTGGTCCAGCAAACGCATGGTACCGTGAGTACCATGATGCTGCCGGTCCCGCGCCTCCTGAGATGGGCGCGGTGCATGTACGGACGCCGAGGTCTTGGAGTGCGCCCGGTCGTTGTGGGAGCCGGCTACGCCGCCGATGGGCAGCGCAGCCTTGTCCTTGGACCTGGCAGCACCGTGAGCTCCCTCGTCGACGCCCGTTCTTCCGCCGGCGTCTGCCCCATCAGCCGTTTGCTCCGGCGGTGGTGGGTTCGGCTCGGACGGAGCAGCCGCCTCCGAAGCCTTCTTCTTCGGCGGCATGTCGATGAAGATGATGAAGATCTAGCTCGTGTGAACGCCGGATCTGGTTCACACAACCTCGAGCCCCCTACCTGGTGCGCCAAAGATGTCGGGGGACTAATCCACGAGCACCTATGGGACCGGCGGACCGAGTCCCTTTAGGTTCGGCGGGGGCGAGGGTCGCACGAAGAGCGGATCAAGGCGAAGCACACAAGCAGTTTACCCAGGTTCGGGCCGCACGGATGTGTAAAACCCTACTCCTGCTTTGTGGTTTGTATTGAGTTCTTGCTCGGGAGCGCGGAGTGCTACAATACACCCCAGCAGCTAACGAGACCGAGCGTGAGTGTTCTCTTCCACCCCTCTACGTTGCGCATGGGCCTCCTTTTATATGCTCAAGGGGTCACCGACAGGTGGCAACGTAGACAAGGGTAAAAATGGAAAGGTGTTGCGGTTGGTACAGCTACCTGCTACAGTGTATCATACCTAACCCTGACGGCAGGGGACCAGGGCATTAAATGCCTGTCTGCGTCGCCTAAATAGTGCAAAAGGGACCGTCAGGGACGCCACCGCTCGCCACGATGGCAATCTTGTCAGCGCCACTTGCCACCATGCACCGCTGGCTGCACAGCCTCCCGCCACATATGCCTGGAAGGGTCCCAGAGCGACACGTTGGTGGATGTGCTGGAGCACGGGCACAGAGTGGTGGCTTGCCGCGGCAAGCGCCTTGCCGCGGTCATTGTCTTGTCGCGTCCGGGAGCTTGTCGCTCACCGGGCCTTGCCGGGACGCGTGGCGCGTCGCGGCAAGTTCCTTGAGATGCCTTGGTTAGCCTTCCCGGCAAGCTCCTCTTGTCGGGGTCTTGTCTCCTTGGCTTGGATACTTTGTCCTTGAATGGCTCCAAAGGAACCACGGAGGACCTTGGCGGTCACCCGGCAAGCCTTGCCACGGGATGCTGCGACTGCCCGTGCACAAGTTCGGGATACTAGGGTACCCCTACTCTAGTACACCGACACCAGGGCCTAGTAGGCGCTGGTTCTTCATCATCTCCTTCATCGGCGTCCATACCGTCGATGTCCTCGGAGTCGAAGTCGAGCATGTCGGTTAAGTCGTCGACAGTGGCTATAAAGTGGGTGGTGGGTGGGCTTTGAATTTCTTCATCGTCCGTACCCCAATCTTGCTGACCATAGTCCGGCCAGGTCTCTCCTGATAAAGAGAGAGACTTCAGTGACTTCAGGATATCACCGAAAGGCGAGTGCTGAAATATGTCCGCGGCAGTGAACTCCATGATCGGCGCACAATCGGATTCGATCGGTAGGGATGCGGAGGGTTCGGAGTCTGGCTCCTTGGAGTCACGAGTCTCGCAGAGTACGGGGCTGGTGCTTGGCTCAATCGCCGTTGGGGCCGCAGCCCCCAAGGTGGCATCCAACCGCCCATCCTCGATCGGCGCAGTTGGCTCCGAATTAAGGGTCGAAGCCGATGCGGGTGCGGCCTCCAGGGCACTGTTCAGCGGCAGAGCTAGATCATGCTCGTGGTGATAGTGCGGCGTGCTCGGCTCGAATCCGTCGAAGATCAAGTCCCCGCGGATGTCAACCGTGTAGTTTAAATTTCCAAATCTGACCTGACAGCCAGGGGCGTAGCTTTCGATCTGCTCCAGACGGCCAAGCGAATTGGCCCGCAGTGCGAAGCCGCCGAAGACGAAGATCTGTCCGGGGAGGAAGGTCTCACCCTGGACTGCATTGCTATCGATGATCGTAGGAGCCATCGAGCCTGACGGCGACGACACAGAGGAACTCTCAATGAAAGCACCAATGTCGGGGTCAAAACCGGCGGATCTCTGGTAGGGGGTCCCGAACTATGCGTCTAGGCCGGATGGTAATAGGAGACAAGGGACACGAAGTTTTACCCAGGTTCGGGCCATCTTGATGGAGGTAAAACCCTACGTCCTGCTTGATTAATATTGATGATATGGGTAGTACAAGAGTAGATCTACCACGAGATCGAGGAGGCTAAACCCTAGAAGCTAGCCTATGGTATGATTGTTGATGTGTATGTTGTCCTACGGTAGCTTGTGGGTGATGCTGCAAAGCCAGTCATCCGCGTCCAGGGGCTCGACGGAATGGTTAAACTTTGGTGGGTACAGCTTGATAAAGTCATTGATTGACACCAAGTCATTTCGCTGATGGCATGTAGTGTTCTGCTCAATCCGCTCTAGCAGGCGGTTAGTCTCACGCTTGTTTCTTTCCGCCTCCAGCATCACTTCGGCCAGAGAGGGCGGGTGAGGCAGATTTTCACCCCTAGCTGCACTGGCTTCCCCCTGCTCCGGGGTAGCAGGGTTGCTGCGGGTGTTGACCATCCTAGGAGAAAATAAGACAACGGTTTAGATAAGGATGGCTCAAACTTAGCAAGGAAGTGCAGAATGTAATGGATAACACGGAATGCAGAGATGTTCATCCGTATGTCATGGTAATATAAAACTGCCATATATATACCAACGGTCATACACATCATACATAGTTTAGTACAAGCCCAGGCTACAGTACAACTATGATGAAAGACGTTACATCTCATCGGAGGCATTCCAAGCTCCTATACATTATTTGTCTATACCTCCGGAATTGATTACACACAAAGTCATATTCCACAAGTCACGCAGGACAGTGGAGATACAACTATTATAATACTAGTGATACTACTACTAACTCAGACAGCTCCGTAGTAGTCCTCATAGAAGTCACCTCCATAGCCTGGAAGTTCAACGTGATCATCCGGGAACAGACGGTCCTGAGGAGCTTGTGGACCAAAGGGGCTATGATGACGTCTCGGACCAACAAACGGTGGCCTGCGGGGACCACGGGGTGGGGTGATGCCGCCCACATCATGCCAATCCACTATGTCTGGCAGAGCAGATCTTACATGATACAGATCCCTTGTATCCATACATCCAGCTTGCACCGCAGGTGCAAACCGAGTCAATGTGGCCCAATGATCAGCACGGGTATTGAAAAGCTCCAGCCTCAAGGCCCGATTCTCTCGGTCCTTATGTTCGAGCATCTCGACAGTGGTACGAGTTAATGAGTCCTCCTGAGTGGAGTCAGCATAGATAGCCTAAAGATACCCTTGCGCTCCCGGAAGTGAAACTGGCATGTAACGGAAGTCGGTGTTCCGAAGCAGGCCAGTCCGGACTCGCATGATGGTCATCTTGGAATATGCAGCATCCTGCACAACCATCTCAACAGTAACCCCGAGTCCATAGGAACAGTGAAGGGGCTCGGTAGATCCAGGATAAGAAGGAAATATCCTGACGGTGCAGAAACATTGGCTTTGATTAAAGTCTCGGAATTGCTCTTCAATGGTGTATTCGGGATACCAACGGTAACCCATCTCGATCATTACCCGGACTAACATAGCAGTATGACCGGGCACGTTGAGGCACCGGGTCAGGCGAACCACTTGGTTTTGAAACACGGTTGGCCATCTGAAACCACAACCACAATGCCAAGACATTAGAATTTATAGGGAAAATTGGACAGCAGAACAGTTGTAAATGCTCAGAAAAAGATTTGAGACATCCACAACAGCTTGCAATACCACTCAACAACATCATATCAAGGTTCTGATTCATTAGCAACATACTAAAATAGTAGCAACTGAACTGGGGCTTGTAACAACAATCCTATAAGCTACCACGGATTAGTAACACGTGAACCTGATATAAGAAGAGAGCCTAGTCCTTAACCCACGTTGAATGAGAAGAGAATGACTCAGATCAGAGGACATAAGCTAAAGGAGTAAAAGAGCCTTATGTTCCCTTCCACAATCAATTCCCCTACATATAACTAAAGCATTTCTAGACTCGACATCGACCAGTTTGGCTCAACAAATCTACAAGCAGTCCGGCTCTGATGCCAACAATGTGAGGACCCCGATTCCAAGCCACATCGATCTAGCCGGTAACACCTCATATCACTTTGTGGCCTCACGAACGGTATCCCACGGGTGTCGCCTTACCATGGCCCGGAACCGTTTGTGCCTTTTGGCTCACGTATATGATAGTGTCGCTAGCATCCATATGACAGAGAACCCGGGCCGACATGGCTAGTCGTGAACCCAAAGCGGCACAGACCTATGGAGACAGGCATACATGAATCACATCGAGCATGTCGGTCATCAGCGAGTGAATCCGGGCTGTAGCACTGGGCTAACAGGACTCCGGGGAACCCGGGCTGTAGCAGGCTAGGCAGGACTCTGGATGTCACCGCGTGACATTTCCCCGAAGGGACAGACATAGGAACGACGTGAAACACATGCCGGCCAGTCAAGTGTCCTGAGCAGTAGTGCTGGGCTAGCAGGACTCCGGTGAACCGGGCTGTAGGGGACTACTATGGCTCGAGGAACACTAGACTACATTTCCCCATAAGAAAGGCCGCCAAGCCCTAAAACCTCTCGGGAGGGCTAATCTAGAGTCCGTTCGGGGCTCCGAAGAAGGGAATCCGTCGCCATCGTCATCATCAACCGTCCTCCATCACCAATTTCATGATGCTCACCGCCGTGCGTGAGTAATTCCATCATAGGCTTGCTGGACGGTGATGGGTTGGATGAGATTTATCATGTAATTGAGTTAGTTTTGTTAGGGTTTGATCCCTAGTATCCACTATGTTCTGAGATTGATGTTGCTATGACTTTGCTATGCTTAATGCTTGTCATTAGGGCCCGAGTGCCATGATTTTAGATCTGAACCTATTATGTTTTCATCAATATATGAGTGTTCTTGATCCTATCTTGCAAGTCTATAGTCAACTATTATGTGTTATGATCCGTTAACCCTGAAGTGACAATAATCGGGATACTTACTGGTGATGACCGTAGTTTGAGGAGTTCATGTATTCACTATGTCCTAATGCTTTGTTCCGGTACTCTATTAAAAGGAGGCCTTAATATCCCTTAGTTTATGTTAGGACCCCGCTGCCACGGGAGGGTAGGACAAAAGATGTCATGCAAGTTCTTTTCCATAAGCACGTATGACTATTTTCGGAATACATGCCTACATTATATTGATGGACTGGAGCTAGTTCTGTGTCACCCTATGTTATGACTGTTACATGATGAACCGCATCCAGCATAATTATCCTTCATTGATCCAATGCCTACGAGCTTTCCATATACTGGTTTACGCTTATTTACTTTCCCGTTGCTATTGTTACAATCACTACAAAATGCCAAAAACATTACTTTGCTTTCGTTACTCTTTTGTTATCGTTACCATCACTATCATATTATTTTGCTACTAAACACTATGCTGCAGATACTAAGTTTCCAGGTGTGGTTGAATTGACAACTCAGCTGCTAATACTTGAGAATATTCTTTGGCTCCCCTTGTGTCGAATCAATAAATTTGGGTTGAATACTCTACCCTCGAAAGCTGTTGCGATCCCCTATACTTGTGGGTTATCAGAGGCTCCGGCTGGGTGGCGGACGGAGCAGGGTGTGGGGTTTCATCGCGGGTTTTTGCGGCCTCGGTGTACGAATGGGTGGGCGGATGGGATGGCAGTGGGAAACGATGGCTTAGAGACGCGCTTGTCCGAAATGTGATGTAAGTTACGAAAGTACCCCCACCGATTTGAGGCAGTTCTTTCGGTTTAGGGGTACCACGGGCATTTCATGTGTCGGGATTTCACAGGAGGTGGGAGTTTTCGCGCGCGTTGTAATTTCGGAATAGCAAGGCGCGGGTTGAGATGGAGGGAGTTGTCGGAGCACAACGAGACAAAGATATATCTTAAATATTTCGGGCTAACAAGGCGCGGGATGAAGGCGGGAGTTTCGCAGCACGATAGACAGAGACGCTAGCTTGAATTGTCGGCATAACAAGGCGCGGCTTGAAATTTCGGAAGAACAAGCTTAACGTGTACCTAAAAAAATACAATTTGCACCTCAACACGCACAACACACACACAAACACTATTTAGACTAGAGTAAGGTACACGTGCATTGCATGCATGAGATTTGGCAACCAAATTATGAATAAATACCACATTATAGCATGCAAGCTTTGAGTCATATATGCATGATGTAGATGTTCGTTTAATTCTTATAGTTCATTTCATTCAAAACCATCTAGCTTTTATAAGAAAACTAATATATTTTAAGATTCATGGAATTGTGCATCATAAGACATAAAGTAAAAACAAATAATGGCAAATCATGTAGAAAAACATTTGGGCAATTCTGATACGGAAAATTCTAGAACAAATAAGAAGTGCTTGTGTTTTGATGTTTGTGCATTATGCTTAAGTTCAACCATGGAGTCTTCTAGATTATACATGTGGCGAAATCTGGTGGAATCTAGATGATATCCAACGGCCAATAGTGCTCAAATTTGCCATCTTTGGAGCATCGGATTCGCCTCATCCAACGACCATCTTTCAAAGTTAAAGTTACCCACACACAATATAAAAAAATATAAAATATAATATATATAGGGGTATAGATATAGATATGTGATGCGAAAGTCGCCCATCATCTCCAATTAGAATAGTGTGTCCATGCACGGATGCGACGTGGCCAAATGATGTCTGCCATCGGTATCTCAAATTCAAATCAGTCTGACCTTGTTCAATGTGTATACATTACAACATGCTCGTTTCCAAACCACACAGCACAGATCTCCGTTATATTCATGCATGCATGGGTTTCAAACATCAGGATCTCTTATTCAAATATTTGAATTCAACTCTACATTGATTATGACCTCACCTATTCTTTTACACCCACACAGTAGTCTTCTCTTTATAATTGTACCACTAACTTTCTCTCGTGCATGCATGCACACACACTACCAGTCGGCATTATCCATCGCATGCATGCAATCTTTTTCTTCAAGTCGGTCTCCCATGAAGGCACACACCCACACACATCCCCCTCTCCATCATATCGGGCATTCTTTATCTCTCACGCGTGCATGCGCAACGATCGATGTTCCTCTATGTATGTGTGTATATAGCTAGGTCTTTCATAGTTTTCCACACAAACCGATCAATCGATATATCCAGTGAGGTATCACCCTCTTTCCCACGTCCACATCGATCAATCTATACCTCTCTATATAGGATAAACATATATAGCTAATACACCCACATTAATTATATAACCAACGTCCCCCTCTCATCATCCATGCCTTCCGCTTCATCTCTCAGACGCGTGCACAATGGCGAAGACAGGGGGCAGTAAGGGCAATGCCCCCTCCCCCCCTAACATCACTATATATCGAGGCTAATATGAATGTGATCATTAGACAATTGCTGATAAAAATGGTTTAAGTTCATGAATTGACCCTCCTCGTAAAGGATTAGCAATGCTTGGCCCCCTAGCTCATTTATTTTTCATGGCTCCGCCACTGCATGCAACAGCGCACGTGTTCGCCCCCTCTCTCTAAATATCGATCTTGCACTTGTGCATTCCTTCATAGTCTCCCTCCACTCGGCCCCTCGCACCAGCTTCTAGCCCCCATCGGATTTTGCCACGTGTACAATCTAGCAGACTCCGTGGTTGAACTTGAGCATAAAGCACAATCCTCAAAACAACAGTGGTTCTCTTTTGTTATAGAATCTTCCGTATCATAACTGCCCAAACTTTTTTTCTAGTTGAATTGCCATTATTTATTTTTACTTAATGCTTTACAGCGCACAATTCCATGAATCATAAAATAGATCAAGGGCTTCTTTGATTCAAAGGATTCTCAAAGGAATTTTGGAGGATTCTAATCATTAGAAAATTTTCCTATCTTGGTTGTTTGATTCGTAGGATTGTAAACCATAGGAATTTTTCCATATGATTCATTTGCACTAGATTTCATAGGAAACATCCCATCCACTCAAACCTCTTTGAAAGAATTCTGCATTTTTTCTATGCACAATCAAACACTCGTACAATCTGTAGGATTCAAGACGACATTCCACTATAATCCTATGTTTTTCCTATTCCCACGTTCTTAGCTTTTTTATAAAACTAATTGATTTTGAATGAGATGAACTATAAGAATTAAACGAAGGGCTACATCAAGCATATATGACTCAGAGCTTACATGCTATAGGGTGGTATTTATTCATAATTTGGTTGCAAAATCTGATGCGTGTAATGCACGTGTACCTTACTAGTACTTCGAGTATGTGCAAAACACGTAAATTAGAATACCAATGGCATGCCACACAGTGTCTCTCTTACAGTTCATGAAGCCACGTGGCACATGTGGAGGCGTTGTCGCGACCTCCTTGCGTGGATTGATCACAGTGACGTGCTGCTGGTTCCAGAAGAATGTACTTGTCCTCCCTGATCCATACTGGCGGTACATGCACGAAGCGAATATGTGCACGTACGCCACACACGCACTAATTCCCTCGCACACACACGCGGCTACACGGGCGGACGCAATTTTGTACCAAGATCCACCCCATGTCATAATTTGACGCGTGTAAAGTCGTTCACTTCATGGATGGTCAATTAATATAGCGCATGCAAATTGAGTGGATGTGAGGGCGGAAGAAAGACATTATTACTCCACTGCGCGCATGCGAGTAGTTAAATTGTGGGTTGCTAGTAGTACTTCCATTAGTCTCCTTCGTATTTTGTGCCAATTTTTGACAGTAACATAATATTTACGCATTTGAGCAGTGTAGTACTTGAAATTTATGTTCTGCCAAACTCATCGGGAGCCGTTTTGGGCCTCGAAACCAAAACCATCAATTAATCTTTACCTTGTTCCCATCACATTCGAAAGCCTCCTCACACCTACTAGTATGTACCAAACCTGAACGTGTTCCCACTATGCAGGTATTAGTACTAGTGCTAGTACTTAGGTTATAAAAAGAGGAACTACCTAACCGAAAATCACTCTACCTTTCCTCCTCATAAGTGCTTCCTCTTCGTCCGTTGTTGCCATGGACGGTGAGGAGAGCTCTAGGTCGACAACTACTCATAACAAGGGAGCGGCAACCAAGGCTGCAGAAAAAAAAGAGAGGGCTCGCCGCCATGCAGAGACCTCGAAAGATCTCTCACGGGCAGGCGATGACTCCAGGAGCGCCCTGGCCACGGAGGCGAACATGCCAAGCCGGCGGAGCTGGAGTCGTTATCCCTCGACGGCATGCCCGGTCAGCTCAATAAGCACCTCAATAAGCAGAAGGAGTTCATCCAAGGCTTGATGGAGTTGCTGAAGGAGAGCCTCGACGACATGCCCGCTGAGCTCAATCAGCAAGGGGAGTTGACCGCCGGCTTGGTGATGCTACTGAAGAAGAGCATTTCCTCGGAGAAGAATGCGACCGGCAAAATCCTGCGACTTCAGGAGGACAAGGCGAAGCTCTGCCGCGAGATCGACCTATTGAAGGAGAAGAACGCCGGCTGGAAGAAGCCGCATGAGAATAGTAGTTCCTCGATAAAGATGCTGCAGGCCCTCATCATGGAACAGAAGGAGGAGTTGGTGAAGCTCCGCATCGAGCACCCGGCTGCTATCAAGGTACGTAATGTGGCCGTGGAACAGATGATGAAGGCTCGCGTCGAGAAATCCCGCGTCATGGACAGAATGAAGAAGATGGCAGAGGAGACGCGCAAGGAGATGGAGGTCGTGGAGGCGATGAAGAAGCAGTTACGACTCCATGGCGAATTAGATCATTTGGGGTGATAATCTTCCTTCTTCTTTTGCTCCTGTGTTTCATCTTTTGCTTCGGGTGTTTCGACGCACGTGTCACGTTCTCTGCGAGGCATGAATAGAACAATGGTTTTTTTGAGGGAATGAATAGAACAATGCTAACAATGAGATGACTAGCAAATTAGATCATTTTTATCGCCATATGGCACTGGGCTGCTGTGTTTCGTGCTCCTCCGTCGCAGTACTACTCCAGTGGAAAACTTGAGTATACCGCACGGTTCTTTGCTCCTCCTCGATTAGGTCGTCGGCGCATTTATACAAGCAGTCAAATCACAAGGCCCCGCCTTCTAGCAGTAATGAGCCGTCAAATCACAAAGGCCCTCGCCTCTCGTGAAACCGACCAAGCTAGACTGCCCCGCCCTCTAGCCTTTTAAAAAATGTATACTTTTGTACAACATAGTATTGATGGATTGCGCCATGGAGCAAAACTTGAAATTAAAAAAAGGTGATACATATAGAGAGCGCTCGTCACCAAATTATGTATATAGTACTATAAAAAAGGCTAGTCACAATAATGCTGTCTAGCACAACCCACACCTCAAATAAAACTAAGAGGGTGCTTGGATACATTTTAGTCCCATGACTAAAAGTAGTGGGACTAAAACATGCTAGCCTCACACATGCTTGGATCCAAATACTAAAAAGGCTAAAATCAAGTTAATGAGCATTTATTATCCTCCAAACCCTCCAATCTAGAACTCCCCTGTGTTAAAGGAGAGGAGTTAAATGAGTAGAGAGGGGACTGATCCGCATTTTAGTAGGGGTACCCCTGACTAAAAAATTTTAGTCTCAAGACTAGTTTTAGCCCCTCTTTAGTCAGGGGTGCTTGGAACTTTAGCCTCTTAAAGAGACTATTTTTAGTCAGACTAAAATAAGTCCCTTGGATCCAAGCACCCTCTAAGCATCCTAGAATTCTTTGACAAAACTAAGCACCCTGAAATTCTTTGACAACCAAACTGATGGCTATATGATGTTGGCCATATATATTGTACGTATATAATGTGAAGAAACGAGTGGTAGTACTATACCAACTAAAAGATGAAATGTAAGAAATACTAGTATGTACGTACTGAAGAGTTAAACTAATGAGAAGAAACATAACATAGTTCTGATAGGGGCTCAGCACAACACACCCCTCAAATTAAATTAAGCACACCTGAAATTAAACTTTGCAACTATTCCAGTAGACACTGCATTAGAACCACCATGAGCAACGAAACTACCACCTTACTCAGAGTCCTCGTCCACGTCCTCCACTTCGTCCTTGTCCCTCTTCCTCTTGGTCGATACTTCTTTGCTTGAACCGCACACTTGGCTGTTGCTCTTCATCCAACCCTTGTAGATATTGAAGCAAAGGTAGCCATCCATTGCAGCGTAGTGGATGTGGTCTATATCTAGTACATTCCGCTTCCATGCATGATGATGAAACGTGTATGGAGGTTTCTCCAGTTTACCGTACGAAGGATGAACCATGGCTCCTGCCAGGGTTAGCATTGAAGGCTGACGAGAGGACACCAGCCGATTCTTCTGGAGGTCGAAGGTGTTGCCTACAATGAGGCCTATCCGACGCATGACTTCTTTGTCGTTACCAAAGTCTACAGTAACGAATTTGACTAGGTTGCCCTCGAGGAAGTCCTTAAAGTCCTGGCACTCAACGTCGGCTGGCATATGTGGTAGACCAAGCATAAGTCATGCACGCAAACCTAAATCACGGCGGGCTTCTTCCTCTCTTCGTCCTTTAGATCCTTCTCTCGTCCCAGGACTGTGGTGTACTCAACATTTAGCCCAGTGACCCACTCATCATCTGAGTCTTCGAACATGCGTCTGAAGCGAGAAAGGCATCCTTTCACCGTCGCGGAAGAACGGGTGTAGATGACGTCGAACTCATCGCAGGTGATGGTTCTAAACTTGTACTCACCGCCGATCGTGGAGATTTGGGACGCCATGGATTTAGTAGGAGGGTTAGTGTCGGTGTCAAACCCGGCGGATCTCGGGTAGGGGGCCCCGAACTGTGCATCTAGGCCGGATGGTAACAGGAGACAAGGGACACGAAGTTTTACCTAGGTTCGGGCCCTCTCGATGGAGGTAAAACCCTACGTCCGGCTTGATTAATATTGATGATATGGGTAGTATAAGAGTAGATCTACCATGAGATCGAGGAGGCTAAACCCTAGAAGCTAGCCTATGGTATGATTGTTGATGTGTATGTTGTCCTACAGACTAAAACCCTCCGGTTTATATAGACATTGGATAGGGTTAGGGTTACATAGAGTCGGTTACAATGGTAGGAGATCTTCATATCCATATCGCCAAGCTTGCCTTCCACGCCAAGGAAAGTCCCTCCCGGACACGGGACGAAGTCTTCAATCTTGTATCTTCATAGTCCAGGAGTCCGGCTGAAGGTATAGTCCGGCCATCCGGACACCCCCTAATCCAGGACTCCCTCAGCTAGGATTAGTGGAATTGCCGTAATGTGAATGGACGAGACGACTAGGAGCGAACCGCTGTAGTATTGAAGGACGTGCGGGGACGAGTAGGAGCGAACTGCCAGCGTGTGAATGGCAGGGTAGTGGCTTTCCTTTCTCCCATAATACGGGATTCCGAGAGCCCTTGGATCTGAGATCGAACAGTTGCATGGCGTGATTCTAGACCTATGGGTGAATATCCTATCCTGGAGGATTATTCTGCAAATTTTCAGCAACTTAGCATGCGATCGTTTGATCTCAGATCCAAGGGCTGCCAGCAACCCGTATCTTGGTCGCGCCTACCACGACCGTCGCGTCGCTCGCATGGTCGCACCCTTGGAGATTTAACACGGTGCGTTAGGCTATGTGATGTTGGCATGTCATACATAGTCATCACTTAGTCACTCATACTACAACAAGGTTGGCTATAAGGTTGGCTATAAGTGTATTTTTTACTCCTCTCTATCTCTTTCTTCGTACTTCCTCCGTACCATAATATAAGAATGTTTTTGACACTAGTGTAGTGCAAAAAACGTTCTTATATTATGGGACACAGGGAGTACTAGTATTTATTGCATTTGCCAAGGAGTGACCTCTTCCAATAAAATGGTGTTGCTAAGTTTGCTTCATTTAATTAGCTATAGACTCAAAATTGTCTTTTCACCTAGGTACACGTGCTTAGCATCGTTTCTTCCTTGGGTCACCAAACTAGTCTCTCTCTCTTCTTGATTAACTTGCCACATCAGACTTTATGCCTATGTGGCAAGCTTAAGCACCTGTAGGAGCAAGTAAAAGTAAGTACAATAGTGCGCTTTACATGGCATTTTTCCATATGTGGGGGAAAGAGAGGCAAGGAAAAAGTGGAGAAATGGGCTCTCATGCAAGAGCCAGCCTCTACTACATGGTGGAGCATTGGGAGAGGCACCTGTATGGAGGTGGTCAGGAATCGGGAGACTCACGCCGGTCGTAGCGCCACAGTTAAAATGATAATGGCAAGTCAAATCACAGGGCCCCACCTGTCCAGCAGTAAGTCGCTGTCGAATCACACAGCCCTACGTTTGCAGCAGCCTACTCCCTCGTCTTCTCGCGTCTCTGTCGAACCGACTAGGCGGAACTTCCCCGCCGCCTACCGCGCAGGAAAAGCCCCGCCCTCGAGTTTTAAATAGTATAAAGTATAATAATTTTGTATCCATGGATTGCCCCCACACCATGGAGCAAAGCGTCTAGAAAACGACGATACACATGTATGGAGTATACAACACGCCCGTCGCGTTCACGTCGCACCCCAGACGGTCGGTCGGTCTAGCACGCTGCTCTCCGAATGGAACGCGCGTCATATTGCGTTTGCACACACATGTGGGACGACAATTGAGAACCGACCATAGGCACACTCCCCGATCCCGCAAGTCAGGTGACTTAATAGAAGAGGGAGACGAGCGATAGTACTAGAGAAGTGTTGTACTACGTTGGTGCCTGGACGATCCCTGCAAGACACGGAAGATCAGTTCGTCCATGCGTGTGACCAGACTCCAGCAGACACGCTTGGATTGGCTATCGTCTACATATCGTGCATGATGATTTGTACATGGCTGTAGTTGTGGTGAGAAATCTAAAAAAAGGTTTCTTGTCATCTCGCAAAATTAGGTGTCATGTGCTTCGGATCACTGCAAGGGTTAAACAACGACAACTGAGTTGGGCTAGTCATTGGGGGCACATGCACGATAGTGACTACTCGGCTGCCATCTAGGTCAAGCCGGCTATGTTAATTAGGACATCTATCGACGGACCCCTTTTCTACGAGTTTATCTTTAATTTGAGCTTTGTTCCTCGTCTAGTTTGTCCGTCGGGATTCATGTTGTCTCCTTTGGGCAGTGAGGTTATGATTTCTTGTCATGTGGCATTTTTTCGTGTTATATGTTATAATCCGGCAATTCAGATCAAAATGACGACAACTGCGCCTCCGGGCCACATGCATGAAGACTTCTCGACAGTGATTGACGAGGTCAAGCCGGCTCTGGTAGACAAAAGAAAACTAGTACTACTCCACTATATAGGAAGGAGCCTCCGCGCTTGCTTGCTAGTGTTGCTCTCTTCACACTGTCTCGGCCTCTCCAGATCTAAACACGATAGCGGTGGCCACTCTCTCTCTCTCTCTCTCTCTCTCTCTCTCTCTCTCCCTGCTCACTTCTGGTCACAGATCCAGCCGGATACTCTTCGACGGGGAAGGTGAGAAGGTGCAACATTCACACGGTCGTCCTCGGTGACGACTCGTACCCACTGCTGGGCGCGTCCCGATCAGCCTACCTTGCCGTTCTCTCCCAAGCACCGCTGGCGAGGGAGGGCCTCCGACCCCTTCTTCCTCGCTGCCGTAGTGTGGGCAGATCCGGCCTCCCGCTGCCCACCTAGCGACATCCCGGCGACCATCAGGTATAACTTCCTTCGAAACCGGCCTTGCTCTACTTCCCGAGCTCCTGACGTCGCTGCATTTGTAGCTTTTACTATTTCTCAGGGCCCCTCGTAGATAGGATCGATCGGCTGATCGAAGGCCACCTAATTTTTTTACGTTTAAGAGGTAAAACTAGTTCATGCACTCGAATCTAGTACTACTTCGTTCAAACAAGGAAGAAAGGGTGTCAGTGTACAAAAAGAGGGGTACACTTTTTGTACCCCTATAACTGTGCACGGGCAGTCTGAGCCACGGGCACCACCACACTGGGCAAGGCAAGGGAGGTGAGCCAAGGTAAGGCCGAAGCTCAGGAGAAGCAGAACGACGCCAAGACCAAGACCACAAAGAGCAAAGGGGACGAAGCGGCCACCCCCCCGGCAAGATCCTTGCCGGGAGGTGGTTCTAGCAAGCCCGGCAAGACCCTTTCCGTGGCAGCTCGCCCCACACCTACGGAGTGAGTCACCCTTGAGTCCACTGCCCCCATGGGGCAAGGATTCGGGAGACATCCCCATGGTGGCATGCAGATCTTTGTGAAGGCATTCAAGATCAGATACACCCTTTAGAAGACGATGATCCTTGGCGGGATCCCAGCCAAGGAGAACCACAAGGCCCCCGGCAAGAGCCTTGCCGGGGATGACAACAGGCACCACAGCAAGACCCTTGCCTGGGCCCCGGCAAGGCCCTTGCCGAGATCACCCGTAGGGCCACCATCAGGCCCATGCCAATCAAACCTCCACCGCCGTTCGCATGCAGCTGCCGACCCAACCAGCTGGGCAGGCACCTGCATGGCAGCATGCAGATCTTCGTGGAGACCTACCACTGCGCCACCTCAGCTGCCTGCCTGCCTACATGGCACCGCGGGCGCCGCTAGCCAGGGCGCGTGTCAACACGAGAGGGAGCGGCGACGGACGAGACAGGGCTCTCCCCCGTCCCCAATAAAGCAAGGGCACCTGGGCAAGACGCATTAAATGCGCCTTGTCATGTAATGCGAGGGATAACCTCGCATCACTGTTCCCTTTCCACCTCCTGTGTGCCACTGTGGCTACCCCTTTTCCTATAAAACGAGGCCCAAGGCGACCAGGAGAAGGATTCGGCTTTTTGGAGCTCCTCACGCCCCATAGCTAGCTCAAGAACACAGATATACAATCCACCAAAGCAGCAGTAGGGTTTTAGGCATCCCCGCGGCCCGAACCTGGATAAAGGAACCGTGTGCTATCTGTTTGATCCGCTCTTCTCAGGACCCCGCGCCCCGCAACCGTAGTAGGGATTCTTGTGATCCCATAGGTATCGTTCATCACCGACATCTTTGGCGTGCCAGGTAGGGGGCGCAGTTGTGTGAATCGGCTTTAGCAGTTAGCTCGACGCTTCTTCATCGTTAAGGCGCCCAAGAAGAAGACGACGGTGGCAGTTGGCCCATCGGAAGCCGGACATCCCGTCCCGACGCGGGCGAGCAGCGGACCGGTCGCGGAAAGGACCCGGTGCGCCGTTCGCGAACCTCAACACCGTCCCAGCAGCCGGAGTTTGGGAGGCGGCGATATTCGTGCGCCTGGTAACGGGCCGCACGCCGCCAAATCCAAAGACGGAGCCAGGCCCTCCGCGGGTGGCGCGGAGCCTTCTAAGATCGCTACCGCCCCGCCCGAAGGCGATGCGAGGGCCTCCAAGACTCCCACGACGGCGCCGACGGCGCGCTCCTCTCAAACGGCGCGCGACGAACGGCGCAATCACGCCGAAGACCCCGGGCGTTGCCGCGGGAAGAGCCCCGAGCGCCGCTCCCGGGAGGTAGAAGACCTGCCCGCTCGCCGAGGCGCTGGTGAAGATGGCATGCGACCGCGGGGTCGTGATAGAGCTCCTTCTGACATGGTCAGAAGTCGAAGCACGTCGCGATCCGTGCAGGTTTCGCTGCCACCAACGCCAGCAGAAGCCCTGGCGCGCGCGCAGTTGCTCCTCGATTTTCCTCCCACTACAGGGAAACTCGACAAATGGAGAGCCACTATCCGAAGCCTTGTTGCGGTGGCCAACAAATACGAACCAAGTCCGGTGGAGCCCCCGGGTCAACGCTCCGACGGAGTCCCACACACCAGTGGCAGGAAAGCCGGTGGCGCCGCGACCACGGTGCACTCACCTCCTCCTTGCCCGATACCGCGGACACCAGCCCGTCGCGACGTTGCGGGTGATGAAATCTCCATAGCATCGTCCGACCCGCGGACCCACCGTGACCAGCGCCAAGTCCTTCGGGAACGATAACATGAAGATGCTCGAACCACTATCGAGCGCCGGTGCGGAGCGCGCCACCAGTCAGACAGGCGAGCAGGGCCCGTTGTGAACCACCCGGCACCGAAGAGCCCTGGAGGCCTACCTTACGAGGTAGGCTGTCCGGCTTTTACCCGTGAGCTGCGGCAGTTCCAGTGGCCCACTCACCGCACCTTCAAACCTGACATGGGCGAAAAGTACAGCGGCAAGACCCACCCGTCCGAGTTCCTCAGCATTTACACCATTGCGATGCAAGCTGCCGGAGCCCGCGACGATAAGGTGCTTGCGAATTACTTTCCGTTGGCTCTTAAACCCAACGCCATGTCATGGTTGATGCACTTGCCAGTAGACTCTATTTCCTCCTGGTCGGATTTGTGCCATGAGTTTGTGGGCGCCTTTACTGGAGGCCACCAAGCCCATGGCCAAGCGAGCGACCTGCACGTCATTCCCTAGAAGGGAGGCGAGAGTCTCCGCAAGTATATACAGAGGTTCAGCCGGATACAGTACAATATCCCTGATGTTCACCCTGCCGCCATCATCAGCGCGTTCCATCAGAACGTGCGTAATCGCAAGATGCGCGAAGAGCTGGCAATGAACAAGGTGAAAGACGTAGCAGAAATCTATATTCTTGCTGACAGATGTGCCCGGGCTGAACAGGGAAGGAAGTACCCCGGCGAAGATGTCGGCGTGGAAACCGACTCCTCAGATGAAGATACTGCCGCCCTGGCGATGAAGGGTCGGCGCCGCAATAGGAAGCGCAAAGGTAAAGCTGTGCTTGCCGTCGACGGATCTGATGACACTAGCTCCATCAAGAAAACAAAGGCAGATGACCCCGGCAAGGAAATTGCCGGATGTGTCGCCTACCGGGCCTTGGCGGTTGCCGAGAAGCTAGGAAACTCCAACAAGCGATACTACAAGATCCATCGCACCAAAGGCCACGCTCTCCACGACTGCCGACAGGTTGAGCTCCTCGCTGAGAAGCAGAGGGCTGAATATGAGAGGCGGGACAAGGAGAAGGGCCAAGACGATGCTGAGGGGTCTGGCAAGAAGCGTGACGGCCAGGCGGGCCGTCGCGGCAAGGATAAATAACAGGAGAGGCCCGCCCGGGGCCGCGACAAAAAGCCAGAAGACGACAATCATGAAGAGGACGACGAATCCGGCGACCAAGAGTTTCAGAAAGCTACAGAGGCCATGTGCGTCAACAACGGCGCCTCGCTGCATACTTCTCACCGCCAGCTTAAACAGTGGGTGCGAGAGATTATAGCGGCAGAGCCGTCGTTTGATGCCCAAAGGCCGCTGAAGTGGTCCAGCACACCTATCATTTTTGACACTAAGGATCACCCTGATCGCACTACTGCGGTCGGGTGCTTCCCATTGTTGGTTTCACCAACGATACGCAACCTCAAGGTGACAAAGATGCTAGTCGATGGCGGGGACGCTCTGAACTTGATCTCGCCTGCCGTGATCGAGAAACTGCAGATTCCAGATGGAGACCTCGAAGAGACGGGCACGTTTCAGGGGGTCAACCCGGGAAGAAGCCAACCTAAGGGAAAGGTCATGCTGCCCGTGACTTTTGGAAGCGATCTGAACTACAGGACGGAGAGGATCATGTTTGATGTTGCCAAGATCCCCTTGCCCTACAACGGGATCCTTGGCCACCCAGCGTTGGCCAAGTTCATGGCGGCGTCACACTATGCCTACAACATCCTGAAGATGCCAGGACCTGTGACGATCATCACCATCCCCTCCGATAAAACAGATGCGCTGATTTGCGCTGACCAACTATACTAGCAACCAGTTGCAGCAGCTGCCGCCACTAGGGCACTTGCTCCTGTCGCTGGGAACCCGGGAGGGAAGAAGAAGAAGAAGACCGGTGAGACCTCGGACACCCACTCCGGCAAGCGCACCTCTTCGGAGTGTAGAGCTCCCGTCGAGGACGTGCTAGAGAGCTCCATCGACGGAAACAAGAAGCCCAGGGCCATACCGCTGGGAACCAAGAAGGTTTCTATCCATGAGGACGGCACGGGAGGAGCTTTCACCATAAGCTCCACCCTTGATGACAAATAGGAGGACGCGCTCATCACCTTCCTGCGGGCGAATGTCGATGTGTCTGCATGGCAAGCTTCCGACATCCCCGGCGTTCCCAGGGAGGTGATTGAACACCATCTTGCTGTCTGTCCTCATGCGCGGCCCGTCAAGCAGAAGGTCAGAAAGTAAGCTTTGGAACGACAAGAGTTCATCACAGAGGAGATTCGGAAACTGGAAGCAGCGGGTTTGGTAAGAGGAGTGCTCCATCCAACGTGGTTGACCAATCCGGTCGTAGTGTGCAAGGCTAATGGGAAGTGGAGGTTGTGTATTGATTACACAGATATCAATAAGTCTTGTCCTAAGGACCCCTTCCCGTTGTCGCACATCGACCAAATTGTTGACTCCATAGCTGGGTGTGATCTGTTGTCATTCCTCGATGCCTACTCCGGCTACCACCAGATCTTCATGACAAGAGAATACGAAGAGAAGACAACATTCATCACCCCATGTGGTATGTATTGTTTCATACGGATGCCTTTCGGGCTGAAGAGTGCTGGTTCGACGTTTGCGAGGCGGTCCAGATTGGTTTTGAACCCCAACTCCATAGAAATATGGAAGCTTATATGGATGACATAGTGGTCAAAACCAAGGACGGGGCAACCCTCATACCGGACTTGCAAGAAACATTTGCAAACTTGCGCAAGATCAATCTCAAGCTGAACCCTGAGAAATGCGACTTTGGCTTCCTGTACAGCAAGCTTCTCGGGTTCTTTGTGTCACAGCGTGGGATAGAGGCCAATCCGGACAAGATCAAGGCTATAGAGCAGATTGAAGCACCCAAGCGAATCAAGGATGTGCGTCGGCTTGCTGGTTGCGTCGCCGCCATGGGCAGATTCATTTCCAAGTCTGCTGAGCGCGCGCTTCCCTTTTTCAACATCCTTAAAAAGGCGGGCCCGATGGAGTGGACGCCAAAAGCCGAAGCAGCATTGCAAGATTTGAAGAAGTACCTCTGCTCCGCGCCGATACTGGTTGCGCCTAGGCCACATGAGCCATTGCTGCTATACCTGGCGGCAACGAACCAGGTGGTCAGCGCCGCACTAGTGGCGCAGAGAGAGGTTGGCGACGAGGTAATGACAGCGACAGAGCCCAACACCACCAATGCAGAGACGACGCGGCCAGTTGAAGTGCCGCCGAAGAAGAAAATGATGTAGCACCCGGTCTACTCTGTCAGTTCCCTCCTGCAGGGAACTAGGTCAAGGTACTCCGGCGTGCAGAAACTGCTCTTCGGCCTTCTTATGGCCTCGCGGAAGCTGCGTCACTACTTCCAGGCACACGAGATCACTGCCATCACTCGCCTCCCTCTGCAACGGATATTGCACAATCCAGATGCAATGGGAAGAGTTGTGGAATGGGCACTGGAGCTGTCCAGCTTTGGCCTCAAGTTTGAAAGTACTTCGACGATTCAGAGCTGTGTCCTGGCGGAGTTCATTGCAGAATGGACCGCAACACCTGACGAAGAAGCCCGAGAGACTGCTCTCCCCGGCAAGGAGGCAAGTTGCAGTTGGATCATGTATTTTGATGGAGCTTTCTCCTTACACGGCGCCGGGGCTGGCGTACTGCTTGTCGCGCCCACCGGAGAGCACCTCAAGTACGTGATCCAGATGCACTTCCCCAGGGAGGTGTCAACAAACAATACTGCAGAGTACGAAGGGCTGCTTGCCGGTCTTAGGATCGCGGCGGACCTCGGAATCAAGAAGCTCATCGTCAGGGGCGACGTGCAGCTCGTCGTCAAGCAAGTCAACAAGGACTACCAGAGCCCGTTGATGAAGGCCTACGTCGATGAAGTGAGAAAGCTGGAAGAGCGTTTCGACGGTATACAGGCTGAATACGTTCCCCGAGCGGAGAACGATATCGCCGATTACCTGTCAAAATGCGCTGCCCTCAAGCTACCTGTGGAACCAGGTACCTTTGTGCTCCAGCTAACTCAGCCATCCGTTGATCCATCAACAGAGCAGAACAAGAGGAGGAAATCAGGACCCAGCAAGTACTTTCCTGCCGAGCTCCCCGGAGCCGCCGGGAAGGATATTGCCAGGGGCACTAAGCCCGCCACAGGACGGCTAGCTCCGGCGGAGCGTCAAGCTCTTGCCGTCGAGACAGCCGTTCCTATAGCGGAGGAAATGCCTTTAGTCCTCGCCGTCGAGCCCCAGGCTCCAGCGTGGGCACAGGATACCGTCCGGTTCCTCCAAACAGGGGAACTTCCTGAAGAGCAGGAAGAAGCGGAAAAAATAGCCCGTCGCTCTACCATGTACCAGTTCGTCGATGACGTCCTGTATAGAAAGAGGCCGAACGGTGTGAAATTGAAGTGTATCCCTCGGGAGGAAGGACTGGAGCTGTTGGCGGAGATACACGGAGGCATATGTGGATCCCACATCGGGTCAAGGGCCCTTGCCGGCAAGTCATTTCGGCAAGGCTTCTTCTGGACCATCGCCCTCCAGGATGCGACGACACTGGTCACCAGGTGTGAAGCGTGTCAGTTCCATTCAAAGAAGCTTCATCATCCAGCTCAAGCCCTTCAAACCATCCCTCTTTCCTAGCCCTTCTCGGTCTGGGGGCTCGACATACTGGGCCCTTTCCCCCGCGCTGTCGGGGGCTTTGAGTACTTGTACATTGCAATCGACAAGTTCACAAAGTGGCCGGAGGTGGAGGCAGTAAGGAAGGTCACAGCTCAGTCATCCATCAAGTTCTTCAAGGGACTAGTGTGCCATTTTGGTGTACCCAATAGGGTCATCACCGACAATGGTACACAGTTCACGAGCCGCACCTTCATGCAATATATCCAAGACCTCGGCAGCAAAGTCTGTTTCGCTTCCGTTGCTCACCCACGGAGCAATGGTCAAGCTGAGAAGGCAAACGCTGAAGTACTGCGAGGATTAAGGACCAAGACCTTTGACAGGTTGCACAAGAGTGGAAGGCGCTGGATTGATGAGTTGCTGACGGTTCTTTGGTCGATCAGGACAACGCCAAATCGAGCCACCGGCCAGACACCCTTTGCCCTGGTATACGGGGCAGAAGCAGTTCTCCCCACTGAAATCATATATGGGTCACCTCGAGTGCTTGCTTATGATGAGCTTGAGCAAGAGCAACTGCGGCAAGATGACGCAATGCTCCTTGAGGAAGATCGTCTTCGGGCGGCTGTGAGAGCAGCACGCTACCAGCAAGCCTTGCGCCGCTACCATAGCCACAAGGTTCATGCCCGAAGCCTTGAGGAAGGCGACCTTGTTCTTCGGCGCGTTCAATCGGCCAAGAATTCCAACAAGTTGATGCCAAAGTGGGAAGGCCCTTATCGGGTAATATGAGTCACCAGGCCCGGCGCAGTCCGCCTGGAGATCGAAGATGCCGTTCCAGTGAGTAACTCCTGGAACATTGAGCATCTTCGCAAGTTTTACCCGTGAGGCGCGGCTTGCCGGCCCCCCCGGCAAGCCACCTTTTGTACAAGCATTGCCGAAGATGCATGTAACCCTTTGTACAAAGCCAGGCGCAGACCCTGAGCACAAATAAATGAAGCGCTGGTGCCCTAAGTTATAGCATGCATGCTAGGTTGAGTCTCGTCCTTGGTTAGGGTTGATAGTGCTTAGCGGCGACTAACCCCTAGCTTAGAGGTCGAGTGTGCGTCTCTTTATCTTTCTTTTCTCTTCTTTGGTTCACAGGACACACGGATATCCGTGCCGAACCACTTGGGGAGGAAAAGAGAAGAGGGACAGACCAGCATCTAGACCACGGCAAGCCAGTATTGTCGGGGGCTGCAAGAGCAAAGATTCACCCACGGCAAACCAGAGTTGTCGGGGGCTACAGCTTCAGATAAGTTCTTCATCCCTTATCATGCACTCCCTTCTGGACTGAGGTATGTGAAACCTCGTTTTTCCTAAAGCTACCGTGCTCCCCTAACTCTAGGCCCTAGGGCTCGTTCCTGGGGCCAGGTTTGGTCGTAGTCGCGGCAGCGAGAGGATGAAACAAGGAGCCTGAACCCACCTCATCCCTGCCTCCACCAAAGGTGTGAGAAAGGTCGAGCGAAGTGGGGAGACGACAAGGCCTGTTGCCGGGCAAGGAAATGTTTGTCTTAAAGATATCAAGGATTTACTCCTTGTCGTGGGTTATACCCACAAACAAATGACCCGGCAAACATCCCCTTTTCATTAAAAACATTCCACTCAGGTACAGTCCATAGGGAATGAAAAATATGAATAATGGGATTACAAGTTTTAAATTCAGCTAAGGCCCGAAGGCTTACAAACTAAAAAGAGATAAGTGCCCATAATCCCTTTCTTCTCCCTCTCCTCAGGAGGCAGGTCAAGGAGACGAAAAGGGCAAAAGGGGCGCCTAGGCGAGCTACGGGCGGCAGAAGACACCAAGAGAACATCTCGGTGGCCGTCTGAGGGCTGGATGGCGATGGCGGCGCCAGAAGCAGAGCTCGAAGACGAGGCGGCAGGACGTCAGCACGCGTCGAAGGCATCAGTGCCCGCGTACTCCGACTTGACGGCCTTGTCGCCCTCCCTCTTCCTCTTCCGCAGCCTCCCAACGCCAGCCGCCCAAGGAGACGACCCTGAGAAGTTTAGGGAGCCGGCGACGCGGATGATGGGGTCACCGGTGCCGCGCGGAGCGGCACGCGGCACCCGACGCCTAATCGGACCCGTCATCCTGCCGCCTACTACCCTTGTCGTCGCTGCCGCTGTCCTCCTCGTCACTCCCGCCCGAGGAGGAGTCTTCACTATCAGAAGAGCTCTCCACGCAGCACCTTGCATGGGTCCCAAAGCACCCGAAGACCTTGACGGAGAGAAGGCCACCCTCCATTAGCTTAAAATGGAGAGTGAGCCCCTCCGTCAAGCGGTGGATATGAGCGAACGTCTTCCATCCCTGACGAAGATACATCACGTGAGGGGCAGGGAAGTCGACGCGGGCCCGCGTGCCACTGATCCCGCAGCCCCTCATGCGCAGCCACAACGACTCCGGCGGATCCAGCTCCATCTCCCGCGTGAATGGAGTCGGGAGACGAAGGCGACAGCGAGGCGGCCGGCGCAGCCTGACGAAAAACTCACAAGGGTCATCCCCAACGTAGCCCTCCACGGGGGGAGGAACTGCCGACGGAGGCGAGGCCGGCGCGCCGCCCCGTCCTCCTCTTCCCCGAGCGCCTCGGCCTCGCCCACGGCCTCGCCCCCTCCCCCTTCCCCTCGCGGCTGGCTTTGCCGCCGCGGGTGCAGGAGAAGGAGGGATACGTTGTCGAGCGGCAACCCTCGCTGCCACCGTTGAAGGACCAGGATTCCCTCTCTCCATGACGGATGGAAGGGATGGAGCAGAAGCTGAAGGAAGGAGGAGATGAAGGAATGCGGGACGCCATCCCCACCCCCCCGTTCTTTATAAAGGAACGGGGTGGGGGCTCGGCCGCCCCGCTCAGCCAATCAAGACACGGAAGGCGCAGGGAACTGGAACCGACCCGCCGCCCCAGCCCGCGGCGGCAAGGTTCCCCGCCTCCACCGTTCGCCACCCCAAGCGCATGAGAACCACGTGGTGGGCGTGCAGGACCGAGGCGACGGGTCAGGCGACCTCTCCCCACCCCGTGATCGTCGGGACTGGACGCCTTGAAGACCATGCCTCGGCCCCGTTCAGTAAATGGGCCGCGCATCCACGCCTCCCTCCATTCATGAGGAACGCGCCAACCGCCCCTTTACTACGACGTGACGCATGCATGCAGGGCTGAGCCCCACGCATGCCGCCCATGTCACACACGCCTCCCCACGCCGCACCACGCGCGGGAAGCATGGGAAGCGCAGCGCACGAAGAGACTTACCGCGGTAAACACCGCCCCGCCTGCCCGCGCACCATTTTTGGGCCTAGCCCAACGACGCGATTGCGCTTACGTGTGGCCCAGTCCCGGGGGCTCCTGTCGGTGTACAAAAGAAGGGGTACGATTTTTGTACCCCTATAACTGTGCACGGGCAGTCTGATCCACGGGCACCACCACACAGGGCAAGGCAAGGGAGGTGAGCCAAGGGAAGGCCGAAGCTCAGGAGAAGCAGAACGACGCCAAGACCAAGACCACAAAGAGCAAAGGGGACGAAGCGGACCCCCCCGGCAAGATCCTTGCCGGGAGGCCGTTCTAGCAAGCCCGGCAAGACCCTTGCCGTGGCAGCTCACCCCACACCTACGGAGTGAGTCACCCTTGAGTCCACTGCCCCATGGGGCAAGGATTCGGGAGACATCCCCATGGTGGCATGCAGATCTTTGTGAAGGCATTCAAGATCAGATACACCCTTTAGAAGACGATGATCCTTGGCGGGATCCCAGCCAAGGAGGACCACAAGGCCCCCGGCAAGAGCCTTGCCGGGGATGACGGCAGGCGCCACGGCAAGACCCTTGCCGGGGCCCCGACAAGGCCCTTGCCGAGAACACCCGTAGGGCCACCATGAGGCCCACGCCAGTCAAACCTCCACCGTCATTCGCATGCATCTGCCAACCCAACCAGCTGGGCAGGCACCTGCGTGGCGGCATGCAGATCTTTGTGGAGACCTACCACTGCGCCACCTCAGCTGCCTGCCTGCCTACATGGCACCGCGGGCGCCGCTGGCCAGGGCACGTGTCAACACGAGAGGGAGCGGCGACGGACGAGACATGGCTCTCCCCCGTCCCCGATAAAGCAAGGACACCTGGGCAACACGCATTAAATGCGCCTTGTCATGTAATGCGAGGGATAACCTCGCATCACTGTTCCCTTTCCACCTCCTGTGTGCCACTGTGGCTACCCCTTTTCCTATAAAAGGAGGCCCGAGGCGACCAGGAGAAGGATTCGGCTTTTTGGAGCTCCTCATGCCCCATAGCTAGCTCAAGAACACAAATATACAATCCACCAAAGCAGGAGTAGGGTTTTACGCATCCCCACGGCTCGAACCTGGATAAAGGAACCGTGTGCTATCTGTTTGAACCGCTCTTCTCACGACCCCGCGCCCCGCAACCGTAGTAGGGATTCTTGTGATCCCATAGGTTCGTTCATCACCGGCAAAGGGGGTGGGGGTGGGGGAGGATTTGTTACCTGAATCTAGGACTTGGTCGAAAGAGGAAATAATGGGGGCGAAAAGTAGCAGAGACTGGCTATCCAACTGGTCTCTAGGTCTAATAGGGAAATAAAGGGAAACGCATTACAAACACAATATAAACCTGATCTATTGGTTGAAAAAGGAAAGAAGGTGGGGACTGGGGGACAAGTCAACAGAGTAAGTCCAGCACTAGATTTGCTAGCCTCACATTGTATAAGGTGGCTATACCGAACAAAAATGGGACCAACCCAGATATCCTGTTCTGATGTTTGTTGCCCCGAGCCACTCTTATGTAATGCCACTGGTAAAATGTAGAAGTCGCACTGTTAAAAGTAAGGACACGTTAAACCAATGTTGTTTTCAATGTAATGCCTCCAGTAATATGAATCAATGGCACTTCTTTACATGTCCTGCTAAAATTTCCCATTAAGATAAGTTGGTTCTTTTCATTAGAAATGCAATTGTCCTGGTCCGCCTACTCTCCTGTGCCCAAAGTAATGTCGTATTTAACGGTTGTCATAGTTAATCCTAATGCCCACACTAATATCTAGCAATGCCAGTGCTTTAGAAATTGCTACTGTCCTTGTAGGATTGCCATTCAGATAAGGAACATGCTTCTTTTCATTTGATGCATGTTTCATCACTTGTTAGTCACCCTCCTTTCCACCTTTTTTGTGCAAGCAGAGATATACATTTCACGCTCGATCTTAGTTGAACTGCACAAATGATATCCAAATTATAGTTGAGCATCCCAGGAGCTTCACAACCAACCTTGATGTTGCTCAATTTTATTGCAACTAATGAAGAAGAAGCTCTGTGGGTTTCGATTTCTGATGGAAATGGAACTGGGGCTGGAGCCCTTTTCTTAAATTTTTTTTGAAGAAGCTGCTAGCTCACGGTCATTGCTTCATTTTAGGTGAACTGCACCAAAAGGTCCCATGAATTGAATCATCCATGTTGGTGACTGAAAGAGCCAGCTTCAGCATCCTAGTCTAAGCACCCCCGGCCTCCATCCTTGCGACGCACGGTACACCTCGTTTGCCACCTGCTCGACCCTAGTGTCACTAATAAAATGAAGTAATAATACAGTTAAAATAGAGCGAGTGTCATCTCTATCATTTCATTTCTGATGTAGATAAAGAAAGTACTTCTCTTTGTTAATGTATGTTTCATCAACTAGTCCCATTGTTAATGTTTAAGCGTTTCTGCAAACTGGGGTGCTTAATTTTAGTTGATATGTACAAAGTAGAGATCTGAATGTCTCAAGGCGCCTCCTTGTACTACCGTTGTACATTGATGTTCATCACTGGCAGAAGGTGTATCTGGGAGACTTGGGATGATGTCCAGTATGAGGCGTACCGTATGAGGCATCGCAGGGCCCATCTCTCCCTCGCAGCATGGCATACTATGATACTATCGCAATATTTTCTTCTATTTATTTTGTGTGTTTCATCAACTAGTGCCATGATAATGTAATCACGCTTTTTAATTATCTGTGCAAACAGGGTTATTCAGCTGCATTTTGGTGGAACTGCACAAATGTGCGTATGGAACCGGCATATATGGAGAGTGCAAGGTGTGCCAAGTAAAAAATTACCGACACCAACCATGCTGCATGCACGCATTGGCATCCACCACCACCAGTGGGATGTGTGGCGCTCTCTGTGGACGGATCTTTCTCGGCAGCAAATCATCTAACCAAATACTAGTAGCTTATATTGGCAGTTTTCTAGGGAGTACTCTTTTCTGAAAGAAGCACCAATCTATTTTTCTTTATTTGTACACTGTGTCACAACTTTGGCCCAAAGGTCCAGAGCTATTTTAGGGTGATTGGGGTAGTACTCGGAGACTGATTGTAAGCATGATTTTCATTAGCTGTCACACTGATTGTAAGCATGAGGAGGTGGAAGATTAGGTTAGTGCGAAGCTTACCTTAAACCCTTACCCCGCCGTTGAAACGAGGCGAGCGTTGAGGGAACTGTGGAGAACGGCGGGGAAGCGACATCACGCCATCCGGCCTCCTCTTGCGATGGGAGAACGAATACTCCTGTAGCTCCGGCTGGCTCTACACCCTCACGAACGACACTCCATACTCGATCGATTCGTTATCCTCTGGGTACTCGACCTTCGACCTATACGCCCACCACCTCCGCCTGACTGTCGCCTCAGGCGAATCTGTCTGCTCCATCACCCAGAGGAGATACTCGATGAACTCGGAGGACTGCATCGTGACTGCCGCCGAGGAGTACATGTACATCGCCGCCCTCATCGCTGCCGTCTCGCTCTTTCGCATACATTGCCACATGGCCCGCACCGTCCTCGAAATCTCCCACTCATTGTCAAACCAACTACGGATCTCCTTGAACCTTGCTAACTTTTCCTGGTCGCCGCCGGCGATCTGCCTGATTCGCTGCTGCATCCTCTCCTTAGATGTCCTTCTGAGTGGTTCGATGCTAGCTTTGGAAGATGGGAGGAGAGACGGTAGTCTTGCAATAGAGAAGAGGGAGAGGCGAGAAGGTGTTTTTGGAATGGAGATGATGGAGAGGAGAGGAGGTGGTTTTGCAATGGAGAAGATCAAAAGAGGGAGATTCGAGACGGTGGTTTTGGAATGGAGATGATGGAGAGGAGAGGAGGTGGTTTTGCAATGAAGAAGATCAGAAGAGGGAGAGGCGAGACGGTGGTTTTGGAATGGAGATGATGGAGAGGAGACGAGGTGGTTTTGCAATGGAGAAGAGGGAGAGGAGCGTGTGCCAGAGATTTAGGATTGGACGAGAGGGCCGGCGCGCTGCGACTGGATCAAAATCAAAACCAATTTACCCTTCAATTAAGAAAGCGACCCCACATTAACTAGTCTCCCTTTTATTCTGGGTAATAATTGACCATGATTTTCTCACATAAAATATATGTTATACGTTGCAAAAATAATATAATTTGAAAGTACATTCAGATACGAACCAAACTATACAATTTTTGGTGACATGCATTCACATTTTGCTTGTCAAATACAGTACATGGTCAAACTTTGACCCAAAATACGCAAAACAACAAACAAATACTTCCAAGACCAGCGCTGCTCTTTCGCTCTTCTCCTCTTAAACCAACGCCGCTCCTCTCGTGTTCCAATCTAAATGCAGCGCCGCTCCTCTCCTCTTCCATTTCAAAACCACCACCCCTCCTCTCCTGTTCCAGTCCAAAACCAGCATCGCTCCTCTCCCGTTCTAATCCAAAAACCAGCGCCGCTCCTCTCCTCTTCCATTCAAAATCCACCGCCGGCGAGTGAAGGTGCTGTGGAGAAGTAGATCGATGGAGGAGTACAACCGATACGTGAGGATCGCAGACAGCGACCCTGTGAAGCTAGCTAGGATGTTGGAGATACAGTCTTGGTTTGACAACAAGGACCAACTAGTGGCGGCGGCGACATCCATGGCCAAATATTTGCAACAGAGCGAAAAGGCCGCGATACTCCCGGAGGGAGTCACGCTGGAGTACATAGACTGCTCCTATGGGCCATGGAGCAAACAGATTCATCGAATCCGATCGTGAGGGAGCGGTGGTGGGAGTATCGATCACAGATGGAGTATCCACCAGAGATTGAAGGATCGACCATCAATAGGGTGCCGTTTGTGAGGTGTTCTGCCAGAGCGAGCCGGTGGAGTCTTCGTCGACCGAACCCAATTGCAAGAGGAGAAAAGCAGTTGGCCCGACGACGCTTCACCGCCATCGTCTCCCTCGCCGTTCACATCATCTCACGGGGTGGCTGTCTGTTGCCGAGGAATAGGAGGGGGCTGCCAATAGTGGGGCAGGTTGTGAATTGTCAGGAGGATCTTAGGGTTGTCAGTATTTGCAGGTTGTGAATTGTGTTTTGTGCTGTGTATTTTGAAAGTACTCTCAGATATGAATGTCTTTTGAATTTCAGATTTGCAGTATTGAGCATATGAAGTATTTTATGAATTCTAGAGATCTATTTTTAGCACTGAATAAAATGTAGTTTCATAGGAGTATAAAAGTGCAAACAATGTGACTCTCAGAGAAGAAACTGCAAGTTTCAGTTTTAGATAAGAAACTGCAAGTTCAGTTTCAGATAAGAAACTGCAACTTTCAGAGGCATAGCATTTATATTAAGACGGCCTTTTAAAACAAGGTTAACATCATGTTGGAAGTTTTATTCATGGTCAAAAATGGAACTACTAGCCAGTTAACATCATGCTGATCAACATTCATGCATAGCACATCTTCATATGATGCACAGTCAAAATGCCCACACAATGTCGAGTGTGCGAAACACAGAGGAAACGAGGGACGAAGTTTTGGCAAGTGTTGGACGTGGTTTTGGGCTGCCCCGTCTAGGCTTTCATTTTGAACATGCGCAGCCCACGACCTCGGATGGGAGGTCCATAGGCCTGTTTGTATTTTCTTAGGGCCGTCATGTATCGACCGACCTATGGACCTCCTATCCGAGGTTTTATTTTTGGCAGCCCAATTTATTTATTTTTGAAGAAAACACAGAGGTTTGTTCTATTTTTCTATATAAGAATAGGAACGCCAGGTCCAACTTATGTTTCCCTTCTAACTATATTATGCATATTTAAAATATTTTATATGATATTATATATTATTTTTATTGTCATCATATATTTAACAGATACTTACATATGTAAGAAAACAATATCCCACATCTTATTAACTTATAAAAATAATTTCTTAACAAATAAAATCATGGATTGTGTTGGCACGAAAATCCTAGTGATTGTGTATAAAGGCTTGGTAACATTTAAGGACGAATGTAATAATATCACTTATTATTTAAATATATTTATAACAAAATGCTCAGCCACTTTTTATTTTTTGATAACATTGCTGGCCCAACCCAACATTATAATTAGAATCTGCCCAGCAAAATCGTGTATTTCGAGAAAGTGCAAATGGCCTATAATTTTTTAGGAAATAAAATAAATGGGTCGCATGGACGCTACATTATTTGTTCACCCAGCCCAGCTAATGGCTGTAATTCAAAATAAAGATCAAATTGACTGTAAATTCTACCGCGCAAAAAAACTATAAATTCTGAAAAATGGGTTGAATACGTGCCACATTTTTGGAGGCTGAAATGTGGGCCAATAGGTCGAAGCCAACGCAAGTCGTTGTCAATTTAGTCAACAAATGATTCTGACATGTTAGCCGTTGGATTTACATCCAACGACCGGCATCCATCTTCAATCTCTCGTCTTCTTCCTCCAGCGCCGCTAGGACCACCTCCCGCCTCCTGCTGCTAGCAGCTCTGCTTAGCACACTTCGCTATGAAGCTCTACTCCACCGTTGGCCAGGCCATCCCTCCACCCCTCCACACCTCCTATTCTTCTCCACCGACTGCCGAACCATACCGCACTAGAACCAGTTAACCCTCGTACACCTCTCCGTCTGTGACTCTACTCCCGCGTCTTCCCATCTCCGGCTTGTTGCTGTCCGGGGCCTCGCCGTCGTCCACCACCTTGGATGCGCTCGGCGCGGCATGGTCAACGTGGTCAACGAACGACACCATCAAAAGTAGACTGTGCGTGGAGAGGCTGACAGCTGGGTCCACGGCCACACACAAGGAAATGCCTCCTTATTATGCGCAAAATAATGATTTCTCCACCTCACATCTGGGACCCACCGAAAGGGACTCTGTATTTCACGAAAATAACGTGCCCCCCGCTGACATGTCGGACCCACCAGTAATCTTCGCACGCAAGGAAGTGCCTCCTTATTACGCACAAAAAATGAATATTCCCCCTGCCAGCTGGAACCCAGCATAGTGGGAGGCTGACCTGTGGGCCTACCAAGTTGATGGGGACGTAGGGCTTTGTCAACTTAGTCAATATGAACGATTCTAGATCATGTTACCGTACGATGTTCATCCAATGGCCGTAGTGCTTCTTCAACCTCTGGTCTTCTTACTCCAGCCGCACAAACCACCGCTGGTCGTGCCGCGTGCTCCTGCCTCCCGTGGCCGGCTGTGATGCCGCGGAGGCCTCACCGCCCCCTACTACTCCCACCGCTGGCCAGGCCATCCCTCTACTCACCCACACCCCCTGTTATTCTGCAGTGATAGCAGCCTCACACCGTAGCCGAACCAGTGAACCCTCATACTCCTCTTCGTGTGGGCATCCACTGCTGCGTCTTCCCCGGCTCCGAGTCATCCCCTTCCTAGTCCTCACTGTCGTGCACCGACGTGGTGCTCTCGGTGCGGCGTGGTCAACGTGGTCAAGGAACGACTTCCATCGGACATGGACTGTATGTGGAGAGGCTGACAGTTGGGTCCACGGCCGCAGCAAGGAAGTGCCTCCTTATTACGCGCAAAATAATGATTCCTCCACCTGACAGCGGGGACCCACCGGACGGGCCATCGTATTTCGTGAAAAAAATGTTTCCCCCTGACTGCTGGGACCCACCAGCTACATCTTTGCATGCAAGGAAGTGCGTCTGGGCAAAAAAAAACGATTCGCCCCCCTGACTACTGGGACCCACCAGCTACATCTTTGCATGCAAGGAAGTGCGTCCGGGCAAAAAAACGATTCACCCCCTAACTGCTGGGACCCACCAGCTACATCTTCGCACGCAAGGAAGTGCCTGACAGTCGGGACCCACCTGGTCGAAGCATACATAGCGTTGTCATTCTAGTCGCGAACGTGTACGTACATATATACTGGTGGATGTAGAGGCGCGCACGTGTCGTACTAGAGGCGCGTACGTGTCGTAGTAGAGGCGCACACGTAGCATGTACACGTACGTACAACGGCAGGGTGCAATAAAGAAAATACGGCCACGTATGTGTACATACGGGCGGGGTCTCGAACGCCTACTCGCGCATACGTAGGGCCAGGGCTCATGTACATGGCTGCGTCGGAATGGAGAAACAACGTCGTCGTCGTGTTCATGGGGAGGCAACGGAATGTGTCATGTTCATGGGGAAGCAACGGAATACGTCATGTTTATAGGGAGGCAACGGAACGCATGGGAGCCAACCGGCTGGGTCGGAACGGAATGCGTGGTCGTGTTCATCGGGAGGGCTTGGACGGAACATGCGATGGAAACAAGGCCTGGCATACCGCAAAACGGAGGAAACAGACCTCCTACATTCGGAACGGGGTCCTGTTGATCGGGAGGGGTATGGCGTACCGCAAAACGGAGTAAACAGACCTCCTACGGTCGAAACGGGGGTCCTGTTGATCGGGAGGGGTGCGGCGTACCGCAAAACAGATGAAACGGACCTCCTACGGTTGAAACGGGGGTCCAATTGATCGGGAGGGGTGTGACGTACCGCAAAATGGATGAAACGGACCTCCTACGGTCGAAACGGGGGTCCTGTTCATCGGGAGGGGTGTGGCATACCGCAAAATGGGACTCCACGGGATACTGTTCATCTCCACCGTCGACCTCCTCCAGCCTCCACGGGCTACCGTCGACCTCCTCCAGCCTCCACGGGCTCCTGTTCATCCAGCCTCCACCGCGCGCTACTCCACCGGCTACTATTCAACCACCCCTCCACGGACACCCCTCCACCGTCTATTGTTCATCCAGCCCTCCACACCACGAGGTCCTGTTCAACAACCCCTCCACCATCTACTGTTCATCCAGCCCTCCACACCACGGGGTCCTATTCATCCAGAGGCAACGCCACCGCTCACTGTTCATCCACCCCCCCCTCCCCCCACGCAACGCTCACTGTTCATCCAATCGATCGGCTTCAGTTAGCAGCAGTAGCGAAGGAATCGCTCAATCGGGTTCAGTTAACAACCATCGATCGATCGCTCGGGTTCAGTAACGCGTAGCCTGTAGTGCAATCGCTTGGGTTCAGTTAGAGCCCAACGCCTCGCTCGGGTTCAGTTAGAGCCAACGCCTCGCACACATGCGCGTACGTGTACGAGAGGAACGTGCATCGCTCGGCCCCCTACCTCCCACCGTAACGAGGAACTCCCTGAAATTTTCCTCCCCCTCGCTTCTACCACGGTTTTTTCTATCATGGATGGCCCAAAGAATGTCATGCAGCTGCGTCTCCGGCCCGCCCAGGACGAAAAGCCCATTTTCTATCATGATTTTTTGTCATAGAAGTAGGAGCCCACCACATCTATGATGATACCGGGTTTTGTCACAATTATCGTCATAGAAGTGTCATATGTATGACAGAAAAAAATTTCATTCGGCCCAAAATGTCACGGATGTGTCTTTTTTTTGTAGTGAAATGAGGAAAACAAAATAAAAAAATCAAAAAAGGAAAAAACAGCACACATAGTTTGTGTATATAGAATATATGTGTAGGGAAGTTATTTGGCTGATTTAGACAAGGTCAAAAAAATCTTGCTTAGAAATGAGGCCGTTTACCCTACCTTTGGAGCTCTTTTTAGCACATTTTTCATGAATGTGAGTTTACCCTACCAAAGTTTCGAAAGAATTACAACATCCATATAGCATGTCAAATTGGAAGTTCTAACATAGGTCCAAGATTATTCAAACATAGTTCTAACGTAGGTCCAACATCATTCAACAGAAATACAACATTATTCATAATGCTTCATAATTATTCATAAATAGCGTTGGGGCTTCTGTTTTTTCCTTGAGCTTCTTGCCATCACTTTGCTCCTCGTGCACCTTGTGCTCATTGCTTCTTCTCTTATCCTCTTGGTTGTCGGTACCTTGCGTGTCTTCTTCAAACCTACCGCAGAGTTGTACAAAACATAAAGGGTAATGAGATCATGTCAAGTGATAAATGTACAGTAGTATTTGCAAGATTTACATACCTAGCATAACTCACACCAAACAGAAGGTTGGTTACCATTTGTAGCCTCACTTGGATCACCATTTGGAGCCTCACTTGAATCATCATTTGAGGATATTTTTTATCATCGTCAAAATCATGCGGTTGTTGACCATCATCATCTGGAACCTTAAAAAAATCCTCGTCTGATGCAACCAGCTGAGGTAACCGGTTGCTGACCAACATTTTCATCGAAGCCTTCATAGAAACACTCTCCAAACGCTGGATCTACTGTGTTATCACAATACTTACCGAAATGACCAGACCCACCACACTTTGTGCACTTACGCTTCCTCGCTCCAAGTCCAGCTCCTTCGTTGCGAGGTATGATTCAACTTTTCCTTGATCTACCTGCTGCTCTCTTCAGAATGGGAGCGCAAAGCTTGAATCCAGGGTCCACCATGTCCCATTGTTGTTTTCTATGTTCCCCGCTAGACCTGGGAGAGAAGTGATGAAAGACAAGGCATGAATGCATGGCAACCCAGTTATCTGCCATTGCCTACAACTGCAAGTTCTAGCTTCTAAATCCACTGGATATCTTCATTCCCTCTTCTCTTTATCAAAATATGATATCTCTGCTGTGGTACCCGAGCAAAGAGTCATGTTCATTTCCAAGCCTGTTGTTTTCTACTTCAGTTCATTCATCATGGCAGGGATGATAATGTGGCCCATGAATTTTTCCTCGGCTATTCCTGCACGATAATTAAATTTCTGCATGTATTCTATCATTATCCTGCCAAGCAAATCCACCACATAATGACCCTTTAGTTTCTGGATCGTTGAGTTGAAAGACTATGCTAGATTATTGTGCACATAGTCAACTTTGCTCAGTTCACTGAATTGGCTTCTGGCCCATAACTTGGAGTGGTGTGTTTCCAAGTATTCCTTCACTTTGGGATTCATGTATAACTGCCTCAAGTGATAGTTGTGCTTCTTCACACTGCAAGTCAAAGATGCTGGCCATAAATTGTTGGTATATACCTTTCCTTTAAATTTCTTCACAAAATTTGCAGCAAGGTGACACATGCATTCCCTATTATCTACTCCAGGGAACACATTGTCCACGACCACTTCTAAACTTTTGCAGGCATCTGTATGAATTACCAACCCAGTCAGATGTGCAATAGCCCGACGCAGATTATGCAAAAACCAAGTCCAGCTCTCCTCAGGCTCTGTCTCCAGCACACAGTACGCAACTAGAAATACAAAATTGTGTGCATCAACTGCACAAGCTGCTACTAACTGTCCTTTAAACCTCCCTATGATAAAAGTAGCATCAATAGCCAAATAAGGCCTATAGCCTACCAAAAAACCCCGGCGACAAGCCTCAAAGCAGACAAAAACCCTCCTAAAGCATTCCTTGGTCTTTGTCACTCCCCTGAATGTGTACTCCACGGTGTGGTGGTCAATATCTACAATACTACCTGGCTGGTCCTCTCCACTTCACCTTTGAATGAATACAACAATTGAAAACTTTCCTGGCGGTTATCCTAAATAGAATCCATAGCATGTTGTTTACCATTGAACAACCTCATGTATGGTAAATCTATCTTGAACTCGTCTTTGATGTTCTGCCGCAATTCCTTTGGACCCACTTGCTGGTTTTCTTTCACCCACTTCTTTACTTCTTTTTCCACCCATCTTCACTTGGCTCTACTGAATGTATCCTTCCTAAAGGTTGATTCCTGGCATGTGTGCTTAAAAGGGTTCACTTTGACCTGAACATTCGTGCTATTTCGCATTTTAGATGCGAGCATCCTCCATTAACAACCCTCAGTCAGACAGTGCACTCTATAACATACTTGGTCGCTCTTGTCAACTTTGATAGTACGTTATACCTTGATGCAGTATGTCACAAGTGCATTTCTACACTCAGTCATTGATGCAAAAATGGTACATTCTTCCAAATGAGGTTTCAAAGGGTCCCATTCAACAGTTGCAAGGTCTTTGTCCTCATCCACCGCGTCATCATCCACACGAACTGCATTGTGAGCATCATCTTGGTTTTCAGCCCGAGGTGCCCATCATAAATTCTGAATAACATCAGAATATAGCTTATCTTCATCAAATTCAGAATTGTAGGCATCAGGCTCCACTTCAAGGGGGACCCTACTGCTGGTGCCCACGCTTGTCGAGCCACCATGTTGCCGTGCACTAACTGAACTGTTCTCGCTAGAGCTGCCATTACGACGACTTGGTTCTGCTCGAGAAGTTGCACCCACCATGCTAGGTCCAAATGCGTGCTCAAGCACATCAATTTGCAGCCTCACACCAAAATTCTCTTTCTCCTTATGCCTAGCAAACATGGTAGCCATCTCTTCATCATTGCTAACTGTCACCCATTTCTTTTCCCCATCATAGTATTTGTATTCCACTTCATCAAGCAAAGCCCAAGGATATTGGCTACAAATCACCTCCCCAAATTGTCTGAAACTCCAATTACAAGCCATTGGCAACAGATAATCGAAACCTCCTTGGAATTTATTCTCATTCTTTGCATTCAACATGTACCAGTCCCTTCTAATGTGCACCAAGAAAGCAAACTGCAACTCCATCCTAACTAACGAAAAACAGAGATGCAATTAGCACACTAACAGGGCAAACTAACTCGAATCGACTGTATAAATGCACAACTAAGCTCAATCTAAACAGGAGGCGTGACTTACCCCTCGGGAACCCATTCGTGGATGTGGCGGATCTCTCGCCCGATGCGTGCCTTGCCAAATACTCCGAGGTCGCCGCCACTCGCCATTTCGCCCTGGGGTTCACCCTCATAATTCAAACAGCTGCACTATCCCCCCACCTAGCAACGCTCCAGCCGGGCGCATGGAAGGAGGCTGCACCACGGGTCGAGCAAGTGGTGGCCGGGCGCCCCACCCGTGGCATCACAGGAAGTTTGCAGGCGCAGAAGGACGGCCGTGGCCGCCACAGCGCAGCTGGTGGCGGTGGCGTAGGACGGCCGGCCCTCCGCCGCCGACACCCCCTCCCCCGGCCAGATGCACCTCATGGCGCCGCCGGACCCCCAGCACCACCGCGTGCCGCAGGATCTCCGGAATCCCGCGCGCAGCCGCCGCCCACAGTCCCGCCTCCGGGGCCGCCGCGACTCCCGCTACCTTCTCCCACCAGAGCGGCCTCCCGCCGCCGTCGCGGATCACCATCACCCCCGCCCGTCGCCGCTCCCATGGATCCCATCGCCTCCGCCCGTCATCAGCGGGCCCCAATACCACCACCCGAGCAACCGCTGTGAGTCCTGGATCCCGCAGGTTGTCATGAGCCATGGATCCCGAGCACCGCCTACGAGCCATGGATCCACCTCAGTTCGACTTCGCCGAAGCCACCATTCTGATGGGTAGCGCATGGGAGGTGGTGCTGCTCTGACGAGCTACTCTATCCATGAGCACGGCGTGTCGATGGATGCCTCCTCCCTCTTGTTCGCTCCAACCCTGAGCATGACGTCTCCACGCTCCACTCGACGGCAACCACCAACCCAAATTCATATTGGGCACTACCTCCAGGTGGAGGATATGTCGACCTACAGGTGGAGGATATGTTGACCTGCAGTTGGTCGTGCACGCCACTACGACGCCTAGGATGTCCAAGTTCGCTGTTGCTACCCCTCTTCCTCCACTGTTGCTGCCTTCTTCATCCATGTTGCTGACTTCCCCCACCTCCCGTCTCGGGGTGGCCTATAGAACACAACCAAATCAAGGTGAGATTTTGTTTAGGAATAAACCTCTGAATAATGTCAACTGTTTGCATTGGGCTTGAACCTATTTTACCTAGAAGAATACAGCTTCGCCGTGGCCACAGACGCGCAGCGGACTTCCTTGGTGCGGGGAAGAGTGGGGTCACCGGCGACGTCCTGGAGCACCAGGGTGAACTCTCCAGCACTATGGTGCACCACGTTCTGGTAGACAGTTGTTGTCTGCAACCTCCTGTAGTTTCAGAGCGTTTCAAGGTCAAATCAAGAACCTAGCAACGATTGGCAATGCACCGAATTCTGTTGCAGGTTGACAGCCTGTGCTGCAAACTTACCTTTCAGTTCAGTGTGCTCAAGCTCAGCTCTTTGTGAGACTGATAATCTCCTGACAAACTGTACAATTTTTCATGGTGAGATCTGAAGGATTTATACATCAAGGCAGAGGCGTCGAAGATGCCAGCCGAGCAAAGGAAGGTTAATATCAGATTCTTATGATGGTCAGTGGACTGCTTCCTTATTTTTTATTCATATATTTTATTGTATGTATAAACTCTACTAGCTGTGCACCACTTGCTGAATTGTTGTGCGGCAAATTTATTTGTTGATGGCACGCCATTGCCCCAGATGAGACATCAACTACAAGCTAGCTACTAAACTAGTTGATCGATTGTTCTGCTGTTAGGTGTGCACACTTGCCATACGTCAGATCATTGCGTAGGTAGACTTGAGACCCCATACCTTCTAATTGATTATCTGCTGGCCGGTGGTTGCCTTTGGCCAAAAAATTGCTTGAAGCCGGTTCAAAGCTGTATTGGTAGTTGCAGGACGTATGTTGACACATTAATTTAGTCTTTCCATTTTTTTCCTACTAGAATGGTCATACTTGGTGTTGAAAATTTGAAAGGTTTGTGCACTCGTTTTCAGCTTTACCCTAGTTCTAGCAATCCTCTCGTGTCCAAAAAAAGAGGGTTGAACAGATAGAAAAATATCTGTTGACGACTGAACCTTGCGAATCGAAGGTTGTACAAAAATGTTTAATTCTAAAACATCATGTAACTAAACTGAACAATAACAAAAATATGAGAAAAGGCGAAAAATGTACACTTATTATAAAATTGGGATTTTCACCTTTACTAAAAAATAAACCAAGAACTTCAAATAAAAAAAGCAGACCGGTTCAAAAATTACACAAAAAATATATTCTCCCCATTTCAAGAAAAAATTGGTTCAAATTTAAATAGCAGATAAGTTCAATGTTTATGAAAAATCCAAGAAGGTCAAATAAAAAAATAGAACAGTTCCAAAAGCTTATAAAAAACTTGTCCCTTATTTCTGAAGAAACTAGAAGTTCAAATTTAAATAATGGAGCGATTCGATGTTTATTACAAAACCAAGAAGTCCAAATTACAAAAATAGAGCAGTTCGATAATTATGAAAAACTCAGATTTTTCCTTATTAGTAAAGAAATAAAAACAAGAAGTTCAAATTAAAGTAACGGAGTAGTTCAATGTGTACGAAAAACTCAAATTCTTTTCATTCGTAGAAAAATAGAAGTATGAAGTTCATTTTTTTAATTTTTTATGCTTATTTAAAACCCATATTTTTAGCTTATTAAAAAAACTAAGAAGTTCAAATTAAAATAACAGAGAAGTTCAAAGTTTATAAAAAATTAGAATAACAGAGCATTTCATTTTCGGTGTTAAACCGAGAAGTTCTAATTAAACTAACAAAGCAGTCCAATCTTAATTAAAAAACTAGGACTTTTTTCTTTCTAGAAAATCTAACCAGGAAGT
The DNA here is from genome assembly GCF_002162155.2 of Triticum dicoccoides. NCBI lineage: Eukaryota > Viridiplantae > Streptophyta > Magnoliopsida > Poales > Poaceae > Triticum > Triticum dicoccoides. The sequence goes on along the minus strand of NC_041388.1, from coordinate 706,266,672 downwards.
TCATGTTTTAAAAACAAAGCACCACGACATTTCTATACGAAGAACGAAACAAGGCTTGCCTAGAATAATGTTAACTCTCGAGGTTCATATTTAATAAATTGGAGAGTTCGACAAATATGAGAAAACAAAAAAGAGAAACATATGTTTGTACGAAAGAAAACTCCTGAATTTTTCCCATCTTCGGAAAATGGATTTTCCCCTTTTCTAAAACAACATAGAATTTAAAATCTAAAATTTTGATCATTTTCAAAATTATAAAAAACATGGCTTTCCCCGTTTCTAGAAAAACTTAGATTTCTAAATTTAAAAGACAAAGTAGTCCAATGTTTATTACAAACCCCAAGAATGTTAAATGAAAAAAAACAAAGCATCTCAACACAAATTTATATAAAAGGTATTTTTTCCGTCAAAATACCCTAGAAGTTCAAATATAAAAAACAGAGCAGTTTGATGGTTATACAAAATTCATATTTTCCTTTTTATTATAGAATGAAAAAAAGAAGTTCAATTTTTTTAAAATAGAGCAGTTCAATATTTCATACAAAAGGACTTTCACCGTTTCTAACAACAAACTCTAGAATTTCATATTTAAATAACGGGCTGGTTCAATATTTATTACGAAACTAGGATTTTTCCATTACTACAAGGAAATAAACCAAGAAGTCCAAATTACGAAAATAGAGAAGTTCGATATTTATAAAATCTTAGGTTTCCTTGTTACTAAGGAATAAAATTGAAGAAGCTCAAATTAAATTAAAGGAGTACTTTGATTTATACGGAGAACTGAAATTCTTTCTGTATTTAGGAAAAAGGAAAGCAAGAAGTTCAATTTTAATAAAATTGTATGATTCTAAAACCATTTTTTTCTCTGGAGAATAAAACTGTTAATGTTTTAGGAATTATGGGTAAAAAAGTAAAAGAGAAGTTCAAAGTGAAAACAACCAGCAATTCAACTACTACATGGAGTGTGTTTCATATAAGAAAAAAAAGAATAAAAAGACAAAGTCTAAAAAGACCTTAGCTAGAAGTTCACGTGTTTCGTCCCACGAAGTTCAAAAATTCTTGTAAAGGAGGTTCACTATGTATTTAGTTGTGCAAAAACACACAAAAATATTGTTTCCAGTGTTTTAAAACAGTTTTCTCAATCCATTATAATTTAAAATATAGTGCTCGGCACAGAAATGTTCTTCTATTCAACACATTTCCAAGGGTATATCATATTCTTATTCCAACATAAATAGTTAAAAATGAATTGGTGTATGTTGTCCTGAAAAGAAGTTTAATCGTATGAAAAAAAGTTGAGTCTTTTCAACATGTTTCTAATGGAATACGTGGTTGAAGTTCAAAGTGAAAACATCGGTAAGTTCGATGATTATAGAAAATCAGATTTTTCCTCGTTATTAAAGAATGGAAACAAGAAGTTCAAAAATAAAATAGAAAAAGTTTAACTTTTAAAAATAGAGTTCTCCAAAATTCTATAAAAAGGATTAAGAAATAAAACCAGGAAGTCCATATTAAAAAGATGGAGAAGTTCGATGATTATAGAAAACTCAGATTTTCCTCGTTATTAAAGAATGGAAACAAGAAGTTCAAAAATAAAAAAACAAGAAGTTCAACTTTTAAAAATAGAGCGCTTTAAAATATCCTAAAAAAGATTAAGAAATAAAACCAGGAAGTCCATATTCAAAAGATGGAGAAGTTCAGTGATTATAGAAAACTCAGATTTTCCTCGTTATTAAAGAATAGAAACAAGAAATTCAACTTCTAAAATTCATAAAAAAGATTAAGAAAATAATATTAAAATTCATAAAAAAACTCAGATATATTGACGTAAACCAAAGAAATTCAGATTAATAACTGCCAGAAGTTCGCGTACTATACGGTGTGCATTTTGTATTAAAAAATAAAAAATCAAAGGCTAAAAGTTTTGTTGTTACAAGTTCAAGTCCTCGTTCAGAGAAAGTTAAAAAAATATTGTGAGAGAGGTTTGTACAAAAAGAATATCATTTGTCTAACACTGACGAAATGGATGAGAAAATTACAAACGAAAATACGTCATAGAACTTCAACATGAAAACAGCTGGAAGTTCGATTACTATAGTGAATGAATTTGAGATGAAAAACTTTTAAAATCGTCGTGAGTATGAAAAAACGATCAACATGGGAAAGTTGTGTGTTTACATCATCTTTCCACCGGTATATTACTTGCTGAATTCCGGTGAGTGTTCCGGTAAGTGAATGGAGAGCTACGAGCAAAAAAATCACGTAAAAAACAGAGTGAAGTTCAGGTACACGCGCCGCGAAGTTCAGGTTCTTCACACGGTGCATTTTCGAAGAATTTGTTTCGCAATAAAGGGAGAACGAATGATCTCGCCGTTTTCGAAATTACATAAAAATGGCTAGGAATCAGAGAAAACCAACAACATTAAAAGGTTTCGCATTTTCCATAGCTTTTCAGCGCTATATTATTTGCCTCATTCCGATAAAGTTTGTAGAAATTACGGGGAAAATACGTTTTTATCCATTTTCAAAATTGACTTAAAACTGTAAGGAATTGGGAGAAACAATATATACAGAAAAGTTTCGCATTTGTTCAAGCTTTCTAACGCCATATCATTTGTTGCATTCGGACGTACGGTTAAAAAATTAGCTCGAAAATACTAACTCGGTGGAACTTGTATTGTTTTCTAAAATACTTTTAAACCGTTCAAAATTAGAAAACACTCACTACTAGGGAAAAGGCTAGCAGCAGCGCGGGTTTTAGGCCTATCAGCAGCGCGGGTACCCGCGCTACCAATAAGGCGCTACAGCTAACGTATAGCAGTAGCGCTGGTCCACCCGCGCTACTGCTCCACAAGTGTTGCAGCAGCGCGCTTAAAGGAACCTCGCTGCTACTAATAGCTATAGCGCGCTTCCCCTGTGCGCGCTACTGCTACAACCGCACTGCTGCTAACTTTTTTGCACTCGTTACTGCTAATTTTAGTAGTTTTTTGTTTTTTTCGGCATATTTGTTTTGTATTTGAACAGACTTTATAGAAGAATCTTTAGCACATACAAATGTCATCATGATACACATACAAATGCATGCGAGACCACAAATGTAATCATAGCATATACGTACAAATAGTCTCGTCATAATCATCATCCAACACAAAGTGGTATCTTGTCATCATCTCGAAAATAGTGATACATGCAAGTTCCGAATACTTGCAACTACAACGTCATCCATCTAAACAAAGGTATACGCGAGAAGAGCTATCACTATGAGTGAGAGCGGAACTATGCAGTACATGAGATGGCGGTTACGAGTCCTCTCTCGCGCTAGCGTGAACCTCAAGTAACTAGCTTCTCCTTCTTGTCTGCTTTTGAAGCCTTTATGGCTGGCGTCCGAGAACCCATTCACTTCCGCCTGACACTCATGCCACTCATTGTACACCCCCGGAACCTTCCCTTTGTACACGACATAGCAGTTCCATCTCGCCATCAAGAAACTAGGTACCTGTTAGAGATGCATGTTCATGAAGAGGATGTACAATCATATATATGCAACAAAATATACTAGAGAACACCAAAAAAGAAAGGGTTAGCAACTAGATGCAACATACAGTACGAAAATTAATTAACTAGAGGTACGCAGGTCATCGTACGCAAACTAACAAAGTAGCATTACGCAAGTTTGGCAGGGATCATGGACATCACAAAGTTGCATCACTACAAATAGTATACAAGTTCAACCGACACATATCATCATCATCGGCATCATAAATCACTAGAAGTTCCATCCTTCCATATCATCGAGGATGGACCCTAGCTTCTTGAACGGCGTGAGGTCTAGACGTTGCATGCCTATGCGAGTTCGGACGTCAGCTCGCGATATAGGGCCGTGGTGGAACATCCCCTTCTCATCAATGACTTCTTTCATGATGATCGTCGCAATGTCACTTTGGATGCGAAAGAAGTCATCTCTAAGTTTATAATCCGCTTCTCCATGAGATTCTAGCCACTTGTGGATATGATCATCATTTCTGCTTCTCATGCGAAGCTTTTGGTGATCCGTGTTGAACTGATTCATGAGATGGAGGATGTATAATCCATCCTTCTTGCTTGGTTTTGGGACTTGGATGCAGGAGAAGTTAGTTTTATGCGCGAAACCCATCTTCTTGTTCCTTTGGTTCCTGATCTGCATGTGGCCACCTCTAAAGCTGAAGCCTTGGAGAGCATCATCTAGAATATTCATTATGTGGGTGTAGTCTTTTTTCTCGTAGTCTCTGGAAGGGTCAAAATACACGGCGTGGGTGACTTGCGGATAAAGAATGATAAGGACGGCGCGCCCGTTGCTGCGGGGAAAAGACACCTCAAATTATTCCCCATAGAGAGAGAAGGGTTGTTCGAAACTGACTTACTTTGGATGATAAGGCACGAGGACAATTTCCCGGTCCTTATTCTGTACCATGAAGTTTTGGAGGTAGTCCCTAGCAGTTTCACGCTCAAAGTCGCCGAGACTCAAGAAAGACTCGTGCATGTAGTACGGATCCGCCACACAGATTTGCAAGACTTCTTCACTGTTCATGATAGAGCTCATATGTAGCGCAAAAAGGCGGACGATTGTAAAATCGAGCCGTCTTGTCAGAAACATCTCAAAGATATGGTCAAACCGCAGGAAGAACACCTCCGCGGGCCGTGTCTCGACATAGCACTTCCCCTCAGGCACACGAGCCGCGTATGTCGAATATCCTGGATCCTTTCACTAGTAGAAGAAGGGTCAAACGTGAAGCACATTAGTGCCGGTTTGAATTAGATCCGGCACTAATGTATACATTAGTGCCGGTTCGTGGTGGCGATCAATAGTACCGGTTCGTGGCGAACCTTTAGTACCGGTTCATGCCACGAACCGGTACTAAAGAGGCTGTGTCAGCCTGCGGTCAGGCTATGGCCCCACCATCACCATTTAGTGCCAGTTCATACCACGAACCGGTACTAATGAGGTTATGGCAAGCTGTTTTTAGTCCCACCTCGCCAAGAGAGAGGCAGTATGAGCGGTTTATAAGCCGTGAGTGCACAGACAATGACGAAGAGTTGCAATGCTCACCTACATGTTGATTAGCTTCAAGCCTTGCGGAATAGCATAGATTGCACTGAGCTATGTGCAGTGCAGTCTACACTATTCCGAATGGCTTGAAGCAAATTAACCAGCATTGCACCTCTTTTTTATTTGTAATAACTTATTTAAACTCCAGACTTCTTTTGTGTTCAGTATGCAGCATTTAAAGCGACGTCATCAATTTCCAACATGTTCTGACATCATTTGTTGTTTTTCGGTCATTTACCTAATTGTTTAGAGAGTTAAATGACCGTGAAATTGAAAATCACTACAAAATGAATCTTGAAAATGTTGAAACTTGGCATGGTATCATCATATCACCTGCATAGCATGCGCGAAAGAGTAGAGAGGGTCACGGCAAAAACTGGACGCACTTCGTGTACAAACTGGACAAACTCTTTCCGAGTATCAGGGTTTCGGAGTCTGGAGTGGGTACTAATGTGCAACTCTTTTCTTGGTTTTGTTAGGGTGGTCCCTAGGAAGTCCCAAAACAATGGCATGAACCACCTCTACACAAAATCCCCTCATGTTCGTCGGTTATGGTACTTTCAGCCTATAAGTACTTAGACTCGGAGTGAGGAATCGATGCCGGTGAAGACCCTACACAAGGAGTGAGTGAATATTTGGCATGTACCACCCTAAGAGCACTTTTAAACACATGGTATGCCAACTCCTAGCTTTTCGTGCCATCCCGATGCTCCGGAGCCCCTCTATGGCGAAACCCTAGCCCCTCTACAACTTTCACCGAAGCCCAGAGTGGGTACTAATGTGCATCCCACCAATCAGGAAGAATCACATGGATCGTGTGTTTCTTTCTAGCTCTTGCGAGTCGTTGGATCAAGGGTGTGTTTCTTCCTAGCTCATGTGAGTCGTTGGATCGAAACTGGACATACTCTTTCCGAGCATCAGGGTTTCGGACGAGAACTACTCATCTGTTACATGGCCACTTCAATGTTTTTTAAACTTATTTGAACTCCGGACTTCTTTTGTGTTCAGTATGAAGCATTTAAAGCGACGTCATCAATTTCCAACATGTTCTGACATCATTTGTTGTTTTTTGGTCATTTACCTAATTGTCTAGAGAGCTAAATGACCGTGAAATTGAAAATCACTACAAAATGAATCCTGAAAATGTTGAAACTTGGCATGGTATCACCATATCACCCGCATAGCATGCGCGAAAGAGTAGAGAGGGTCACGGCAAAAACAAGACGCACTTCATCTGTTACATGGCCACTTCAATATTTTTTAAACTTATTTGAACTCCGGACTTCTTTTGTGTTCAGTATCCAGCATTTAAAGCGATGTCATCAATTTCCAACATGTTCTGACATCATTTGTTGTTTTTCGGTCATTTACCTAATTGTTCAGTATGCAACATTCAATTTCCAGAAGAGAATAAATAGAAGAAAATAAATAATGCAGAAAATAAAAAAAACTATACAAAAAAATTACTCAAAAATAAATAGAAGAAAATAAATAATGCAGAAAAGAAAAAACTATATAAATAGAAGAGGTAGCCGCCGCTGGGTTTATAAACCAATGCGGCTGCCCTTCGTCGGGTGAGGTGGGACTAAACTTTGGGGTGGCAGCGCAAGGCCTTTAGTACCGGTTGGTGGCTCCAACCGATACTAAAGGCCCCCTTTAGTACCGGTTGGTGGCTCCAACCGGTACTAAAAGCCTTCGTTTCCCGCCGCTTGGCCTGGCGAAAATAGGCCTTTAGTACCGGTTGGAGCCACGAACCGTACTGAAGGCCCATCCTATATATATAGCACTTACGAAAATTTCAGTTTCATCTCCCCACTTCGTCTCCAACCTCTCGCGAGACATCGCCGCGCGCGCCGCTCGATCCCGTCGTCGCCGCCCGTCGCCCGTCGTACGCCGTCATCGTCGATGTCCCCGCCGCCGCCCGTCGTCGTCGTCGTCTCGCGCTGCCGCCCCGAACGCTGCCGCCGTCCGTCGTCATCGCCGCGGCCGTACGTCTCTCTCGCACCCGCGCCGCGCGCACCGGCCCGTACGTACGCCGCCGCCCCCGCCCCGTACGCCGGCGTCCCCGCTCGTACGTACGGGGCGGCGGCGTACGGGGCGGCACTGCAGTATACACACACACATACACACACATACACACACATACATACACACACATACACACACACATTTTTTTACATATACACACACACACACACATACACACACACACACATTTTCTGTTTTCTGTTTTTTAGAAAAGTTAATTAGATGATTGAATATTAGATTAATGTCGAATGTTAGATGAATTAGATAGAAAAATTAAATATATATTAATGTCAATTGTTAGAGATGAATATAGCTAGATATATTAATTAGGTATATGAGATTTGAACTAGTTGAATAATTAATATAACTAGTTTATTTTTAGTAAAAAAATTGTCGAACTAGTTTATTTAGGTATATGAGATTTGAACTAGTTGAATAATTAATATAACTAGTTTATTTTTAGTAAGAAAATTTAGGTATCTGAGATTTGATGATCTAATTAAAATATTATTTGTTAATGAGTTTTTCTGTTTATTTTTTTATATATATTTTTAGTTTATATAAATGTTATATTAATGTCGAATGTTAGATGAATTCGATAGAAAAGTTAAATATATAGTAATGTCAATTGTTAGAGATGAATATAGTTAGATATAATAATGTCAAATGTTAGATGAATATATATTTGGCTAGATATAGGTGTTTAATGTTTCACCTATATGAACATAGGAAATGTCATCTGACGACGAAAAAGATTTCATTATGTGCGAACACTGTGAAGACCAGCGCGGCCTGTGTGACCAAAATTTCCTTGTTGATGGTAGGCGCTTCAGCATCAAGCTGGATGAGACATTCGAAGTTGATACAGTAAGTCACTTTGTCAATTATTATTTGAATGCAAAACTTATGCTTCATTTGCTTCAACTTATAATTTTAGATTTTCACTATTTTACTAGCGCATCCCCTGCCATGCAAGAATTTTTGTATTGGATAAGACAGGTTTTAGTGCTATAGATGATATGGAGGTAAAGAGAGTTTACTTGAAGACGGAGCATGGGTATACTTTCAACATCAAATTATATAATGGAGACACATACACCCATTTTGAATGCAAAACTTGGCAAGCACTATGCAAGGCTTATGCATTTGAGCCTGATATGGTTATCACCTTTGATATTCGTCCGGAAGATGATATTGAAGGTAATATAGACATCTGGGTCGATGTGCAAACGCCTCCAGTTCTACCATTTGGTGAGTTTTCCTCAACCATGCATGCATATGTTTATGTCTTTCATACAGTTTATTCAAAAATAGTTGACAACTAATTTGTATTGTCAGCTTATTTCGGTTCAAGCAAACATGTCCGACGCTTGGTAGACAGGACCTAGTACTGCCCCGGGGCTCAACTAAACTGCGAGGAGATAAGTCATTATGTTTCATGGCTTGAGGATCTTAATACTGTCAAGACAATTTTTTCCTGAACTTAGAAATGTTAGTACTCAAAACGTCCAACCAATGGTGATCGTATTAAACTACGGTCACATCTATAATCGAAAGATGGTAAGATTTTAAATATTTGTCCTTAATTAGTGCATCTTTTGCATAGATTACTTTTGAAGCTAAACTTTCATTGCTTAGTATATTAATTACTATACGATGTTCTTCAACAGGGACTTCCGATGACAATTGTGCCTCAGTGGATCGAGACAAAAGGTCGCATGTCAATGGTTAGCTTACGACCAAGATTTCCTACATTGCACATGAGTGCATTCAGGATTTCTGAAAGCGAAAAATGCTTAATAGTGAAAGATTGGAGCAAAATTGTTAACGATCGCAGAGAAGTACTAGGGGGCAGCAAGGAGAAGCGCAACCCAAGATTAGGAGACAGATTCATCTGCATGCTCCAGTATGATGAATCAGGAGAGCTATACATGTTCTATGTTATTCTACCTGAGAGGGAGCAGCAGGATCAGTAGCTACTAGTTCATGCTCTTAATTAGTACTTGTCTCATGTCCGTGTCCTGAACTTCGATGTTGGTGATGATTATGTTGAACTTGATGATATCTTTGATTCTGTTACAAAGTGAATGTTTCCTCTTTAAGCTAGCCAGCGTTGATGATGATTAGATAGCTAGCGGTAATGACTATGATGATTAAATAGTGGTAATTAGACGACTATGATGATTTTGAGCTAGCTAGAGTTTATTTATTTATTAATATGCGATGATGATGATGATGATGATGATGATGACTACAACTCATTATAACGTAAAACAATCCTAAATTAAATTGATAACACAAATTTAATTGAAAAATACAAAATAAAACAAAAACCCACAACCATTTAGTACCGGTTGGTGTTACCAACCGGTACTAAAGGGCTCCCGACCCCCGGAGTTGGCTCGTGCCACGTGGATCCCCTTTAGCACTGGTTCGTGCTGAACCGGTACTAAAGGGGGGGCCTTTAGTGCCGGTTCCTAAACCAGCACTAAAGGGCCTTACGAACCGGTGCTATTACCCGGTTCTGCACTAGTGTTTGAGGCTAGTAGGCTTTTCTCAGTCGACAACACATGGTCGTGCAGTCTCCTGAGATCCCCTGATAGTGCCTCCAGTGGTTTCGGCGGTAGCATCGGCTCGCTCGTGAGATGGAACATGGCCACACCTTTCACGGGTACATGCTCTTCAGAATGCATCGTTTGGCTACTATGTGCTCTGGCTTGTTTGGAGGCAGCTATCTTCCCCGATCTCTTCCTCTCCTTTTTCTTGGGCACACCTTCTAGACCCTTCCTTAACCCCTGCCCTAGTGTTCTCGGGCTAAGTACTGTACGACCCTCGCGCTAGGATAGTTGAGCCTGTGTTGAGGCAGCATCTTCAGGCGTTTCCTGTGAGGATTTCATGAAGAGAGACTTTTTGCAATCCCTGCTATGACCTTCCTGCCCGGGCATATAATCCATATCCTCATTAGCAAGCTGATAGCCCGATTCGTCATATGGTTGACTCATCAATTCTATGTCACAGTCATACGCGTTTGTATTGAGGAAATCCATAGGGTCGACCTCCGTCTCATCATCCATTCTCTGTTCTACAGGACAAATTACATCAGCCAACACTATTGCACCTCCTTCATCATGTCGTCCGCCGCTCTCACCCGGCACTACAAGAGCTGGTAATTGCGTAGGCGGGGTGGTGGTCTCCGCACATGCTTGTTGATGTGTGGTTATTGGTGTGCTCTCGGCCGGCTCCAGATGAATAAGATTCTTCGGCCATAGCAGCACCCAACCCTCGCAGCTTCCAATCCACGGCGGGGTCTCGTCGTCCGCTCCAACATGCTGTACTGGAGGAGGCAAATCCTCGTGCCCCGATTTCACACTGGACAAGCTAACCCTGAAGTGCCCAGTAGGGATCGGCTGGTTGTGGAACGTGGGTTGCAAGGGGTCCATTATCATCCCCTTTCCCACGTCCACCTTCTGGCCTTTGATCAAGTAGAGTATGGTGCACGGGGTTTCTTTCTCCTGCAAACACATGTGTTTGTGGCGTAAAACATCCGAAAGGCAACAAAAATGGAATATATATATATATATATATATATATATATATATATATGTTGGTGCGACATGTAATTACCGTGACGGTGTCGAGCTCAACCAAACACGAAGGCCCACCAAGCGCGCCAGAGACTGAGGACGGGCTGCTATGAGCGGGAGAGGCTGCGAGAGGAGGCCCAGTTGTGTGAGCAAGTGATGGTGCGATGGTGTTGTTGTTCATGGAGTTGCTCCCGACGAAACTGGGCAACGAGAAATCATGTACCGTCTTGTGTGGATTTTCCTTCATGCAGTTGATGATAACTGGAACCAAGTTAGTAGCAAAATCATTTCTGCAGGCAGTTACAGCTGCATTGACTGCCTGTTGTAGCAACTCATATTTGTCCTCGGCTGCTTTTTTCGCGTCCTCAGCTGCTTTTTTCTCGACCGCAAGCTTCACCTTCATGTCGATGTCTGCCTGACTAAACTTCTTTTTCTGCTTCTTGGCCTCCGGGCCCTCGTTGTAAAACACCTTCCACGTGGCGCCATCTCCAGCGCCGTGCACACGACCATATTGCGGCCGCTGGCCCAAAGGGAGTCCCTTAAGTTCGTTCAAGGCCCAGTTGAGAGGGGTGTCCCACTTGGGCCTCATCGGAGAAGTAGGGTTTTCGGCTGCAAGCTGGTGTTGCTTCTCCAGTAGTCTAATCAATTTCCCCGTGATCTTGTCCGTGTAAAAAACCTTTTTCTCCTTGTCCCACTTGTAGCGGGCCCTGATGAAGTCATGCTCCAAGGGGTTGGTGAACTTCGCGAAGGGGTCTGGGAGACCCGCGGCTTCATATTCCGCGTCCTCCTTATCCCATACGGGCCTTTTACCGAGGTAGCCACGGCTTCCGAGGCGATGCTTCCCCATGTTCCTTTGCTGAAGGCTCTTGAATTTCGTAGCCTTAGCCTTGGCGTCCTCGGTAGCGCAAGTGTCCTTGAACTATTCGAACTCCTCTTCCGTAAGTGTCGGATTTTCCTCCAGAATCTTGGACTGGGGTTCCTCAGCCTCAATAGCTCGTTTCACCCTCGATTTCCAGGAGGCCAAATCATTGATGAACATGCCCATGGCGTGATTGTTAATCTTTTCATCTTCGGATCATCCCACGGTTGTTCTATGTTATCATCCGGATCGGGGGACTTGAATCTCTTGGGCAACTTCGTTAGGAGCAACTGCGCCAAATGTTCTTTACTCCTTAAGTCATCGTCATTGATGCTCGCGCATTCCCATAGGATGCATCCTACTTGGTTCCCATAGCACTTGCGATGTTCTTCTAGCTCTAACGGATCAAACTTGCCAGGTGCCATCTTTGTGATCACAAGTCGTCCAATCCCTAGTTTGTTAGGTTTTCGTATCCTCTGCTTCTTATGCCTCTTTTCGGTACCGGCATCGGCGCCGGTATCTTCCCCGGCGGTACCTTCCCCACCGGTCTTGGCGCCACCATCGATGCCTGCACCATCGGTGTCGGTGTCGGTGTCAGTACCATCATCGAGGCGGACCTGCAAACCTTGCTTAGCAGTCAAAAACTCGAGGTAGTCTTGTTCACCCTCATAATCCATCTCGTCTGCATCTTGGTCAGAAGGCCCAGTTTCTTCATTGTTCGACATGTTTCCTATGATTAAGTGTCCTCATTTATTTCTAAAAGTATGAATAAATGAGAAATGAGATAAAAAAGAAATCTATGTGCCAGCACTCGATATGCCAACTATGTAGCACAAATCATGCCTTTATTCACGGGAAATTTCGGCATGACCTTTGCTAAAAAATGGACATATCGAGCGCCTGAAATTCACCGAAACAGAAATGAATCAACATTCCGGCGTAACATAGGCAACTCAGATCATTTACCAAAACATGACATGTCCAAAACATGACATATCCACATATCACATGTCCAGTTCAAATTTGCATATAAATTCAACAAATTTTGAAACCTAACTAAATTCATAACTAAATAGATAACCTAATTAACATAACTAAAACCTAAGTAAATAAACCCTAGCTAGCAAAGAGAGAGAGAGAGGGGGGGTGGTTTACAGAGGGTGCAGGGCGAGGAGGCAGGCCCGACGACAGCTGAGGTTGGGAGGGGAGGAAGCAGAGGAGGGAGGCGAGGGCCGACGGGTC